>NC_142152.1:35500000-35802500 GCF_024610735.1 Ursus americanus | reverse complement strand
TTCCTTACCCATGACTGCTGGCCCCCTGTACTGAGCACTGATGAGTGCCACACTGGCCCAGCCAAGACCAGGCCAGGACTTACGACCAACAAGGTGAGTCAGGGGCCGGGGGGGGGGGGGAGGGGGAGGAGGACGGCACTGGAACTTGGGTGAGACTCTCTGCTACACACCAGCTTTAGCGTGACCTTGGGCAAGGCTTGTAACCTTCTCGAGGCTTGGTGTACTCAACTATAAAATGGGGTAACAACAACCTTGTACATCCCACTGCCCAGTGGACACCCCTGCTGGAAGGCTCACGGACATTTTGGACTCAGCATCACCAAAGTGGAGCTCCCAATCTTCCCCAGTCCCCCTTTGCAACAAGTGGCTTTTCCATCCTGAGAACGCTGTGGCAACAAACTTGGCAGTCATCCTTGACTCCTCTCGGCTTGCGTACCACACCCAGCCATGAGCGAGTCCTGTTGATACCACCTCTACAGGAATCTAGAATCCAACCCATCCCCTGCACCTGCTCATGCCGCCACTATCCTCTCCTTTCCCTGAGCACGTCCCCTGCTGTGCCTTCCCAGTCTGTCATGTGGATCGCGGCCAGCAGGCCAGGAGATGCTCTGCTCAAACCCTCAGGGGCTCCATCTCATTCAGGCCGAAATTCAGGGTCTTTATAGAGGCCCATGAGGCAACCCCCTTTACCTCCAACCCCTACTTAAAACTGCAACACCCTCCCTGCCCCCCCACCCCCTGCCCCGGTCCTGGACAACTTGGCCACCTTCCCCACCTGGTTTTTTCCTACAACACTTCTTGCCATCGGACACATCCCTTGCTGTCTTCTCCCTCTAGCATCCTGCTGCACAGGCAGGGGGTTTTGTCTCCCGTTCTCTGCTGCATCCCCAGGGCTTACAACAGGGTCTGTGTGTGGTGTCCTGCTAGGTGATGACTGAAGGGAGGAAGGGTGCCCTGGAGGGAGTGCAGGGGTGAAGGTAAACAGCAAGCAGGGCTGGTACAGACACACACACGGGCTGGGCTTTGCGAGTGTCACCTTGTCGAGTCCTCACAACAGCACCTGAGTAGGCATAATTACCTACCTTCCATCGATGTGGAAACTGAGGCTCAGAGAGCTGGGGTTCCTTCCCCAAAGTCACACAGCAAGTAAGCAAGAGTGAGGTCTGGCCTCAGGGCCCTAGACCTCAGCATGGCACAACTCGGGGGGACACAGGTGGTGGGGGAAAGCCCTGCTCTGGACTGCACTGTCTCGACCCTGCAGAGCTGCGGGAAGATGGGGGAGGAGAGCGACTTGAGATAGGTGACTCTCCATCAGAAGGGACTCAGCCAGTCTCTCATTCAGGAATGATGTGTTCCAAGTAAGGAACAGGTGGCCTAATTTCTATTCCTTTTGAGGGAATCTGTGTTTTGAATAGGAGGTGATGGCCCTACCCTCGCCGTTCTCAACCAGGTTTGACTTGTTCCCTGACCGCAGAGGCACCTGATGAAGTCTGGAGACATTTTTGATGGTCGTGACTTGGGGAGGAAGGTGCCCCTGGCATCTAGCAAGGATGCGAGGGATGCTGCTAAGCACCCTGTAAGGCCCAGACAGCCCCACAACAAGAAAGCCCAGCCCGGACGGTCAGGAGTGCCGCTGAGAGAGCTGCCCTCACAAAGTAGGTCTAGCACCCTGTAAGGCCCAGACAGCCCCACAACAAGAAAGCCCAGCCCGGACGGTCAGGAGTGCCGCTGAGAGAGCTGCCCTCACAAAGTAGGTCTAGCACCAGGCCCAGACAGCCCCACAACAAGAAAGCCCAGCCCGGACGGTCGGGAGTGCCGCTGAGAAAGCTGCCCTCACAAAGTAGGTCTAGCACCAGGCCCAGACAGCCCCACAACAAGAAAGCCCAGCCCGGACGGTCAGGAGTGCCGCTGAGAAAGCTGCCCTCACAAAGTAGGTCTAGCACCAGGGATTGGGCCTGAGTACTCCGTGCCCTACGGCCACTCTGCTCCTGTGCGCGTGGGCGGGGCGTGGGGGGGGGGGGCTTCATCAGATCCTCCCAGGGAAGTGAGAGCTCCAAGATCAAGAAGCAGGTCTCAGCTCCTTGCTGCTCAGAGTATGTTCTGAGACCCAGCAGTGGCAGCGTCTCCTGGGAGTTGGGGAGAACTACAGAAGCCTGCGCTAGACGACTGAATCGGGACCACACAACAAGATCCAGGCAGTTTGAGCGAAAGGTGACACAAGAGAAGCCCTGACATAAGCCTAGATCCAAAGGCCTAAAGGGTCACTCTAGGAAGCAGCTGCTGGACAGAGACGTTCCTCAGCATCGGGTCAAGACCCAGGCTACACACACATTCAAGAACAGGGGCGGCTGAAACTACTTAGAACGGTCAAAGTTTCGTTTTCTTCTTGGAGTGAGTCTTCAAAAAGGCAAAAATGCACCCCACCTAGGTGAACTCAAGCCAGAGTGACGGCACCCATGAGCTCACTGGTTCCATCCCAGACCGCCTGGCTGCCCCCATCCCTGCCACGGCAGCTCACTCTCCACGTTTGGCAGGCCTGCGCCTAGGAAACCCCCTCAGGGAGACCCAGGGTCCCCGAGCCCACCCAGCGGTCCCTTAACACCCACTCACTTGAGGACTTCCCTGCTCTTTCCCAGCAGGGATTCCAGGTAGGAATAGCCCAAGGCCCGGTAGAAGCAGTTCCCATCCCCCTTGGTCTTGCGGATCGCGGTGAACCTTTTGCTGAGTTCCTGTGGGGCAGAGAAGGAAATGTGGATGTCTGCACCCCCATCACCCCTCATGTCATGTCCTGTGGGGACCAGGGCGTCCACCTTCCCCAGGCAGCACCTGCTGCCTCCTCTCAGACTGGCTGCCCCTTCACAGTCTCCCAGCTATCCTATCACACAAATGTAAAAACATCCTGAGCCTGTCCTTGCGGCAGGCGCCGAGTGATGAGCACGACATGGCCCACCCTTGGGCAGCCTACAGTCCAGGGAAGACAGACCATTAGACAACTATGACAGGATGGGAAGCACAGGGGTGCCTCGGAGCAGTGGCATCAAAAGTCTAGGAAGTCTTCCTGGAGGAATAGCACTGAGAGGAACAGAAGTGGTGTGCGTGGCACAGGGGAGGCACGGGTGAGCAGAGGCCTTGAGGGATGTCTGTGTCCGCAGAGTCGGTAGAGCAGGCCTCTTCAGACATAACTAAGTGTCTGGCCAGTCCTCCCCAGCCCACCCACCTCCAGCTCTGCTCTGAGCTGCCAATTTCCCTCTGAAATGCCCTCGAGGCTCCTTTTGCTGCCTCATGGGGCTACAGTTGGGTTTTGATAGCAAAGCACGGTCTTCAAGGCGTCAGGGAGTCCCTGGTCCCACCGCAACCACCACCACAATGAGAAGGCTTGGAGCTAATGGGGCCCATCTAGGGCAGGCCAGCAGGGAAGGTCATGCTCCTTGGGAACCCCATCTCCTGAGAGGGCTCCAGGGTACATGAGTCCCTGCGGCCCAGCCCTTGCTCCTGCCCCCAGGAAGTGTTCCCTGTGGCTGCAGGAGACAGTCCTGCCAATGAGAGAGAGAAGCAGAGGCATGCTGCCCCAGAGATGGACAGAGCCCAGGCTCCTCCTGCTGCCCTGGTTCTGTGAGCTGTCCCTGCATCCTGGCAAACTCCCCTTTTGCAAAGCCCAGCCGGAGTAGCCCTTCCCCTCTGAGAGATGCCCTAGCACTGTGGTTCTGGGTTGCACCTTATGAGATCAGGCTACCTGGTCCAAATCCCAGCTTGTCCACTCACTAGCTGTAGGACTGGGGGCCTGCCGTTTAATATCTGTGCCTTGGTTTCCTCAGCTGTAAAATGTAGATAATAAAAGTACTGACTTTGCAACATTGTAATGAGGTCTCAGTGGGTGAATAAAGCACTTAGGATAGTATCAAGCTTTAAAAAATTTTTTTTAATTTTCTATATATAGATATAGATATCTTAACTAAAAGATTTCTCACTAAGGCAAATGCCCAACATCAAAATATTCTAGGAGCCCTTTAATTTGCCTGGGAGCCTGGCACCAATGCTAAGCTGTTCTGCTTTCAAAGTGGCACCTTTTAGGGGCACCTGGGTGGCACAGCGGTTAAGCGTCTGCCTTCGGCTCAGGGCGTGATCCCGGCGTTATGGGATCGAGCCCCACATCAGGCTCTTCTGCTATGAGCCTGCTTCTTCCTCTCCCACTCCCCCTGCTTGTGTTCCCTCTCTCGCTGGCTGTCTCTATCTCTGTCGAATAAATAAAATATTTTAAAAACAAAAACAAACAAACAAAAAAACAAAGTGGCACCTTTTGACTCCAGTCCCAGCTCCAGCACATTAGCTCTAAGATCCTCTCCCCCGCAAACCTCTGTCTCACCTGGATTTTCCTCTGGTAAATCCTGTTTTCAGGATGATCCCGAAGAATTGATAGAATGTCACATTTTTCTGATATTAGGTTAAAAGAGGTTTCGCTCTGAAAGACAGAAAGAGCAGCAAAGCTGTGACAATTTCAAAACAACTGATGGGCTTCCACCAAGTAGAAAGCCTCTGAACAGCTAGTTACATGACATAGGGAGTGGTACCTTCCCACAAAAGGCACATTCCCAGTTCTCTCCGATGTCAGTTCCCTGGACAGGAGTCAGGGTCAGCCCCATCACGTAGGGGTGTCATCCTGTAACTTCCGAATGGATTCATTTTAGAGTATATAACCCCTTGAACCTAGTGAGCCTTCATGCTGGAGTATGACGTGTCCCCTTGTTCTGTCCTTCCTGTCTCATTCATTCTTTTATTCGTCACCAATTACTGAACATCCAGCCTGCACCAAGAGCGCTGTGCGACAAGCTGGAAATAGAGGTTAGAACATCTTGCAGATGTACCACCTACCGGTGGAAGTCCATACTGCAGCCAGCCTGAGTCTGAGTCCATTCCAACCCAGAGATAAGCTTCCTGGTCCAGAGGCAGGGCTCTGGAGGGCTGAGAAGAAATCCACAGGGAGCAGGTAATGGCAGGAGGCGGCTTCGGGGCCAGGGAAAGTGCAGGAGACATCTCTGTTCTAACAGCCAGCCTCCTCTCTGCCTCATGCTGTTCCTGCCCAGACTCTGCCCAGAGAAGTGGCAGGTGCACCCCTGCCTCCAACCCACCCCTAGAACGGCTCTGATTCCAGCATATGAAGATAACGTACGAGGAACTGGTATCAAAGCTACATGGCGTTTAGTGTAAGAGAAGTGGCTCCGGTGCCTGCACACACCCCAAGGGGACAGTTACACAATACCGCACAGCTGTGAAGTTGGTGTTATTTGGGATTTTTGTGATTGGAAATCCAGTTTTCCATCCATTTATTGCCATCATTTTGGACAGAGGTGTTGTCAGAGCTGACCACTTTCACTTTATGCCTCTGACTACATGGGCTTTCCTGGGCAGCCGCTCTGCCTCCTCATGGACTTGACAGCCCATAGGGCTGAGGGCTTACAGAGGATTCTCGAGGTTGCAAGCCCCTTTCCACCTGGAAAAAAGTCTGGATTTCTGTTGATTAGATTTCACCAGAGCTCCACACTGGAAGCAGAGAGCTGGGCCACGGGATCATACAATGAGCTGTGAGTGACTTCTGGGGCCACCCATCTCCACACTGGACAGATTCAAACTTCTGACAGTGAGCTGCTTTAGTTCCAATTCCCATGTCCAGCATCCAGGATGAGGAGAGGTGCTTTGACCAGGCATTCCTGGCGGCCTGGATGCCCCCCACCATCAAGGTCTCCAAAAGCCATGCAGGCCTCCCTTGGCACAGGACAGCATATCACACTACCCGAGTCCTTCCATTTACCTGATGCCCCAGGGCCCATCACGGGGCCTGGAACAGAGCAGGGCATGAGAGTTTGTTAAATGAATAAAAGCCACTGCCTCCATGAAGCCTTCCTGCTTGCCCCACCCCATCCAAGTCAGGCTTGGGCTCTCCCCTGGACTCACTTTATTCCTTTTCTCCCTTTCTGGTGGCCTAACATGCCCTCTCCTGGATTGGGGGGGGGGGGTCACACCCACTTCCCAGAGAAAAACTTGAGTGGAGAAGGATGAAATATGTTGTCCCAAGAAGAACAGGAGGAAAAGGCTTTCTAAAAGAGGGAACAGGGCATGCAAATGCTTGTGGGTGGGGGAGGAGATTCTGGGGTTTATTTCTGGAAACTTCCATTCCATTCCACCCCCACTTCTTTGCAAAATTAAGTCAGCATCAGGCTCTTTCCTCACTTCAGCTCAGACGGGAGCAGGGGAACCATCAAGGAGTCAAATAACCATTCTGGGGCCAATGCCGTAGGCTGTTTTTCCATCAGCCACTACCCATTTCTTCCCTACTAACGGTCTCTGTTTTACTCCAGGCAATGTGGTAGAAAATGTCCGGGCTAAGTCATGACAACCTTAACCTCCTCTTCAGTGATTTTTTTCTAGCCTTCCTTGTATCTGTGGGCATCCAAGTGACCAGGGCTGGCCAACTGGATCCATGACAAGTATTCTGGGGGGCTTGGGGAAGGCTTTGGTTTGGGATAAAACGAACAGAGATGGCATGTCCTGTTCCTTCCTCCTCCTTCCTGTCTTCCATGCAGATGTGATATCTACATTACAACAGTCGTCCTGTGACCCTGAGGGTGAACGACGTGTGGGAGGTGGTTGGATGATCTGCTGCTATCCTAAGTCCAAGATATAGAGAATAACAGGGGCCATGATTTTGCACCTACTATGTGCCAAGCTCTGGGACAGAGGCTTACATATCCCCATTATCTCATTTATTCCCACCAACAATTATTATACCCACTCTACTGACAAGGTCAGGTCCCTTGGGCCAGGAAGTGATCTAATGCAGATCTGACTCTCAAACCCGTGGAAATTCTACCAAGCCAAACTGCTAGGCAAACAGAGCTCAGAGTCTAGCTCTCGAGGGAACAAGGCTGCTAGTCCTTAAAGGAACACTGTGTGCAATGCAGACTAGGGCCTCTGCACCATCGGGCCAGGTCCCAGCCTCCTGCCCCTGTGGCCGCAGCCGGGCAGACAGTCTAGCTCTCTACCCAGCTCAGTGCCTAGAGTAGCATCCCCCAGTCCGAGGACACTTGTCACAGAGGGAACAAGAGATGATTTACAGGAGATGTCTGGACATGGTGTTAAAAGACATCAGGACATCTGGAGGGAAAGTAATTCTCTTTTCAGTTTCCTTCAAACTTTCTAATCCTGCGAAGGAGAAAGGCGGCTTCCAACTACCTTTATCTCCTTCCCACTGTGCTAGTGTCTTTTGGCCAGTGAGCAGGGAGCCTAAAAGGGTTCCATTTTCTTGAAGTAAGCTCTGTGCCCAACGTGGGACTTGAACTCATGACCCGGAGATCAAGAGTCGCAGCTCTATGGACTTGAGCCAGCCAGGCGTCCGCCCCACAGGGTCCCATTTTCATTTGCAATACTTTTTAAATGTAAAACAAGCCAGCTTTGGAGGCACCCGGCTGGCTCAGTCAGTAGAGCTGACTCTTGATCTCCAGCTCATGAGTTCAAGCCCTACAAGGGGCACAGAGCTTACTTCAAAACAAAACGAGCCAGTTTTATTAACTTGGTTGACATTTTTATGAAAAGTTAACATGTTTTGGGAGCGCCTGGGTGGCACAGCAGTTAAGCGTCTGCCTTCGGCTCAGGACGTGATCCCGGCGTTATGGGATCGAGCCCCACATCAGGCTCCTCCGCTAGGAGCCTGCTTCTTCCTCTCCCACTCCCCCTGCTTGTGTTCCCTCTCTCACTGGCTGTCTCTATCTCTGTCAAATAAATAAAATCTTAAAAAAAAAAAATTAACATGTTTTGATCTATTCTAAATCATGGAAGCAGTACCCCCGGTATTGAACGCTGCTTCTGTCTGCCCCAAGCAAACAACGGGGCTGCTTCTGTCTGCCCCAAGCAGAGAACGTGTAGGTAGTTGTATTCAGTCATTTCTGAGAAGATAGGGAGGCATGGAAAGGAGTTTAAGGAATTCATCGGAACTATGTAAGGATACGTACTTAAGATGGTAGAGAAGCGCCAACAGTCAAAATGGGACTATTAGCGTAGATCAGGGAAAGGGACACACACCTTGGACCAGGGAAGCCCATCTAGGTTTTCCACTTGCCTTAATATAAACTGGCCTGTGGGGCAAATTTCCTTAGGCTACTAAATTTAAAGGAAAAATATTAAATAGCAGTTCAGGGCTCCTCTTGGCCACTGAGGGCGGAGCTCCTTACACTCGGGGTTCCAGAGCCCCATGTCAACACTGGCTTCCCCTTTGTCCCTGTTGCCATGCCCCCCCCCCCATAGGTAGTCCCTGTGGCACGTGTTTCAATAAGTACCTTTTTATTGAGGGAAAGTATGTAGCAAATATACCCCCGTAACCACTTTTAAGTGTACAGTTCTGTGGTATTAAGTACACACATGGTTGTGCAACTATCACCACTTTCCATCCCCGACACTCTACCCATTAAACATTAACTCCCCACCCCCCAGCCCCTGCAACCACCATCTGACTTTTTTTTTCTTTTTTTTAAGGTTTTATTTATTTATTCGACAGAGATAGAGACAGCCAGCGAGAGAGGGAACACAAGCAGGGGGAGTGGGAGAGGAAGAAGCAGGCTCATAGCAGAAGAGCCTGATGTGGGGCTCGATCCCATAACGCCGGGATCACGCCCTGAGCCAAAGGCAGACGCTTAACCGCTGTGCCACCCAGGCGCCCCCCATCTGACTTTCTGTCTCTGAATCTGCCTATCCCGGGGACCTCATTTAAGTGGAATGAATTGGTCTTAAAACTACAGAGTTGTTTTATGTGTGCGTGTGTTTTAAATGTGCATACAGATTATTCTACAGATCTCGTGACCTTTTTATTTTGCTTCAGTCGATACTATTTCAATATTTACCCCTCCGGACAAATGGTTCCCTGGTGCTTTACCGCCGGTGATGGAGCCTCGGGTTAGCTCCAGCGCCCCCTAGTGGTTGCAGGTGTATTTATTGGAACAGCGGGGGCACAGGGCTTTCCAGAATGGCCCAAGTCAGCTCCAGGAGGTCCCTGTCCCCTTCCCCCTCCCCAGCAACATGGCCCTGGTCACAGCTCTGGGGAAAAACTAGAGTCTCAAATGCCAGGGAGAACCTGGGCGTAGCCTCAATGTACTGGCCCATGTATCTGGTACAGTGCTCTCTGGGTTGGACATTAGCTGACTCTAATTGGTGTTATTTTATTATATTCTAATCCTGGCTGAAAATTTCCAGGATGTTATGTTGAAAGCATAGGCCTAGTCAGGACACCTGAAAGGATTTTAGCCTTTAATTGCTTGTTGGCAAATACATGCTAATTAAGTCAGGCAGCTGGCAACTCCGCTTGGAAGCAGCATTTAGCAGGTTAAGTTGAGGCCTGTATTTCAGAGTGAGAAAAGGACAGGTCTTCCCTCACTGGCTCTTCCCTGGCAAACCTAGGACCCAGCCCCATGCACTCGCAGTTGGGCTCGGCATTCAGACCGGGTTTGAGTCCTCGCTGGGAGCCTGGCCTCGGTCTCCCTGGCCTGGTTTCCTCCCGCAGCCTCAGAGCCCGGGTGGAAAACCAAGCAGCTACTGTGGCAAAGCTGATCCCAGCCCGAGGCACACCCCCTCCAAATGCGGGGAGAGTCAGGTTCCCCATTTTCCTCTGGTCTGCTCTCCAAAGCCTCTCTACAGACCAGAAACCTGGCCAGGTAGCCCCGAGCATTGCTCCACCAGCCTCAGACCAGCAAAAAGCCAGGCTCACCAGCCACCTGTAGCCCAATCTGCACATCCAACCACTTTGGTTCAAAGCCCTGAAATCTTCTGGTGAAGATGCCTCCAAGCGGGGACAGGGAGTGGCCCCCCTCGCCAGGGTCATGGGGGAGTTCCTATCCCACAGCTCTGTATCCCTGCCCAAGGGAACCCCATGTGCCCAGCATTGTTCGAGGATCTGCAGGATGGGGAGAGGCAGAGCCAAAAGGAGCAGGCTCCGGCAGCTCAGTCCAACCGGCCCTAAAGGCCAGTCTCATGAGATGACCTGTGACCCCAAGCAGGACCCCTGCCCTCCCAGGAGTTCTCAGTAGGCTCCTCCTGGAATAGGTACAGCTCGATGTCTGAATTCAGTCTCCCTGGGCTTTCATGAGAAGCAAAATAGTAGGACCATAAAGCTCCAGAAGATCAGGGTCCTTGGTCCCTTTTGTTCATGGTGTACCCCAAGTCCTTGGAACAGTAGCTGGTGCCCAGCAGGTGCTCAGGGATCACTTGCTGAATGAAGAAACCACTGTTGCTGTGCATTCGCCACGGCAGGGGCTGTGGACTATCTCATTTAAGCCTTGAAATATCTGTTTTACAAATGGACACGGAGGCACAGAGAGGCCAAGCTATCTGCCTGAGGTCACACAGTGAGGCAATCTTTGGTAGGGACTTGGACCCTGCTCACCCAGCCCATCAAAAAGTATTCAACAGGGGCACCTGGGGGACTCAGCTGATTAAGCATCTGACTCTTGATCTCAACTCAGGTCTTGATCTTAGGGTCATGAGTTCAAGCCCCACATTGGGCTCCGCGCTGGGCTTGGAGCAGACTTCAAAAAAAAAATAAAAGTATTCACAGACCTGGGTGCCTTTCTGCACCTTCTCATCCTCCAGGAACAGAACCCACTTGGCCTTCACACGTGCCCCCTTGTCACTTCCTGCCGGCTCCTCAATAGTCAGGCCTTGGGCTCACACTTCTGCCTACAGAGCCCCCCATCAACGTACCCTTTCCTGCATCTATGCACATCCCCGAACTCTGGCTCTGAGGGGCTGGTGGGCCTCTCACAGGCCCACCCTGGGCCCCAGTGGGCAATGCCAGCCCGCGGCCAGCCCGACCGCCCTCTGAGGCTGCTCCACGGGCATGGCTGACCACAGGCTGAGTCAGCCTCGTTAACCAGGCCCAGTACCGCAGAAGCCACGACTCACCGCGTGGCCTGACCTCAAGCTACCGGCTCCTTCACAGCAGAGGCCAGGGCTTCCAGGGGTCACCCGGACAGGCCTCAGAACCCGGCCAACCTCCCCTCTCCTCTCCGAAGGTCCCTGTCCCTTCCCAAGCCTCCCCGGGGCCCCACCCCTGGTCTTGTCTGCCTGGGGCTGGGGTACCCACAGTGGGCTGCCGCTGGAGCTGGAGGGAAACACCCTTTGAACTGTCAACATTAGGACAGCATGTATAATACAGGAATATATAGAATGATCCATTTTGGAATTGATGAGTGATTACAATGTTTGGAGGCAAAAGATACAGGGATGACCCAGTGCCCTGAACCGGTCTCCTATTGCTGCTATAACAGGTTAGCACAAACTCCGTGACTTAAAATCAACTCAGATTTGCTATCTTGCATTTCTGGGGGCTCCAGGGGAAAACCCATTTCCTTACCTTTTTCACTTTCCATGATCGCCCTCCTTCCACTGTCGCAACTCCTCACTTTAACCCTTCTGCCTCTGCCCGCCCGCCCCTATTATAAGGACTTTTGTGATTCCATCATTGGGCCCACCTGGGTGATCTAGGGCCCTCTCCCATCTCAATACCCTTCACGTCACCCCACCTGTGAGGCCCTTGTTGCCATGTGAGGGACCTGATTCACAGGTTCTGGGGATTAGGTGTGGACATCCTCGGGGGCTATTACTCAGCCTGCCCCCCCCATGCCTCTTCTGTGCTGTTCCACTAAGGAAACAGGGAAGCCCCTGCCTCTGGGCTCCCACCCCTCCTGGGTCACAGTTATTGACTAGCCTTGCAGAGACCCTGAACTCAGACCCCAGCCACCTCTCCTTTGACGCCTGGACTCACACAACATGTAAAGGACCCTCCGATTTTCATCTCTGGCCCTGACCTCTCCCTGAAGCTCTGGCTTCAAACAGCCAGCAGCCACCAGGATGTCTGACCAGCAACCCCCAGTTACTGTGCCCCAACTGGTCTCTTGCTACACACCTGCTTCCCCTCCAGGGGTTTCCAGCTCCCCAAAAGGCCCCTCCATCCAGCCAGAGCTCACGCCAAACCCAGGACCCCTCTTGCACTCCTCTCTTCCCCATCAGCTCCGCTCCTGGGTCAGGCCAGAGTCGCCACCATCTGCCCTCAGGGAGGCTGCAACAGCATCGGCTTCCGCTCCTGCCCCCCCACCCCCCAACCACCATCCTCCACAGCAGCTGGGGCAGGCTGCTTCACATGGAAGCCAGAAGAGGGCACAGCTTTCCTCAGTTCCCTCCCAGGGCTCCCCTCACTTAGGAAAAGACTCAGCCTTTTGAGGACAACCTGCCGGGTCCTACAACAGCTGGCCTTGCTTACCTTATGCTCCCAGAGCTCCAGCCTCAATGGCCCTCTTTTTGTTCCTCCAACAATACATGCCCATTTCTACCTCAGGACCTTTGCACATGCTATTCCTGCTGCCTGATGCTCCTCTTCTTAAGACTCAGGCAGCATCACCTCCTCAGAGGGGACCTCCCTGAGCGCCCTGTGTAAGGTCGCCCCTCCCCCACCCCCCACCTTGACTTGCTTCATTTCTTCAGCACATTGGCTGCCATGTAGGTTCACTCATTTCCTTGCAATCTGTCTGTCCCGGCACTAGAATGTCAACAACATGAAGGCAGGGACTTTGCGTGCCTGTCAAGATCCCCAGTGCCTGGCACACAGTAATGCTCCAAAAATGCGTACTGAGTGGGTGGGCAAACAGATGCGTGAGCCGGTCTCACCCACCTGGCCACCTCCAACCCTGCGTCCACCGCACTGCCAGAGAGATCATCCACGTCAGCCACCTCTTACTTGTCCGAAGTAGGTTATGGTTCTCACCCCTTCCCCAGCGGCAGAATAAAACTGAAAGCCCACAGCACAGCATGTGAAGCCCTTCTCAGCACATCCTGACCCTCCCTCCTTTTCTCTCCTCCCTCCTCAGAGCGCCATGCATCCACACAGACCTTTCCCAGAATATCGCAACCTTACCCATGTTTCCAGGCCTTTAAGCGCCGTCCCATCCTGCCTGGAATGTACCATTCCTCAAATCCTTCCTGAATACTCCTATATATGCTTCAAAACCCCATTCAAAAGACTCCCTTGTGAGGCCTTCCTGACACTCCTTGCACCCTCAGAGCGTACCAGCTCTCCGCTGTGCTCGCAAAGCCCGTGGTCAGGCCTCCCAGGCCGTGATCAGTAGCTCAGGAATGGCTTGTGTCCAGCTCTGTCTTGACCAACAGGCAGCGAGCTCCTAAGAGAGGTCACACCCCTGGTCTTTCTCATCACTGCCCATCATGGGGCCTGACTAGGGTGCCTGCCTCCTAGGGGCTTGTTTGACAAATAAAAACAAAGCGCAGAAGGGCCCTGTGGTTTTACTGTTCACCTCTCACACTCATTGACTCACCAAATGGTAAATGCCTTTTGAGTGAGCACTTGTTACCTATGGCCCCAGTCAGTGGCCGCCCCAGGCCTGCACCTCATCCCGGCCCCTGCCTTCCTAAGGGGCTCTGTGTCTTCTACATGGGACCCTTCCTCCAGCTTAGCCCGTGACTTTGAAATGGGAGAGGAAAGAAGATGCTGGATTTCCCAAGGACATTCCACCCCCTCCCCGCCCCCCCAGCAGCACCAACAGCACCAGTCACACCACGCAGAAACAACAGTCACTACAGTAGGTGCACAATGGATGCCGAGTACACAAGGACAGACACCGCACAGCCCTCCCCCAGGCCGTGATTCCCAGACAGACGTCCGGTTCGGTGGGTTAGCCACTTCACCCCTCTCCAGGCCCCCAAGCCTTCCCGCCACGGTGAGGCCTTGGTGCCTCTGACCCCATCTGCCCTCTACCTTCCGGTCTTCAGAGTCCAGGGCCGTGGGAAGCTGGGGTCGGAGGCCTGGCTGTGCAGCACAGAGACCAAAAGTTCAGGTCCTCGCCCCCCACCGTCCCTGCCCTGTCCTCAGCTGCCCAATGGTGGCCTTCTAGAAGGCATGCCAGCCTCCAGCTCTGGGGTGGCCTTTGAAACCCATTATGACCCCAGCCCCAGCCACTCCCTAGTGGGTGACGGATGCAGAAACACCGGGGCCCCCTTCCTCCTGGAGCAGCAGAGCCAGGGAAATGCTCGGGCACTGGGGCGAAGCAGGAAGCTGATGCTTCTAGATGCCCCCAGCAGCCGGCTGCTTTGTCCAGGACGCCCCCGACTTGGAGGACCTGCTGCATGTGCCAGTCCGTGACGAGGCGCTGGCCCGTGCCCCAGCCCAGAGCGTCCTGAAGGGCTGACCATCTCCCTGCGCGGACATGGGAGGGAGGAGGCCAAGAAGAACCAGACACCTGTGACAACAGCCACTCTGTTGTCACAGGACCAGCCGCGGCTAGTTACCTGGGTCGAGAGCCCCACGTGCATCACCTCACCTGGTTCTCACAGCGCCCGTTGTACAGATGCGCAAAATAGTGCTGGGGTGCGGAGAGTGGGGGTGGGGGGAGACCAACCAAAGCCTCTTGGCTTTCCAAGGGGTGGAGGCGGCATCTGAACTCAGAGCTGTGTGACCCCAAGCCGCCATGGGGGCCACCAGCTCTTACACTCTACCAGCTCCCTGGAGCAGGGGGCTCAGAATTAAAGGGTTTTAGGCCGTCCTCACACCCAGTCCCTTGCAGAGTGCCTGACCCCTCCCCCCACAACCTGGAAGGTGGACTGATGCAACACAAGGAGCACTGGACTGGGGAGTCCAGAGGCTTGGGTTCAAGTCCCAGGTCTACCACAGTCAGTCCCAGCCCCTTCCTTACCTGGGCCTCAGTTTCCCCACCTTCCTGGTGTGGCCTGGTTCAGAGGGTCTCTGGGGCCATTTCTGCTCCAGCAGTACTCTGAATCAGGGTTCCCTCTAGTCTTCGCTTTGCCTGGACCCCTAATTCACGTCCCTCACAACTTGAGGCAGCCTCTCCACGTGCGTCCTAAGGCACATGCCATCTGTTTATCTTCGGGATGGTGAGGAGGTCCCGCGACCGGGCCACTCCTGCACCTCCCAGGTCACTTGTGGGGCTTGGAGGGAGCCGTCTCCGATGGCCAAGCCCCTGGGTGGGTGGCGCCGTGAGCTGCCCAGTGGGGGACTACTTAACAAAGAGGCCGACCCTTAGCCCTGGAGCCTTCCAGTTCCCATTCCCCTCGAGGGCGCTTACCTTGCGCCGTCGGGTCTGCACCCTCGGACTAGACACCAGGGACTAGAGCGCCAGGGACGGGAGTCCTAGAGGCCGGGCTGGGTCCCCTTCGCTGGGCGTCCACGGGGGATGGCGGGGCCTTGCAGGGCCTTCCCGGGAAGGGCGGGGGCCCCCAGCATCCGTCCCGACTCACTCTTCCCAGGGGTCCGAACGCCGCGGGACCCGCTCTGGGGACTGAGCCTGACGCTCGTCCCCCGTCCCACGAGCGCACATGCGCCCCGGCAGGGAGCCCGCCTACCGCGCTCCCCTTCCAGCTCCTCCTCCCCCGCTTCCCCCCACGACCACTGACCATAGTGACCGGAGCCGTCGGGCCAGGTCCCGCCCCAGCGAGGAGCGATCCGGTGCGGGAGGGCGTCGCGGAAGCCACTGGCTGGCTCCGCCGTTGGGTCGGGCGGCGGGGGCCTCGAGGGCGTGGGGGCGAGCGGAGAATACACCCGACCGCTCCGCAAACCACAGGCTAGACCTCCACTGTGTCCCAGCAAGACACACGCCCCGCGATTGACGTCTGAGGCGGGCAATCAGAAGCCGGGGCACAGGACGTCACAGAAAGTGGGTGGGACTTCACGCGCCTTCAGCCTATGCTTTAGGGTTCATTTGACAGGGTGCCGCCCACTTTTAAAGACACAGAAAGCTCTTAACTAGCAAAGTAGTTAGCCCAACCCAGAAAGACAGGTCTTCATTTGTAAAGGCTGATGGGCTTTTGACCAAAAGTGCAAATTGAGGTCTTCTGAAAGATTAGTTGGCTCTCATTAATTCCTAAACAAGGCCACGTAAGTATAGTTTGTTCAAGATCAGAGGACAGGTGCTTAAGGAACACGTGCCCAATAACATTAAGTTATCTGCCTGCCCTTGTGCAGCTTCTAAATAATGTTTTACCCACTTCCGACTCATGAATCAGGAGGTTACCAGGCACCCAATTAATGGTTGTTGAATGAATGAATTTCCAGGATCGTTGATGCTGTGCCTCTGGAATTGTATGGCTTTGTATGAACGGCACAGACGTGAATCAGGTTTGGTGACTCAGCCTGCATACAAGCTCATTATTACTGAACATCAAACACAGGAATATGTATCATTCAAAGATTCATTCACCAGCCCTCCACCCCTGGAGGAGATGATTTGGGTGGGGGAGGGAGGGTTTCTGGGGAAGGGGGCTCCAGGGCATCGCGTGTGCCCATTTTACAGGTGTTCATACTTCCAGTTACATGTATTAAGCAATTGCCCATTCCCACGCTCACTGTCCTGCCCCAGGCACCAGGCTTGACTCTTGGACAGACAAACATCTGTGTCTTCCAACTGCGTATCATTTACTAGGTGGGGAATTTGGGGTTTAATCATGGTTCAAGGAGCAAGAACAACAAAGACTGATTTTTACTAAGCATTCACTGTGTACTGGGCACTGTTCTCAACTCTCAACCTATATTATCCTACTTAATGTTCTCACAACTAATTTACGGGGATAGGTCCTATTATTATCATCCCTATTATCCCTGTTTTACAGATGAGGAAACTGAGGCACAGGGACACTAAGGTACTTGCCCAAATTCGCCCAGCACTCGGGGGGATTCAGTCCCATGCAGCCTGACTCTGGAGCTGGTTTTGAATTCATTCTGCTGAGGAACCATGCATGTGATCGTGGGAATGTGACTACCACGCCCCTATCTGCTTTTGGAGAGTTCTGCTCTTTGGTTTTGATAGCCAAGGGACTCAGAGAGGTAAGAGAAGCCGCCCAGTGCTGCTCGGCTACAAAGTGGCCGGGCCACGCTGGATCCCCAGGCTTTTGACTCCTCGTCCAGTGCTCGCTCCAAGCTGCGCTAGGCTTCACTCAGGAGGAGTGCCTGAGCCAGGTGTGCGTCCATGCGGAGCAGGTGAGGAGTCTTTGCTGAGGAAGGGAGGGAAGGGCCTGTGGGGCAGGGTCTAGGGCCCTGTCTCAGGCTTAGCCCTGATCAAGCTCATATCTGAGGCATTTAGGGCCTCAAGGAGGAGGACCCTGAGTGAGCTGAGGCTTCCAGAAGCCCTTGTGCTGAGCTATACTAAGCCCTGAACCCTTGGCCCACTTTCCTCCCCTCTCCCCAGGCCCATGGCAGCTCCAAACCAAGCTGGCATCCGTGTTTGAAAGGAGCACGGGGCTGGAGTTCACAAGGGACACTGCGCCCCGGACAGGCTCTAGACTCTGCCACTCGCTGCTGGGTGGCCTCAGATGACTTCCGGGCCCTCTCTGGGCCTCTGATTCCTCCCTTATGGAGAGAGTTGGACAATCTGAGCAATTAAAAAAAAAAAGGTCCCCGTGCTCACTTAGTAAGTGAGCCTTTTAAACAAAAAAATCTTGCCCAGAATCTCAGTATATGTGTAATGGACTCTTTCGTTAACTGTAGCTGGAATGAGTAGGAAAAACTGTAATCTCTTTGGTCCTAACTAATCAGGCTTCTTCCTGAGCTCCCAAAGCTGTTTGGAAGAGAAGAGTCCAGCTGGTTTTCAGGCTGGGTCTGAGTTGAAAACGTGAACATTTTCACAGGGCCTGCCCCAGGGCTGGGTGCAAATAAACAGAATCTGTTTGGAATGGGCTCTCCTCTCCCTGCACTGCTTTGACCTGGTGGCCCGCTGTCCGGGTGGAGGGGTCAGGAGAGAGGCTACCACCAGGCCACAGCTTTGGAGAGCAGGGTTTGGGGCTGGGCTCTGTGGCCCCCATGACTCACAGTTTGACCTTTCCCAGGCTGGCCCCCCACATGACTACATACAGCATGGCCCCAGCACACCTTTCTCATCCCCTCGCTCCCTCACTTCCCCGGTTCCTCAAGGAATGAACTTAAGAGGATGGCTTCAAGTGCCCAGAACCTTACCCGTGCTTCCCCACCTCTCAGCCATTGCTCCTCCCAGAGGCCTGTTTCCCAGGCTCCATGTGACGCCCTCTCAGACTGCTGGGCTGGGCATGAATTCCTCTGAATTTCCTCCACACTGTCCCTGTCCTTCTATGGTGCGGATCCGTTGTGGCCGTGACTTGGCCGGGGCAGTGGGACAACATAATTACAGCTGTGGGCATGGGCAGTGGCATCGAGGATATTCGTGTCGTGATTCTCATGTAACAGCTCTTGGGCGAGCCACACCTCCCTGTGCCTCAGTTTCCTTGTCTGTAAAGTGGGGTCAGTTTACGTATCTCAAAGGTCACTTGTGAAGACTAAATGAGATGGCCCTGAAAAGATCTTGACGCTGTGCTTGGTATCCAGTAAGTGCCCAATATATGTGGGCTTTGCATGGTCGCTACAGGGACCTGAGTCTTGTTTATCTTTGTGTGGCTAAGCCTGAAGGGGGCAAGGTGAGAACAGTCCACGGAGGACCAGGACCCTGGGCGGTAAAGTGCTTCATCTCTGTGCAGGCGTGGACGCCCTCCTCCTGGCTGCCCTCCAGCCCCTCAGGCAGAGCTGTAACTCTGAGCTGGAAAGCTGGTTGAGATACAAACCTGTGTGCTGTTTCCCTGCTGCGGAAAATCTGGAAGGATCAGAGCGGGAGTGAGCCCCCCTCCCTTCCCCCACGCCGGCCCCTGAGAGCTGCGGGCCAGCCCTGGAGGGGTGGGCTGCCCTGGCTCCCCGCAACCCCCCCCCCCCGCCCCCGGAGGGCAGGGTGGAGGAAGAGCTTTTATATGTCCAGAAAAAACAATGGAAGTTGGGAGATTTGAGAATGGGGAGGCAGGCCAGGCTGAATAGGGAGAACATGCTGGAATGGGGGAAGGGGTGGAAGCAGGTGTCCCAGAGCAGGGGCACTCCTCACTCTCGCGTCACCTGCTGGTCTGGCCCAAGGGAACACAGGATCCCGACCTAGCTGGCGAAGGTCCCTCTGTCCCTCCCTTCAAGGCACTGTGAGTATTAGGTCAAGGGGCTCAGCAACAGGACCAAAGACCATTCATTCAACACTCAGCAAAGATTTCCTGCGTGTCTGACAGGCAGAGGCGTGACCCGCACGGACGACGCACATTTGTGCACAAAACGGATGAAAACCGCTGCCCTCACTCAGCCTCCCTTCTCGACCTGTTGCCCAGAACCCCAAAAGGATTGGCGGAGGATGGGGAGGGAGCGCCCCCCCAAACGTTTGAGATTTGATTTTCCACCAGCCCAGGGAGAGAGGACACACAGCGCGAGTTAACTTTACTGTGGGAAAAACGGACGGTCTTTCTCGTACCCTCAGGGAGGGCTCCAGGGGGCCTGTCCCATGACGGCCGCACAGGCTTTCCCAGTGTGAGACAAGGCAATCTGGAAGGGAAGTAATTTTATAAGGCTAGGTTACCCCACGTGTCTGGTCACTTCTCAGATGAAACAGGACCCACAGCCCCAGGAGAGTGCTAGATGGGCCAGTTGTCCAGCCCACTGCCCAGCTGTGCGCGCCCCCAGACCTGGGGTTTGAGACCTAACATGTCTTCAGCTCGGAGAGCAAGTGTGGGACCCCAGGAGCCTCCGGGGCTGGCTTCCACGGGAGGAGAAAGCAGGGGGGTCGTTTACGGGAAGCTGAGGCCCGTGCAGGGAGGGGGGTCCTGGACTTGGTGGCAGCTGCCGGTCCCAGCCCGCGCGTCACCATCCTGAGGTGGGGCAGAGAGCCCAGCTCCTGAGTGTGTCCTAGTTATGAGACCGGCGGCAGGACCCTGACCTCTGTGAGAGGCAGCCTCTAACGGCCCCCAGCAACCTGCCTCCTGTGTTCACACCCTGTGTGACCCTCTCCCCTCGAGTGTGGGCTGGACTTAGTGACCACAGGCTTGTGATGAAGATGTGACCAACTGTCACCTCTGAGCAGAGGTTACCCAAAGACCGTGGCTTCTGTCTTGTTTGCACCCCACTCTCTGTCATTTACCACCTGGTGAGCTCTCCTGTGGAGAGACCCAAGAGCCACCAGCCATCGGAGCACAGAGGCCCCCGGTCCCAGAGCTTGTGAGGAACTTCCTCGGCCAACAGCCAAGTGTGTGAGTCTGGAAGCTGGCTCTCTGGTGAGGCCTCCGCTGAAACCACAGGCCCGGCCGACCGCTGGACTGAAGCCCCGTGGAGACACCCAGAGCCAGATGCCTGCCCAGCCCTGCCCCGATGCCTGACCCCAGGAATAGTAAGGAGGTAATACGTGTTCATTATTTCCAGTGAAGTTTTGGGGTGATTTGTTACGCAGCCTCGGATGACTAATACAGCTGCTTTTGCTCTCAGCCATAGTCTGCTCCTCTGTGAAACGGGATTAATGATACTTGTGTCTCTGGGTACCAGTGGGGGTGACCCCCACCCCCGCCGTCACTTCCTCAGGCTCCCCCTGGAGGCACAGTGCGGGTTCCACCCCACCGTCCTCACTACTGCTTTAGTCACACAAGATAATGTCTAATTGCAAACTCTGGCAAGTGCTGGGAAGAAAGAGGACTGGGTGTGGTGGGAGCAGGTAACTGAGGGCCCTGGCCTCGTCTGGAGGGGAGGGAAGGCTTCTCAGAGGAGGTGAGTTTTGAGCTGAAGTCTAAAGGTTATGTTGGATGAGGTGTCCTTCTCTTCCCTGCCCCCAGCGCTAGTCTCTTTCTCAGCACTTTGTCATCGCAGGGCATGACTACTGCTATGCGCCTGCCTCGGGTGAGGTCCCAGAGGGCAGGGACTAGGTGAGCACAGCACATGGAGCCAGGGGCACATAGTAGGTGCTGCTGCGGTCATCGGGCCAGAGACGGGCATCAGCGCCCGAGTGAATCCCGTGAATCCCATCTCCCGGGTCGTGAGAAATGGAAAAGTTCAGGGCTCTGTGATCCCTGGAAGCTCTCTAGGCTCCGGGAGAGCGAGTGTTTACAGATAACGGAGGTTGTGTGGGGTAAGTGCTGGTTCCTCCGCCCGGGCCCATCCCCCCCAAGCTCCGCCAGGCAGAACTTGCAGTGCAGCAAAGACGCGGAGCAGCTTCAGGGTCATCTGCTGTCCTCAAAGATATTTTGCAGGGAGAAAACATGATTTTTTTTTGGTACAAGAATAACATATTATGAAACATAATGCGAATTAGCTCGTATAAAATTTTCCGATGAAACACAAACATGCAAAGATATTCAGTTCCCCTCAAGCCTGAGCACCAGGCTCCCAAAAAGTCTGGGTGCATGCTCCTCTGCCATTAGAGGCATTTGGGGGAAAGTTCTAGAAACTTTAATCAGGAAAAGTGCCCTAGCTCTGAGGTCAGCCAGACTTGGGTTCTGCCACCTGTGTGCTGTGTGACCTGGAGCGAGTCACTGCACCTCTCTGAGTTGAAGTATCCGTTTCGGTTGTCTTAGAAAAACCCTGTCCCTCCCAGAGGGACTTTGAGCTCATGTTCCTCTCAGACTGGCTTTCCGACTGGTGATTCTCACCTTCTCACCACTTGCTGAAGGAGAATTAAAATTTGTTCATCTTCTAGGTGGCCGCATTTTGCCCAGAATAATTTCTTACATGAGATCACAGGAAAAAGGTGAAATCCAACCATGACAGGAATTTGGGCACTCCCCCTCGGCCCTACTGTATCCTGTGCACGACTTGATAGTAACATTCGAATCGTATAAAGGTCTTAGATCACCTTTTTGAAACCTTTTTAAATGATGTGCTATTCTTATGTGAAGGAAAAAAAAGATGATTTGAGAGCCCCCGACCTCCATCAGCCAATTTTCTAGATAGTGCGAGATCTTATTTTTAGTCAAATCTTCCCAAACCCATCCTGCAGATAATCTCCCCAGCCATTTGTGAATACATTAGTAATGGACAGAAATGTAAATATTTAATTTAAGTACACACACACATACGGGGCCCATCCCATTTTTCTATTCCTTTCCAACCCATCCATCCCGATTCCATGTGTTTAGAGCCGTAAGGCCCGAGAAGCTTGAACAAGAGCGAGGTTCTGCTGGCTCCCTAGAGATGGGTGCCATCCCTGGCCTGGGTGGGGTGCTGGCTGCCCCAAGGTCCCCTTCCCCCTCCTTCCTTGGTAGCATCTCAGGGTGACTTGTGATGCTGTGGAGAGTGGGGAGAGGGCTCTCTTGCCTGCAGAGTTCCCCTGGAGAGCTCCTGAGCTCCTGGCTGGTTTATGAGGGCTCCCCCGGGGAGGTGGTGGGCCCTGAGCAGAAGACATGGATGACCCTGGGGGCCAAGTGGGAGCCGAGAGTCCTTTGCCCCCCGTGAACCCCCTCACTTTTGTCTCCTACCTGTTCCTTAAAAGTTCCACTTAGAGATTGACTCCTTTGCTGAAGACTGCATTCATTCATCATTACCCTGAGTCTAGAAGGAGGCGTTCATCCGGCACGTCTGCTGAGGGCCTGTGCTGTGCCAGGCGCCATCCTGGTGCTGGGGTAGGTGGTTAAGATGAAGCCCTTCCTGGTAGACCTGAAACTAATATGTTATACGTCACATCTACCTTAATAAAAGAAACATGGAAACAAACATAGAAACAAAACAAGGTGAGCCTTTTCTCTTGAGAACTTCTTCCAGTGGGGGAGATGCAGGTGTTCCTGAGTCACACCTACAAGGAGGAGGCAGGTGCCAGGTTCTTGAGAGCCTTGTATGAGAGGCTGGAAGCCCAGAGGTGGCCTCGACTCTCTCTGCCTGGGGCAGGGACAGCTGGGGAGGCTTCCTGGAGGAGGTGAGGCTGGAAGTGGAGGGGCGGGGCAGAAGGGACCTCCCTCAGAGCACATATCACATCGGAGAGCAGCTTATGCCCCTTGGGGCCCTGCAGCTGGAGCATGGGGCTGCTCGGGGGCGAAGACACTGCTCTCCTCCCAGTTCACAGCCCCAGCACGGGACTCCTCGATGCTGAGAGCAGACTCACATCCCTACGTGAGGGCGGTGCCAGGCTCCCCTCAGAGCAACTGAGACCAGCACTTCACTGTGCACGGGGATCCCCCGGGATCTTGCTAAAATGCAGATTCTGCCTTTCTCACAAGTCCCAGGGGATGCCCCGATGCAGGTCCTCGGACCACACTTGGGGTGGCAGGGCCTGCACACGCTCTGTCCTGGAACCGTTAGAGATTTGAACTTGAGCCATGGACTCCTGCCCTAGCTTGCAATTCCCGCTTATGTGCCCTTCAGCCTGGAGCCCCAGCTCTGAAGGGAGACAGATGTGGGCCTTGTCCCTGGGCTGTACATCCTTAGGCGAGTCTTTCACCTCTCTGAGCCTGTCTCCTCATCTGGAAAATGTGGACTGTCGCTCTCAGGGTTGGTAAGCAGACGGCGTGAGCTCTGACGAGCTTAGCGAGGTGCCTGCAGACAGCAAGCATCCGGCGCATGTTAGCTCCTGTTCTTCGTGGTCTTTTTGTTACCAAACCATTTCCAGTTACAAGGACAGATGTTCCGTTTGGAGCCAGTGGACTGGGGCTCATGGCCCTGCTCAAGCCCTGAGTGGCCGTGTGACCTTGGGCCAGCCACACCACCACAGGGCTGCCCCTTCCCTTTCTGCAACGCGGAGCCAGGAAACTGATGCTTTCCAGCTCCCGGCTTGCAGGGGTGACCCGGTGAGGTACAGTGGTCTGTAAGCAGCGTTTCAGCACCGCATTGACAGGTGCTCACTGCGGGGAGACCGCAGGAGCCTGACCCTCCTGATTCCCTCCCGCACACCCTCCTGTCCGACACCGAACACCTGCTCTGCACCCAGCCCGGCTAGGCACGGAGGCTCAGGTGCCACGGAGATGCGGCTCCGGCCCTCATATGTCCCCTTCCATGGGGCTGCAGAGCAGCTGGGGACCCAGGGCTCCCACTCTCTGGACTCTGAAGGCAGAGCCTCGCACAGCACTGAACCGTGCAGAGAACCCAAGCAGCTGGTGGCCAGGGACACCCAGGGGGCTTCGGCACCAGAGGACAGGAAGACGCCTCGTAACAGCCATGGGGCACATGCTGGGGGCAGAAGCATGAGCCTCGAAGTAGCCCAGCTGTTCCTAGGCCAAGAGCAGGGCCGGGCAGGGCATCACTCCTGGGGTGGGGGGCTGGGAATGAAGGCCGGAAGGCCCCGCGCCTTTGCAGTGGGACCCATGGCAAGATAACTGCTTCCAGATGTTTCCTGTCATCTCCATCTGGCCAACTTCCTTACCTAGGGAATGGAACTCAGCATGAGACACCCCGTTTTAAGGCTAGAGACTGATGCGGACTAATTCAGAGTCGAGCCAGCGTCCCCGGACTTGGAGGAAAGACAATATCCACGGAGCCAAGAACCTTGTTTCAGTCTTGAAGACGGTCCTGCAGGTGAATGAATTGACAGCTAGCTTTTTTTCTCAGGGACACCAAAGGGAGGATCAGTGAGATGCCAAAAAGAGTTCGTTTCCAATTAATCTTTCTAATTTTTCAGTAAAGCATTCTTTTTCTGGTTATAAAAGTGAATCATGGGGGTGCCGGGGTGGCTCAGTCGGTTACGCATCTGCCTTCAGCTCAGGTCCTGATCCTGAGGTCTTGGGATCAAGCCCTGCATGGGGCTCCCTGCTTAGCTGGGAGCCTGCTTCTCCCTCTCCCTGCTGGTAAGTTCTCTCTCTCTGTCAAATAAACAAATCTTAAAAAAAAAAAAAAAAAAAAAGTGAACCGTGCTCACTGCAGAAGCTCCAGGAGATATACAGAAGAATAAGGAAGAAAATCAAAGATTAGAGTCCTGCGCTCCAGAGCCAACCATGGTTCACATGGAGAACAGAGCCCTTAGCCGCTTCTGACCATCCCAGCACGACTTAGGCACACGATTCATGCCCATCACGTGGAGTGGCTCCCCGCACACTGTGACCCTTGGGTTGGAGAGAGCATGGAATCCGGAGTCTGCAGGTGCACCCAGCAGCTATTGCTAGGATACCGTGTAACGAATGACCTCAGCGTCACTGGCTTGCGATGATAAGCATTTATTTCTCGCTCAGGATTGAATGATTTGTGTGGAGCCAAGCTGCCTGTTGGATCCATGTCTGCTCCATGTGGCTCTCATCCCTCTGGAATCAAGGGGCTCCCAGAGCCACATTCTGTCCATGGCAGAGCTCACCCGTGAGAAGTCCCATGGTGTGTGTGGCGGGGGTAGGGGGCTCCTGTTTTAAGCCTCAGATTTGTCATAATCTATTCATATCCTATTGGCCAAAACAAGTCACATGGCCAACCCCGAGTCGAGAGATAGAGGTAAGTGCTCTGACCACCATGAGCCTCTGGCAAGTGCGTGGGAGTAGACACCACCACGGGGTGGGGGGGAAAGGGGGGCGGGGGTGGACACTTGGGACCCCTGATTCGATCTGTTGCACTAGGTGGATATTAACATCCCCCTCCTCCCGAGGGTCATGATCCGCCAGCTTAGAAGCCCTAGTTTAGTACGTATCCTTCCACTCTTCAATATATAGAATTTTAACCAAATTGGGCTTAGATTCTATTTCTTAAATCCCTGCTTTTTTACACTTCATTTTATACCCTGTATTTTTCCTCATACTATTTTTGAACACTTGTAACTTAATGGCTGCAGAATTATAAAATCATAAAATTTGGGCATTATTTATTGAACTCCTCTGAGATACTTCGGTTGTTTCCAGTTTGGTTACTCTGAATAGCAATGTGGTGGACAACTTTGTCTAAACACTCTGCTGGCTTCCGTAACGGGCATTTCTGGGTTTTGCCCTCCCTGCGTCAGGTCCCACCTCCCCGTGATCACCGTAGCCTGGTGTCCCTTCGGGGCAACCACATGTCCCCTTCTTTCAGCTCACGTAGTTTACGCCCCATTCAGCACCGGCTCCAGGGAAAGGACTCCAGCCATAAAAGATATTCCACCTCACTTCAACTCAAAAATTTGACCCAGCCTGGCCAATCAGAGGATGGATTTCCCCCTGGTTACAGAGATCAGTTGAGGATTGGATGCATCGCCTAAGCCTGGCCAATCAGGGATTTGTTTAAAGAGAGCCACCTGACCCAAAGCGAGCCAATCAGAGTGAACCCTGGGACTTGCCCTGGGATTTGCCCTGGGACTTTCTGCGAAGGGACATTCTCTTTCTTCCTCTAACCTCACCTTTGCAGGATGCAGAGCCGAGGTTGTTTACCTAGAACTGGCGAATGAAGCCATGAGGAAGAAGAGCAGAGCCCAGAGACAGAGACAGGATTCTGTTGACAGTGAGCTCCTGATCAAGCCATGCCTGAAGCTAGAGTCCCTGGCCTTTCAGTTTATAAGCCAGTGCATTCCCTTTTTGGTCTAAGCGAAGTTGAGTTGGGCTCTCTGTCATTTTTGAACCAAATAGCTCCTGTTTTTTTAGCTTAAATTTCTTGGCTTGGAATTATTGAGCCAAAGGACATAAACATTTTTTTAAGTCCCCTGGGACCTCCAATCAAATTGCTTTTCAGAGAGTTATGCAAACAGTATCACAGTTTAGAGAGCCTATCTTACAAGCATTAGCGTATTAACTCAAACTTTCTAACGGGCAGAAATTATATGATTCAATCTTCTTTTTAGTGAGGTGAAATATGTTTCCTGTTTATAGGCCATTTTTATTTATTTTGTGATTTTCTGAATATGAACAATTGTCTTTTTTTACTTTGTGAGAGCTCTTTACATATCAAAACCACTGATCCTTTTCCAAATGTATCACCATTTCCCCCCAGTTTATTGTCTTCAGATGTTTTGATGTGTTCTGAGGTAGATGCATTTTTAACTTTTATGTAGTCAGATTATTTTCAGGTACCACTTCTGTGGTTTTCATGCTTCCCAAGTGCTTCCCGACTGAAGAGCGGGTCAACATGGACCAGATTTTCTTCTTTTTTGGCATTTACACACCGAGTATTTCTCGCCCAGTACTGGGAGAGCCATCTCATTGGGAGTGCCCCGGAACTTGCTAAGAATGCAGATTCCTGGGCCCCACCTCAGAACCAGCATCTCTGAGAATAAGCCCTAGGTATTTCCGTGGTTAGCAAGTGTCACGGTGGTTTTAATGAACATGGAAGTTGGAAAGCAACTACTCAAAGGAACTGGAATATTCTACTGTGTATGGTCTAAAAAGAGGACATAATTTTATTTTCCTGCCAAACAGCCAATTTTTTCAGCACCAGCCACTTGCCAATAACCCAACATTCCCAGGACGGTCTGTAGGAAGAATTTTCTCACACTTGGAGTTACTTAAAGCTGGAGTCTGTTGGCAGGTGATGAGCTCACGGTCTCACAAAGTGTCCAAGCCCTGGGCCACTGGTGTCTCGGAGTCTCGGGGTCTCAGGGTGTGAATGGGCAGTCGGATGAAGTGATATTTCATAAGGCACTTGAACCCCTGCTTTTTTCTCCAAATGCACTTGAAGGCCTCTTTGCAGCTAACATGGAACCCAAGAAAAAGCACTTTGAAGGTACAGGGTTGGGGTTGAGACAGCTTTCTGTTTGACAGAAAAGCCCAGAAAGGATAAACCCTGGAGTTCTGGGACATGCCTGTGGCAGCACGGCCAAGCCCAGCACCCCGTCCGTCTATTTCGTGACCCAAGTCACTCCCGGGGGAGGCTGGGAGCTCCTAAGAGACCTGGCTGCCCGTTGCAAATGCGGATAGATGGCCAGGCCACTGCCACCCCAGGCATCTCTTCTGATCATCCTCCCTGAGGAGTGTGACAAAACATCTGAAGCCGACCTACAAAGGCACGACCAGTGCACAGCGTGCAGACGGCAGGGGACAGGAGGACAGCAGCCGCCTGGGCCCTCACAGGCAAAGCCAGGGAGCCAGACAACCACGCCCTGGGCC
Organism: Ursus americanus; assembly: GCF_024610735.1. NCBI lineage: Eukaryota > Metazoa > Chordata > Mammalia > Carnivora > Ursidae > Ursus > Ursus americanus. Next base: position 35,774,681 of record NC_142152.1, on the reverse strand, counting down.
TATACCAGTGTGTGTCCAGTCCCTCCCAGGAGGTGAGACAGGGTGGGGCCCGTCATGCAGTGACACCAGTGACGCCGAAGTCCCACCAGGGGGCGCTAGTGCGCCAGGAGGAGCAGAGCCGGCCTAGGCATTTAGGATTTGCCATTACTCTAAAGCAGCAGTTCTCAAAGTGTGGTCCTGGGACCTGCAGCAACCGCATCGCTCTGAACATGCTAGAGATGCAAATTCTAAGGCTTCTAAGACCCCAGATTGTGCCATCAGAAGCTCTGGGAGTGGGGCCACGTGCTGTTTTCACAAGTCTTCCCCATGATGGTTCAAATCTAAGAATCATTGGCCCGGCACGTGCCCACATAACAGGGAGAGTGATGGGATACTTTAGATCTCTCTGGAAAGCAGATGTCGTCGGGAGAGGGAGATCCGGGAAAGGTAAAGAATGTGGGAGGCTCCCTGCAAGGGACTGCATGAGTCCTCCCACCCCATATTCACGTGGGAAAATCCTAACCCCCAGTGCGTTAGGAGGTGAGGCGTCTGGGGGGGTGAGTAGGTCATGAGGGTGGAGCCTCCATGAGTGGGATTAGTGCCCTGATAGGAAAGATCCCATAGAGCTGCCTCGCCCAGCACGAGAAGACGGCGTCTAGGAACAGGAGGTGGACCCTCACCAGACCCATCCAGTAAGTGGGAGAAATAAATGTCTGTTGTTTAAGCCCCCAGTCTGGGCTTCTGTGACGGCAGCCCAAGTGGACTCAGACACCCAATGTGTGGCCTCTGGACCCAAGTCCAAACCTGGTAGCCCGGCCGTGGACCCCATGAGGGTCCTGCAGTCTGCCTTCTCAGCAGTCGGTCACGTTCTTCATGCCCCAGCCCAACTGGAAGCCCCTCCCCTCGAGTTCCCTTCCCCTTCTGAGCCCTCCCACCACCTCGGCCTTCTCCGATCCGACTCAAGCCCGACCTGGAATGTCCTCTTTGCTCCAAAGGCCTGTGAGATCAGGAAACCATGGTCCCTCCTTGGTTCGCCTTTGTTTAAGCTGCTCGTAGACATCTGACCACACTCAGCCTGATTATATGTAGCTTCCTTCATTGATTCGGCAGCCAAATCCTACCCATGCTCCCGCCCTCCCTCCCGCCCTCGGAGCCTCCCTGCCCCTCGCCCAACGGCACCTGGGAAACAGCGACCCTCCGTGTTTGTGCACTGCACAGCTGCGTCTTTTCTGAAACTCTTCTTCGATGAGAGTTAATTCGCTGACCACTGCTCGCAGCTCGTCAGTTGCTCTTAGCTGGCAACTTTTACCCAAACCAGTAAACCAATGCAGACCTCCAAAGCTTTCCAGGGCTGCAGTGGTAGCTAGGAGGCTTTTACACCATGACACCATAAAACCAAACCAGTGCTTCCAGAGAGACCAAGCTCTCCCCACCCTGGCCTAAGAACGGCAGACTGGGGCGGGGGACTCCCTTAGACACCCTCTCACCCAATCTTGCAGGTGGAAAACTGGCCTGGAGAGGGGCTTTGCCTGGCCAAGGTCTCTCTGAGAGCAGCATTCTTTCCAGGCAGCTCCGGGACCCTCGGGAAGGCAGTAGGCACTGACCCGGTATTCGGCTTCTGAGAAGCAGAGACAAGATGCCCCTGATAGACAGATTCAGTACCCCCAGTCTGCCGTGCTCCCCAGTCTGCCACGGGCAAAGCCAGCTCCCATGCATCCTATGGCCCTGGGTGGCTCTATACAAGAGTTCCTGTGATTCGGATGTTCCTAAAAGCTAGGCACCTATCCAGAGCTCTTCTTAGACAAACCCACCGATGGCTGTGAGCTTGCGGCCTCCAATCTGGGACCTTCCACCTGACGGCTGCCTTCAACCCGGGAACCTCCCCCCCCCCTTCACCAGTCCCAGCCTCCACGCCTGCTAATCCCCTGGAACAGGGAACAGCGCCCCCACCCCCAGGCTGGCTCCCGCCCACTTGGAGGCGCTGTGGTGAGAAAAGGAGGCTGGACAGGTAGGAAGAGGGTCATGATGCAGGCAGGGCGAGCACGGGCGCTGGCTCAGTTCGAGCTGGAGCACTCTGAAGTCTGGGTGCCTGGAAGGGGAGCTCTGGGGACCGATTCTTGATCTCTTGGGCATTTCCTGAAGGATCTGGGGTATCTTCTGGGGTTCTTGAGACTGTCCCCTGACCAGCATACTCTGGGTTCCATGAGCAGTGAGATAAATCTCACTGTCTCCATTTTGTCCAACATAAATTCCTGGGAGGAAAAAGAAATCTCTCTCACCTGCCGGTGCTTTGACACCCCTCCCAAGGACCAACACACCATCAGAGGTTCCCTATACTTCCGTTAACTCTCACAAGCGCCCCTCAAAGAATGTGGTATCAATGACACTTGGCCAATGAGCAAGTTGAGGCTCAGAGAGGTTAAGTGACTTGTCTGGAGCTGCACAGCCCAGGGGTGGTAAATCTGGACGACGGAGTCCAAGTCCTGGTGTGACTTCCTAAATGTGGTTGCTTGCCTCTTTTCACTGCTTCCTCCAGTAAGCCCACCCTGCCTTCCCCCAGCCTCCTCTCTGAGGCATTCATTTCTTAAGGTCCTTCCACCTCCAGCTTTTTACCTAGGACAATGCAGAGCACATGTGGGCGACTCAATAAGCCTTGGTTGAGTGATTGTTGCAGGAGACCCATGGTACCCCTTGACATCACCGTGTAATTTTTTCCTTTTTCTCGGGAGGAAGATGAAATTAATGCGCTGTGACTATTTAGACAAATGTGCCCTTATTGAAAGCTACATCATTCATATCACAATGTGAATATGAATAACATGAGTTGTGCCCCAGGGGACGCCAACAACGTGAATGGTGTCCCTGGAGCCGTGCCGCGGAGCAGCCCTGATGCTGTCTGAGAGCTCGTGAGAAGTCCTTCTCAGCAGAGAGGCAGGCTTGCTGACTGTGGGCTGTTGCCACGGCAACCCTGGGGCAGGGACTCGCCCCTTTGGTGTTCCAGAGGAACGAGCGTCCCGTGTTTGAACGTGGCCACTGAGCCTGCCTCAAGTAAGGAGAGCAAGTTGTGACCTAGAACGAAGCCAGTAGTGAGGATGGCCGACAGCAGAGCATGGAAGGGATGAGTCCTGGCCGATCCAGTGAGCTCAGGTCACACTATGCCTGAAACCCACCCAGCCACGGAGCTTTGGTTCATGGCAAAAACATGCCCTGTTAGAAGACTCAAACCACTTCAGAAAAGAGCAAAGTTGGAGGACTCCAATCTCTTCATTTCAAAATTTACTACAGAGCTCCAGGAAGTGGTATTGGCAGAGGACAGACATCTAGACCCCAACGCAATAGAATTGAGGGTCCAGAAATTTACCTTCACATTTGTTGGCAATTGATTTTTGACAAGGGAGAGGAGACAATTCAAAGGAGAAAGGATAAGTGTTTTTCAACAGATGGTATGGGGACAACGGAATATCTTTATGCAAAAGAATGAAATCGGACCCCTATCCCATACCATACATACAAGTTAACTAAAAATGGATCATTAATCTAAATATTAAAGCAAAAACTATAAATTTCTTATTAGAAAGCTTAGGTGTATATCTTCATCACTGGGGATTATAGTTTTTGCAATGTGATGTGATGTGATGCCTAGAGACAAGTAGCCAAAGAAAAAATAGCTCAATTTCATCAAAATTAAAAGCTCTGGTTCTTCAAAGGACATCATCAAGTGAAAAGATAACCCACAGAAGGGGAGAAAATATTTGCAAACACATACATCTGATAAGGGACTTCTATCTAGAATATATCTTAGAACTCAACAATTAAAAAAAAAACCCAAATAATCCAATTAAAAAATGGGCAAAGGATCTGAATAGATCTTTCTTCAAAGAAGAGATACAAATAGCCAATAAGCACATGAAAGATACTCAACGTCCTTTGTCACCAATGACTCGCAAAGCGAAACCACAGTGAGATATGACTTCACACCCCCTGGGATGGCTGAATTATGAAAGACAGACAATACCAAGTGTGGACAGGATGTGGAGAAATTGGAACCCTCCCACATTGATCGTGGGATCGTGAAATCGTGCAGCCACTCTGGAAAACAGTTTGGCAGTTCCTCAAAATGTTAAATATACACTCACTCTGTGATTCAGCAGTTCCACTCCGAGGTGTCAGCCGAGCTCACTGAACACCTATGTCCACGCTGAAACACGTACGTGAATGTTCACAGCGGCGTTATTCACAAGAGCCAAAAAACCCAGAAACCACCCAAATGTCCTTCAACTGATCCACTGGTCGACACAGCGGAATAGTATCCAGCCCTAATAAGGAATGAAGTATTGATTCATGCTATGACGCAGCTGACCTTGAAAACATTATGCTAAGTGAGAGAAACCAGGTGCAAAATGTGTCATTTTGGGGTGAAGAAATGTTCTGGATAGTAGTGATGGTTGCCCGGTTCTGACTGAACTGAAAACAACAAGGGGATGCTTGAAGAGGGAAAATGTTGTGGTGTGTGAATTATATCCCAGTAAAGGTATTACTGCAGAGAAGAAGAGACGTGCTCTGTGGGCAGTAGCCGGTGTGATGACACGCTCTCCGTACGGGCATCGGCGTATGGCAGGTGGGGGGCTGGTCCTGCGGGGCAGTGAGAAGGGGAGGCTCAGGGGACTTGACCGAGAGTCCGAGGTTGCAACTGAGGCGGCTCCCTTAGTCACTGCGATGTGTCCTCCCGGAGCGCACATGTGAGTGTCAATGCCTGACCACACCCGTGTGCATGTCCGCGTGTTTGCAGGTGCTTCCGTGTATGTTTCACGTGTGTCGTGAAACATGAATGTCCGCATGAGTGTGTACACAGTGTGTGTGTGTGTGTGTGTGTGTGTGTGTGTGATGTGCCAACGTGGGCCACAAAGACCAGGCAGGGCAGGAGTTTCTTTACACCTGCCTCTGATCCTGCACCAAATGGGGGCTCATTACAAGTTTGTCGAGTGACTCATAGAGACCCCATGACCTACTGCCCCAGGAGCCTGTGTAGCCATGGAGGGACGGGCTCACGGGGGCTAAACGTGAGTGCGCCACAAGCTGAGGCTCAGGAGAGGCTGCGGCTGGAGACCAGCCTGGGGCGGCAGCGAGGCCTCACCTGAATCAGGTCGAGCTTCGAGAAGAGGTCCATGCTCTTGGGCGCGCCGTGGGTGGAGGGGGAGCACTGCCGGACCATGTTGTTGATGGCTACGTGCACGTAGTGGAGCAGCTGAGTCTGCAAGAGGAGGAGGCGGCGGATCTGGTCCTCTGCCAGCCTCCCCCTGCCCCCCGTCCCCAGCTCACTCGGACCAGACAAGCCACCTTCTCGTCCTGTTCCGTGCTCCACGCCCAGAGGGCCTTGGTCCAGTCGCTGCCACCCCAGGGCCTGAGCAACCTCCCCTGCTATGAGGGACACTGAATTAACTTCCCAGAGGGTCCTCCTGGCTGGAGACACCCGTGGTCCACACCTGGGGCAGGGCCCGGGAAGGGTCATGGAGGAACCTGGAGCTCGTCACTCTGGGCGGCACCAGAGTCCTAGACTTCTGGTCCTCAGGGTTGTGGCCAGCAGTGGCAGCCTTGCTTCGCATCTTGAAGAGAAAGATCCAGAAGGGGCTCTATAAACACTGGCTGATCCACTGCCTCTCGCAGCCCCTTGGCTGGAGGTCAGCAACATGTTGACCCCACCCCCCATGTCTTCCTGATTAGGATGGCGTGGGGACTGAGAAGACCCTGCATTTGCTGACCACACTCTGTCCAGGTGGAATGTGCCCCGGGCCTTGGTCCTGGTGTCTTCCCAGCAGCCCCTGCGGCTGGGGGGAGGGCACAGGCTCTGGTTTTAGTGAGGACCCAGGGGCCAGAGGGTAACCAGTCCCCATTCCAAAGGCCAGGAAGGAGCAGCTCGAGAGCTTAAGCCCAGAATCCTGCCCCCTGGTCATGGACTTTGGCCATGACTTACTCTTTCTGAACATTACTTTTCTCATCCGTGAAATAGATACAGGTAAGAATCCACCAACACTTAGGAGTGCCTGTCCCGGGTTAGGGGGCTAAGCACTGCCTGTGATGATCACGGAGACGTACGAATTACTGAGGACAGCACATAATAACCACTCACCTAAATGCCACTGTTCTATTATCAACCACAAGCATTACAGAAGAACTGGGTAAGCAGCCAGCATATGCCAAGCCCTGGGACTGGGCTGGAGATCCCAGCTCTGGTTCTTGGCAGAGCCTGGCCCTTAACCCTCTGTGGCCTCCATTTTCCCATCTGTAAAGTAACCTCTGCCCCACCTTAGGGAAGCTCTTCGAAGACAGGCAGTCACCAGGGCGAGGTAAGTGGGGCGTGTGTATGAGGGGGGGGGGTGCTTATTGAGAAGACGGCAGCCCCCAGCCCTGCCCCCACCCCCATCCCATAGATCAGACTCACATTATAGCTGTCCATGTCCTTCTGGGAGGTGACACGGTGTCCCAGCTGCCCCCACTGCTTCTGCTCGTGATGACATCGCTTCTGCAGCTGACACAGCCGAATCTTGAGGCTCTGCGATGGGAGAGGCTGCGTCACCTGGGTGCAGCAAGCTGTGGGGACATCTGACCTGGGCTTGGGCCCAAGGAGCTCACTGCCCCGGGGGATCTGAGCCATGATAGGGGTGGGCAGAGGTGAAAGCTCTGGGTCTCCCAACTGTTCAGGGCACCAGGAAAGGCCTGAAAGGGCATGTCTGGGCTGACTGGGGTTTGAATGTTAACTCATGGCCCCCAGACCCCCTTTTCCTCCCGTAACCAGGGCCAAGAGTCTGTGACCTTGTGGCCCTGGGGGCTGCTAGGAGGGCACCGCGGAGCAAGGCCACGGACGGCCTCCTGTGGCCCAGCCTGTTCCGCACAGGGCTGTGCCAGCCGCACCTCCCCGCACCCCCCCCCCCCCGTGAGGCCCCATGGGGCGTGAGTTTGGACACGGGACATACACAGGTGTCCTCACTTCTCTGTGTCTTAGTCTCCTCCCCTGGAAAGTGGGAAGAAGAGCTAAATTTAAGGTGGTGTGGGAAAACTCAGCATACGCTTAAAATGAAGATAGATTAATTAAGATAAATAATACTTTAATCCAATGTTTTTAAAAAATCAAAGTTAATACAAAGAATCCATGATGGACAAAATACTTAAAATTTTAAATAAGGATGGGATCCAACCAACACCTGAATGCTCACCTCACTCACCTCCCTTTGTCTCAGCCCCAGGAATTAAAGCACTTACCTCCAGGGGCTGGGGTGAGATTTAAATGAGACAAAGCCGTAAACTGTGCCTCGCCCTGTCCTGCCCAATCATAAGGGGTCTGGCTCTCCAGAGGGAAAAAGGTGCAACGTGGTGTAGATTTTCAGTGCGGCCACTAGAGGGCAGAGGCTCGCTGCAAACATCACGCAATGGTCCTTTCCAAGAATCAACCCACCCTCAGCCTTCCTCTCCAAGTCCTCTTCTCTGTGGCCCCAGGCCCCAGCTGCAGCATGCAAATTCATCCTGCCATGCCTTCGCCTGGGCACCTTCTGCCGGCTGGGATGCCCGGCCCTCCTGGCAAAAGTTCTATCATACGATTAACCAAAAAGGAAAGAGAGGTGACCACTTGGGACACTTACTTTGGCACCCCTCCATGTCTCATGACAACCTACGAGCTAGGTTGCATCGCCATTCGACAGATAGAGAAACTGAGGCTCAGAGAGGGGCCACCCTGGCCCAGGATCATGCAGCCAGTCAGAGACTGAACTGGAATTTGAACCCAGTCTGTTTGAACCTAAGAACACCTTTTGAGCATAAGCTAGGCTTCAGGAGAAACCCCGAGTCAGCTAGCAGAAACAGAGAAAGGGATCCAGAACAGGGCTCTGGAGTGACAGCCCCACCCAGACCCTCTCAGCAGCCCACCGCTGCTCTGAGCCTTTCCCGGAGGTGCAGAGGGAAGGGGGACCCCCTGCCCCCAGTCCTATGGACTAAAGGGCAACGGACCAGGCTGCAGATAGCTGTTACCGGGATAAGAGCCCTGTGGCTCTCCTCTAGAGACTCCAGCCTCTGGTGGACGACCCGGTTCATCTCGGAGAGGGCCTCCAGATGCTTCTGGATGTCCTGGCTGATTGTGAAGAGCTGCCCGTAGTGTTCCACCATGGTCTCCACCAGGACCGCCTCTGGCTCTTCCCCTTCGTTGCAGCCTAGGGAGACAGTGCTGTGGTGGGATGGGTGGGCACAGAGCTCACCTGCCCCCTGCCGGGGTGACGCCAACGATGGGGGTGGGACTTCTGCCACGGCCCTGCAATTCCAGCTGCAGCCCCACAGTTGAGAGGTGCCAGACGACCCGTGCGGGGCTTAGCCCAGGACAGCAGGATGGGTCCAGCAGCTGTCCGGCCCCCTCCCCCATAACCTGCCTCTTCAAGAGAAGCATTCACATTTGAAAGTCCCTGAGCAGCCAAGAACCCAGATTCTGGAGCCAGGAGGCCCAGTGAGACAGGAGACAGTCCCCAAGGACCTGGAGCCTTCACCTCTCCCCGGCTTGGTGCTCAACACTTTTTGGGCAGCCTCCCAGTCACAGTCTCCCAGCAACCCCCGCCAAGTCCTGCAGCTCCAGCACATAGAACTCCCCATCCCCAAATTCACCACGCAGGGCTGTGGCTCCAGCCTACATTCATGCTGTTCCTTCTGCCCGCAATGCCGTTCCCCTTTGTTGACCTCATTTGAGCCCCATGAGAGGCCACCTCTTCCGTGAAGACTTCCCTGACATCCAGGACAGTTTGGGGGGCTCTCACCTCTCCACAGCATTTAGTGCAGTGGCTCTGAAGTCAGACCAGAGTCTGAGACCCAGCCCCACCCCTTCCTGGCTGGGCATTTTGGGCAAGTTCCTTAACCTCTCTGAGGCTTGGTAACACAGTTCTCAGAAGCTTATAGAGAGAGGAAAAAACGCTTTTCTAAAGAGGTCAGCGCAAAGTTAGTTCATAGTAGTTAATAAATGGCAATAGTTACTCTTATTATTGATGATGTTGAGATAATGATGATAAAAATACATGTTTGATCCCCTTCCCTTCCCAAGTATCTGGCACTGACGACAGTGGGCTCTGGTACTAATCAGGATGAAACAAAACACAAAGCCATTTCTGGTGTCTGTGTAATTTCAGTTGATAATAGCAAAACACAAAACAAAACCAAAGGCACCCAAAATAACAGCGATCATAGCTAACCCGTCCCGGGTGTTCGCTGAATGCCGGGCGCCGCGCTGCAGGCTCATGAAGGATGAGTGCATCTGATCCGCGTAACCGGTGTTGTTCCCCTCGTGCAGATCAAGAAACCAGGACCTGAGACCTTGCTGTGGGCCACACTAGCGGCGCTGGTGGCGCCGGGGTCCACCGGGCAGGCTCGCTTGGCACCTGCGTCCTTCCAAGCCCCTGCGGCATCGGCCTTTGTGGGTCCTCATTCTGCAGATGAGGTCAAAGCTCACCCCGCGCCCTAGTCCCAAGGCCGGGAGGCGGCCGCGGAGACGAAGCTCCATACATACCCTTGGGGATTATCTCAAGGACCTTAATCAGATAGTCTTCAAAAAGCTTGTGCTTCTCAACCTCTCTCTTCAGCTTCCTCTGCCTGTGGAGACATTTCAGCGACGGTGAGACGTGGTGTGGAGGCTCCCAGGTCATGACCTCTTGCAACCACTCTCCGTGGGGATCTCTGGCTCAGACCTGCACTGGGTGGGCCCCCCACCCCCAACCCATCAGTGGGCCACTGACTTAAGCCTCTCCACCCCATTTCCTGATGAGTAAACTGAGGCACAGTTCAAAGAGCTGCTATGAGCAGGTGTGAGGAAGGAGCACCAGGGAGAGGGGCGTCCAGTCCTTCTGGTGGGGGGTAGGGGGTCTACGGAGCCTCCTTTAGAGGCCAGCCTGAGCCCCCCCACCAGCTGGTGACCTGGCCAGGTGTTTCCACTCTGTGCTTCGCTAGCCCATCTATAACGACAGGCTGGCCGGGACCATGCGTGGGGCGCCCAGCACATAGGGAGCACTCAGTCTGAGATTGGGGACCCCAGCACCCCCAGAGGGGAGATAACCACGAGCTGCTGCCCAGCCATGCTTGACTCTTAGGCGAGCCCCTGAGCAAGCTTAGTCTCCAGTAGGTCGCCTGCTCTGTGCCCAGTCAAGGTCAGCGGTTGGTCACGGGCAGAGGCAGAGTGGGACCCGCCCGGGTCAGCTGGCTGAGCCTCCAGGGACTGTGGTGGGCTCTCTGAGCAACGGCTCAGTGACCCAGGGCAGGCCTCTCTGCCTCTCAGCCCCCACTTTCTCATCCATACGGTCCTGGAAAATGCAGGGGAAAGCCATCTTTCCCCACAAATATCATGTGGACCCTGCGCACCATGGGGCTAATCCTTAGCGGGGTCGGGAAACCCTAATAGAATCGGATGGAAGGGTTGGACATTTCTCCACAAAATTGCTCACAGACACATCCTTTTGCATCTGATTCAGGCTTTTATGGGCCTCCTGAAACTGACGGGCTGCCCGAAGGGTAAGGACCCAGGGTCTCCCCTCAAGGCAGGTGGAGGAGGGACAGCCTCGAGGGTTGACTTGAGAGGGGCTGAGCTGACAGGTGCAGGGGATGGCCACCCACAGCCCTGCCTCTGGGACAGGAGACTAAGCCCACGGAGGGCCTGGGATGGCCCAAGGTCTGAGCTCGAGGGGCAGGAGCCAAGCCCCCACCCCTCCCCACGGCTGCCCCTCCCGTTTACTTCCAGGGATTGCTCCCCGCCTTGTTCCTTCCCTGCCTGGCCCCCAGGGATGTTTGCTCAGTCCCAGCCACCTAGCCCAGTGTGGGTGCTACTGGGCCTGGGGCAGGGGCACAGTGGGGCCTGGGACCTCTCGTACTTTGCCTGGAGCCGGCAGAGTTCCTGTGACAGCACCTGCAAGTGCCTATCCTTGTCGCTGGTAACGCTCGGGCCAGCCCCCTGGCTGGTGTCCATGGCCACCAGCATCGCCCCTCACCACCCTGGCCGTGCTGGTGGACGAGGGCCACGTGGTCCAGGCGTGAAGACTGATTAGCGCTTTCTCTTCCGACCTTCCCAACAGCCCCTGGAAGCCAGGTGACACTCCCAGTTTGTGGAAAAGGAAACAGGCTCAGAGGGGGGCTGTGACCAGCTCAGGGACACACAGGAGGACTAGAGCTGGACTTGAGGCTCATTGGAGCCAGCATCTGGGGTCTTCCAACAGGTGCTGGTTTCCCACAGCATTCAGGAGAGAGCCCCAGGGTCAGGGCTGGGGGCTGGCTCAGAAAGCAGTGTGCATGGGGCGGGGACACCTTGGTGGCCTATCATACCCAGCCGCCCTCCACCCCTTTATGCATTCAGTGACATCACATACTCTGAGTGTATACTGAGCTCATCAAAGGAACATGGAGGCTGAGACAGTCACTTTGAATGAGCTCATGGTCAGGCCGGGAGGGTGGCCTAGTTAACAGGTAGTTTCCACATGGCCTTGCGAAGAGCTCCTGGACCATTTGTCTAAGTCTGGTTCCTGGTTATGGCCCAAAGGAGAAAAACGTCTCCCTAAGCCTGCCATTCACTGGCCATCTGCTAGACCAGCTGCAGCACAGGGATGGAGCAGGGAGAGGAGGGGAGGGGCTGCGTGGTCAGCCTCTCCAGCCCTGAGCATCAGATGCCAGGACAGGAGCATGGGGAAGGAGGAGGGGGCCCAGCTGACTCACTCAGGCCTCCAGGAGCACAAAGCCACCGCCGGGCCGTGACATCATAATGCTGGCCTCTGTCCTTACAATGTGTCCATTGCACGACCCACCTGTGGGTGGAGGGCCACCTTCTCCATGGTTTACCCCTGCCTCCCTGGTTCAGTTCCCAAGGACAAGAGGGAGAGGCATCGGTGACCCCAGGGGGTCTCGAGCTGTTTTTTGTCCTTTCTTTCAGGCTGGTCAACCATAGGCAAGGTAGAGGTCATTCTTAAGGCCCCCACTTTGTGGGCTCCCCAGATCCTACTGGTATGTCCCAGGACTCTCCCTTTTACTTCCTTCTATCCGATGGTGGGTGGCTGCAGCTCGTGCCCTTCCCCAGCGAGGGCATTCAGCAACCCATAAAGGCTCAGCTCTGCCCGTGGCTCAGAACCACACCTGGCCCAGGGCAGGGGAGGGGGCAAGGTGAAGGAGGCTTCAGGTCTTCAACCTGGGACCTGCCCCTGCCTTCTGGCTTGGCCCTGGTACTTGCTGTTGGAGCTGCTGGGCCCGTGGTATTTGGGGGAGCTGGACTCGGCGCCCATCCCTGATGCCCCAACTAGCTGTCCAGGGCTTCCCCCAACCAAGGCCCCCATTCAATCAGAGCCAGGGCCTCCACAGAGGACAGCCTGAGGATGGGGTTCCCTGAGAAGAATGCTGGGGGTAGGGAGGGACCAGGGTGAGGGCAAAGGTGGAGGGAGGAGCCTGGGGCCAGGGCTGGAGCAGAGGCTAAGGCAGGGCCAGGCGCTGAGGCCACGGCTGAAAAGGCGCCGGTCAGGGGCAGGGACTGGGGCCTATGTGGGAGCACATACATCAGCGGGCCGTGGAGTCAGTCCCTGCCGGCCCAGGAGTCCCTGAGCAGGTCTCAAGAGAGCTGTCTCTGTCTGCCCTCCATGGTTCTAGAGCCTCTCAAACATCTGAACCAATGGAGACATGGTTCTGGCCTCGGGTTCATGCATGGGGAATGCTGGTACGCACAGAGGTCTCAGATCCAGGGTTGCCCAGAGAGTCAGAGCCAGCCTGGGGGGGTGGGCGGGTGAGAAGGGGGGCTGGAGGAAGTCCCCCCAGAGTTGACAATGTCTGATGTGGTTCTTGAGGATAAGACAGAGCCAGGAAGGAAGGCGGGAAGAGTATTCCGGGCAGAAGAAACAGCGGGGACCAAGTCAGAGGCACAAAACAGCATCCGTGCCCTCTGGGAGCTATAGGCAGAGGCTTAGAGGTGAAAGTCGGGGGCGGGGGAGGGCTGGCTGCCGCTGGAGAAGCCGTCCGTCCGCAGGCCCCAGAGTGCACGGGCCGGGCTCTCCGGTTGCCAGCAACAGAAACGCACAGGCTACTCTGGGCAAAGACGACATCCGTGGACGGCATGAGGGAGGCCACAGAATGAGAAGAGCTAAAGACCCAGGCCTGGGGAGTCCCAGGGCCCAGGGCAGCCCTGGAGATCCAGGCAGCGGGAACTCAGGGGCATACCCCCCAAAATGAAGCCTCCCCTCCCCCTTGCCATCAGCCCCTCCATCCCCAACAAGCAAGGACCTTAGAGAAGGCACCCAATTGGCTGAGCCTGCTCATGTGCCCGCCCCTTGGCTTTGACTGACAGGCACATCATAGGCGCTGGTTTAAGGGCTGGCAGTTTCCTAGAGCAAACCCCAGGCCCTTTGGCTGGAGTCTGGGAAATGGACGCTGAGCGGGTTCTCAGCCCACGGAGGCTCAGGGGAGCCTGGGGAGTTTGGGCTTTATCCTGAAGACAACCAGCCGCTGGAGGGCCTCCGCTGAAGGACTGGCCTGGTGTTTTGGAGCGCGCCCTCGGGCTCAGCGTGGAGGTGAGCCGGACATTTGTCAGGACACTTCTAAGTGCTTTCCATGCAGGGCCTGATGTCATGTGGCATACCACGAGGTCAGAGCTGTTCTTTCACAGAACATGGGGAAACTGAGGCCCAGAGAGAAACTTGCCCAAGGCCTCGCTGTTGGGAAATTGTTGAGCTGTGAATCTAGGAAGTTGAGACTCCAGAATGTCTGGAAGATTGGGTTGCTGGGACTTGGTTACTGATCCAGTGGGGATCCCACAAGCCGGGACATAGGGTGAGGGGGGCTGCTCCCGGAGAGACCCCATTAGCAACTCTGGGTGTTGTGTCTTCACCTGTCAAGGGCAGATGACTGCCTCCCCCTGCCCTGCAGTCCCCCTCCCCCCACTAAGCAGGTGCAGGGTGCCTGGCCAGACCTCCTCTCTCCCGGGCTCAAAAACCCTAGGACCGCATCCCCCGCTCATTTAGGGCCTACACCACTGGACCCAGTATGGCCACGGGCAGGGCGTTGTGGAACAACAGCGGAACAATTTGCTACCCAGTGAGGATTTTATTTTTGGCCTCAAGTGTCGTGCACCCACACAAGGCTGGGAGGCAGACTGGTGGCTCTGGACACACGTCTCCCCACCGGGCCCTAAAGAGCAACTCTGCCACGATCACCAGGGACTGACGGCTCTGATGGCTGTGCCACAGCCTGGTGCTTTGCCTGGAATCTCTCATCTTCTTCTCAGGAAGCTCCTCGGAGGTAATGGAAGCATGGCTCCATTCTGCAGAGGAGAACACTGAGGGTCTATGGGGCAGAGGAACTTGCCGAGGCCCACGGCTAAGAACAGGTAGCAGGGTCCGCTCCGTAATCCGTGGAGCCTAGTGAGACCTGCAAGTGATGGGCTCCTGATTTTAAACATTAAGAATTTCAAGACAGCAGTGTGGACGCAAAACCAGGTATGGGCTCTTCTGAGCGTGGGCCCCAGTACATAGCTGCTCCACAGGGATTTGAACTCATGCCTAGAGATTCCAGAACCTGTTAGTGAACTCTACCCCGTGGCTACCTTCCACACTCCACCCCCTAGCCTGCCTCAGAGCCTCTGCGGGGCTCTGGCTCTTCCTCTTCTCCTCCCCACCCCTACCCTCACCCAGCAGGCTGCAGACCCCACCCTTCCCTGATTAGGGGAAGAATTGGGGGCTGCAAGCAACTGTAGACCAGAAAAGAAGATCCAGGTGGAGAAAAGCTGGGGGACGCAGCTGCTGAGGGGCCAGGTCTCAGACACCCCTAGATCTCTTCTCTCCCCTGGGCTATGGGGGAGGTAAATCTAAGACAAGGCTGTGTGTTCCAGACAGCTGGGAACCCTGGGACCTGGGGGTGAGCTTCAAGGGCAGAGCCACCATTAAATGGCAATAGAACCCCATTTTTTTAAGCCTTAACAAGGATTCCTGGGGCTGGAATTTGACCCCAGAACTGGAGTCTCCTGGTGCAGCAAAAGGGGTGGCCAGATCAGGCTTCTGGCCCAGAACTCCAGCCCTGCCTGCCTGGCAGCCCCAAATGTCCCCCAAAGGGACAAGACCAGCCCTGACCCACCCCAGGGCCTTTGCACCTGTGGTTCCTTCTGCCCAGAGCACTGTTCTCCTAGCCTTTCATGGTGCTTTCTTCTCCTTGCCTTTGGTCTAGCTCAGATGCCAACATCTCAGGGTGGTCAGGGGACCGTGTCGAACAAGCCTGGTCTCCCCTCACTCTCAGTGGGTTCTGTTTTAATACTTACCACTCGGAATCATCTTCCTGGAGTGTGATGTCCATGAGGGCCAGGCCTGGTATGAAAGACCCTGCTGGAGTCTGTGTCTAGAAGAATAGTACTGGACACCCAGCAGGACCGGAAGTACTCTCTACTTTTCTGACCCCCACCCCACCTGTTTTCCTGAAAAGGAGTGGTGGCCCAGAGCTGTAAGTACCTGTGAGCCCCAGAGGGCCGGGCTGCCTGGGTCCTCAGCTGTATCCTCAGGGCCCAGCACACTCAAGGTCACATATTCAGTGGGCACCAAGCAAGTGTCGTTAAGTGACCAGAGAATGGACTGGACTTGGAAGAGATGACATACTTGCACAAGGTCTTGAGGCAGTAAGTGGCAGGGTTGGGTTCCAAATCGGGTCAGTGGACTCCGAGTCAAGTGCTCACCCCTTGGCCTCACAGCTGCCTCCAGGCTCTCTGACCCCGCTTCTGGGAGCGATCGGACCAGGGCGCAGGTCATGGACATGGCTGCAGGTTGGGAGCTGACCCCTGCCTGTCCCTTCAAGGGGCCGTGGGGAGGATATCGAGCGTCCCTTGCAACCTCGCTGTGCATAGCTGACACTGTGGGTGCCCTACTTGGGTCCCCCACCCTGACCACTCAGTGCATGCTTCAGCCCTCCCCCTGCTAGCACCTGCACGTCTTGCTCAAGCATCCTTTGCCACGTTAGAGGCCACAAGTGCCATGGAATCACCAGCCCTCAACTGCCGGCTGATGGGAGAATTATCCACACCCCACTCGGCCTCCAGTAACGGGACGGCTCAGACGCTCTGGTCCCACGTGGGCTCCCAGAGTTCCCTGCAGGCTTCCCCACAGTGCAGACAGGCCCGAGAATATGCCCTTTGCTGACTCTCCTCTTCGGTTTCACTTCCCTACCCCTCGACCATGTTCTGTGCGACACCCCCCAATACAGCGTAAACTCAAATCCTAGTCTGCTTCCGGGGAACCCAAACCAAGAACCGAAGTCTCATTTCTTTGGGGCTACCGGTTCCTGGGTCCTCCTCGCAAATCCTCCTAGGTATTGTCAGTTGTGTGGTTTCGGGGGGGGGGGGTGGCAAGGAAGTGGAGCCGAGGTCACTGGCCACCTCGGAAACTGTTTCCCCTTCTTCCTGGGAACAGAGCCAGAAAACATTTCCCAGCCTGTGTGAAGTTACAAGTGGCCAGGGGACCACGAGCTAGCCCATACAACGCGAGGAATGTCTACCCCGTCCAGGCCAGGCGGACAGAATGTTCTCTGTGTCCTCCTTTGCGCGCTCTCTCTGCTTGCACCTCTGTGCCCACGGGCGCGGCGGCCCGGGAAGGCCCGCACGACGGCAGAGCCACCCACAGACGCAGCCTGGGTCCCTGAGTCGCCTCCGGGCAGAGAGCTGTGTGCTGAGGAAGAACGGTAGCTGCGTGTAGGTTTGCAAGAGGGAGAAACACACTATTGTGTTTGAGCCGTTGGGTGTTTGGGATCTGGTATGGCAACCACTGTTTCCTAATTCAGAGGACGAGAGGCTGGGCCCTGGGAGGCGGGCAGACCTCAGTTTAGGCCTGACCCTGTTTCTCACTGCGTGAGTGCCATGAGCAGTCCTTGATTTAATCTCACCACAGACTGCCCTCTAGGAATCCCTGTCCCCTGTTAGGGATGAGGAAGCTGAGGGCCAGAATCACATCGCAAGGGGGTGAGAGGAAGGCATTCAGTCTGACTCCACACCCAGTTTAAAGTGCACAGGAGGACTCCAGATCTTTCTAAGGCCCTTTGTCTCTCCAAATGTCCTTGTCCTGGTTGCCAACACTGGCGGAGCTCTGCTGTGACCTCAAGGCTGCTGAGAATCGGGCCACATCACTGCCAAGGTCCAGGACCTGCTCGTGGGAGCAAGGACCTAGATGCTTCTGCCTGTGCCCCTGGGGACGTTTTAGGGGCTGATGCCAGCAAGTGGGGAGATGTCTGGGTCAATCTTATCTTTAGGCTACATTCTTGTCCCCAGGGCAGCCTCCCACTGTCCCAACTTGAGAAAGAAGCAACCCCTAGTCCTGTCTCTGCATGGCAGGGGGTACGGGGTTCAAACCCACCTGTTCCTCTAGTTGGGTGGCCGGAAATGTTCCATGACCTGAGGGACAATTAGTGTATCAATCAGGGGCCCTGCAGGTAGGATTGTCAGATTTGGAAAGAAAAAGATGTGATGTGAATTTCAGATAAACAGCAAGGAATTTTTTAGTGTAAGTACGTCCCATGCCATATTTAGGATATATTTATACTAAAAGTATTTGTTGCTTATCTGAAATTTAAAGGAAACCGGGCATCCTATATTTTGTCTGATGACCCCAACCACAAAACACCATGGGCACATGCGTAAGGTAAATAAAGAGAAGTAATGAACTGGTAGAGATGTGGGTGGGGTCATGGGCACCAAGGCCGAGCGAGGCATCCAGAGTCCAGCCCGACAGGTGCTGCAGATATGGAAGATGGAGTCCCCGTCAGAACCGTGGTGCCAAGCAGAAGAGGAGCTGGAGAAATAAATACCCTGCCTCCTCCACCTGGTCCTGCCCACTTGGCCTCCCATTGGCTGGACTCAGTCAAAAGCCAGAGGGCGAGGATGCTTGGGCAAAGCTCAGCCTGCCGGGCATGGAGCTGGGCACAGAAGGGCGGGGCAGGACCTGACAGCAAAGGAGGGAGACAGCTCAGTCTAGAAAAGGAAGCGGGGGTTTCTTAATCTCCCTTGGGCTCTGCCCCCTTGATGTTGCCTACAGAGGACACTCCTTACCACAATGGACAGGGACAGGGACAGATACTACACGTGGGCCCCCAACCCTCTGTTAAGAGGCTCTGTTAAGAGTCCAGCAAGAGGCGCAAATTGGAGGCCAAACGCTGGTGACTGGGTGTCCACGGGGGCCTCTCACCCGCATGGCATTGCCGTGATCGGCTCCAAGCTTCTCAGGTTCTCAGGACCCTTGCATCCAAACCCTCCCCTGAGATTTCTACGGATCATGGGGCCTGTGCTCTCCTGCCGTCTAAGCCCCCTGCTATCTCCACCCCGACCGACCCTGCCCCCAGCAGACTGGCCACAACCCTAACCGTCCAGGAACCTGGCTGGCCTCCCTCAGAAGTGCAGGAGCGCGGAAGGGTCACCCGTGCAGGGCTGGCCCTCCACACTGCCTGCTCCCGCTGCCCTCCTCCCTGGACCCAGATTCTTCACTCTGTCCTGCAGAGGTCCTCCTCATCCTCTGAAGGCCCCGAATGAGGTGGGAGTCATGTCCACCCCACGCTTTTATCCAAGTATTTCCCAACAAAAACAGCTGGCTCTCTCCCCCTCTTCCCCCTCCCCCAGCTCGCTCGCTCTCCCTCCCTCCCTCCCTCCCTCCCTCCCTCCTTCCTTGGTCCCCACCCCAGCCCCTGTGCCTTGCACTAGGCTGTAGAAATGAAAGAAAAGATAATTCTGAACTGCTTAAAAACCTCCCCATGCTGCTCTTGCCGGAGTAGGGTAAACCGAGCCGGGAGCCGTCTACAAGCCAGGAGTGGGGACCCGCATAGACGTGGGGCATCCGGCACCTGGATCTTGGTCTTTCCGGGGCCTGCAGAACTCTGCAACCTGTGGCAGCCCCACCTCAGACATGCAGACAGGCAGATGGACAGACGGCGACAGGCTCTAAGGAATGGCTGGCACCCTGGGAACCCAGGGTCACCGACTGAGAAGCAGAGCTACCTGCTGCCCTGGCGTGCTGACCTTGGGCTGATATATGAGTCAGTGTTTTGTCTGCCAGAAAAAAAAAAAAAAACAACCAAACCCCAAACCACCACTCCCCTTTGTGTCTCCCCACCCCCCATATAGTCCAGGCTCTTGGCATGACTCCAAAAACTCTCCTGGTCCAGCCCTGCCAACTCCTCGAGCCCACGTTCGCCCTTCCCCACAGCCTGCACTTGGCCATGCCCATCTCCTGTGGTGGCCAAGCTGGCCACCAGCTTCAGTGCCCGGACCTTGGCTCCTGCTGTGCCCTCTGCCCGGGCTGCCCGGCACCCACCTGTGCACCTACCCACGCTTCCTCCACCAAGACTCAGGGCAGCAGCATCCCCTTTGCTGGAAGACCTCCCCCATCCCTCCTCCCTGTCCCCACTCCTCTTCCCTGATCCATCCCTTCTCCCACCCCTCCTCCCTGCCCCCACTCCTCCTCCCTGATCCATCCCTCCTCCCACCCCTCCTCCCTGCCCCCACTCCTCCTCCCTGATCCATCCCTCCTTCTACCCCTCCTCCCTGCCCCCACCTCTCCTCTTACTCCTCTCTGCCCCCTGCCCCCCTCTTCTCTCTGATCAAGGCCGTGCCTCCCAACAGGTAGGGCTTGCACATCCCAGCAGCTGACACTGCTTCTGGCTCTTACTAGGGCTCATGGCCTTTCCTTTGTGCCTTGAGGATGGAAATAGGAGTCACAGGTACTGAGCCCTTGCCTCAGGCAGCTACTGCCTTAGACTTCTCGGTGCTTTTCTTAGGTCAGCCTTACACCAGCCACGTGAGAAAGGTGCTAGCTGTCACCCCAGCCAACAGGTGAGAAGGGCCTGCTTGGGGCGGGGGCGATCAGCCGCCTGGGGCACCAGACACTCAGCGGGAGCAGCACCCGTCTGCCCCACCCCGCACCCCTGCTCTGTGGAACCTGCTTGAGGGCTGGAGGGAGCGGGCGTTCAAGTCTAAGAGGGTCCAAGGGCCCAGTGTGCAGGCAGGTGGAGTGAGGGTGGGGGCGTTGAGTGAGAAGAGGGGCCGAGGAAGGTGTGCGGGGCTGGTCACAGGGGCCTCGGAGGCAACAGGCAGGAAGCTGGGCCTGTTTAGAGGCTCCCAGGATCCGCCTTTCCCGCCCTCGGGAAAGGACAGACGGGAAAGAAGGCAGCCGCCCTTGGCCAGACAGACCCCTGGACTGCCCGAGCCAGACAGCTGGCCGCTGGGCACCGCAGCCCGCAGAGCACTCTCCCCCAAGACTCTCCGCACGGCAGACACCTGCTCCTGTCAGCCCGAAACTGCTGGTAAATATAGGCCCAGGGGCCCCAAGGGAAGGGCGAGGACCTAGGGGCCACAGAACAGGCCCTGCATCAACAGAAAAGTCCGTTCCCATCCCAGGAGCCCAGTGCCAGCGCCCGAGAGCTGCAGGCCATCCGCCCCCACCCGAGCCGAGTCCTGGCTGCCGCGGGCGTGGGTGTGTGCCCGGGTCACACGCTCTTCAGGGGCCAGGCCAGGAGCTATGACAGTGCAGTTCGGAGCCGATGCTGGCCGGCGTCTGCGGCACCAGGAAAACTGGGAAGTAAGGGACAAAGGGAAGCACAGAGAGAGAAAGGAATTTAAAAAATCTGAACCGTGTACTAACTTGGAAATGTATCTTAAAGTCTCTGAGCCCCCACGTCCTTAGCTGTAAGATGGGGACGGTCCCATCACCCACTCCCCATCATGCCCTCCTTCCCGGTGTCCGCTCATGCCAGGGGTCCCAGGGGCTGGTGGGGGGGGGGATGGGGATCCAGCCTCCCTGGGTCACGTGCAACACGGTGAGAGTGCATGGGTGTGAGAGCGTCTTCGTGCACAAAGATCGGCAGCAAGCACGCTAAATGAATTCTGGTCAACGGCCATTATTTGGAAATTACATAGGATGAGAGGTGGAATCCCAGGATTCAGGGACTCTTCCAAAGTTGTTCTTATCCCATTTTCTGTTTCTGTTTTGAAAATATGTAGGTAGGCTTGATTTGAACTCCAACTGACAAGCAGGATTCTTGATCTCGGAGAACAAAGGTACCCGTGTGTAGCTGCCTGCTCTGGTTTCACAGACACTCACAGTTTGCAGGGGTCTGTAGTCTTCACAGCGCCTCTTCTCCAGTTAGGGCTCCGGAGAGGGGAAAGCTTTGTATAGGGTTGCGCAGAACTTTCCAGAAGGGCCAAGACCAGCATGCGGGTGGCGAAGTCCAAGCATTTCAATGTGCACGCAAGTGCGCACACGCACCAAGAAAGACACGGAGAGCCGTATTTCTAGAAAACGAGAAACTCCAACAGCTGTTTAATTTTTTTGTAAGACTAGTTATTCACCAACTGTTGTGCCAGCTGGTGGGTGAAATGTACCTCTCTCCTTCACTTCAAGAATGTGAGCTCCGTGTGCGTGGTGGGCACCTGCGTGCGCGTGTCTGCATGGACCACCGATGGCAGGAGCCTGGCCCAGCAGAGCTGAGACCCACCTGGGGACCCCCCTTTCTTGCTAAATGCAGAAACCCCAACCTTCATACTGATCGCCAAGGCTGTTCCTTTCGCTTTTCTCAAACCGCGACTGCATTTCCCTCTGCTGGTGACCTTCAGGGCTGGTTTACGAGCCCGTTCAAGGAGCCAGTCCTGTAACAGTCAAAGGCATTGGAAATCCAAACACCTGGCCCCCTCGAGGGCAGCTATTCCTGAAACCCAAAGCCATCCCCAGGAGTGAAGGGGAGCCTCCCCCTCATCCACTCAGTGCAGACCTCATTTTCTTCCCACTGGCCTTTTTCCAGTGGCAAGTCCACCACAGCCCCGTGGACGCTCGGACCGTTAATTCTATACCAGGGAGGCTGTTCTGTGCTTTGTAAGGTGTTTGTTTCTTTAGACTTTATAGGATATTTAGAAGCATCCCCAGCCTCTACCCACTAGATGCCAGGAGCAACCCGCCTTCAGTGGTGGCTACCAAAAATGTCTCCAGGAATTGTCCAATGTCCCCTGGGAGGAAATTGTCCCCAGTGAAGAAGTACTGTTTCTCCTCTGTCTCTATAAGGAAGTTTCAGCTGATAACAACCACTAGCATTTATAAGTCTTTACTCTAAGGAAGATATAGATACTTTCTTACAAGTGTGGGTACTGTCATTCTTCATTTTGTATATCAGGAAGCCGAGGCTCAGAGAGGTTAAGTAAGTGGTCCAAGGTCACACAGCGAGCACGTGGTGGAGCTGGCGGATGACCGTTCAGAGTCTGGACTTTTGGTCACTGGGCTCCGCAGGGAGATCCAGCGCAGTCACCTCCCAAGTGATCCTGTGCTGGGAGTGGCCCCAGCCTGACCCCTTGGATTGGGAACAATGAGGCACAATGACATTGACCCCCAAACTGCCCGTGCTTGAAGCCTCCAGCTGTTCACTGGGGCTTGTGGTCTATTGTAAACCAGGTCCTCCCCACCCGAGTATTTCTGGGATTCTCCAGGGGGTAGCAGGCATCTTAAATGAGCTGCTGAGCTCATCTTGCCTTGGTGTGGTGGGCTTCCTGCCCATTTGCCCAACAGCTGGGGAGGTAGGGTCCGCAGCAGATGTGACGATCGACAACTAAGCCCCCACTGTAAGCTTGGGAGGGAGCTGCGGAGAAGGCGGGGGTGGGTTTCTGGAAGCAGTGGCCTCCACAAAGCCTTGGCTCCTCCTGCGCTCCAGCCCGGGTTCCCTTGCCTCAGAAAAAGGGTGCTGGCGCAGAGGAACTCCCACGACCTTCCCGTTCCCACATTCTTTGCTCCTTCAGTTCTGTGTGGGCTGACGTGTCACCGTCACCAAGTTCAGGCAAGTCCCAGCAGGGCCTTGGGGTTTCCACCTGTAACAGTGGGATGCTGACTCCGCCCTCGGGGGCAGCCATGCAGCGGGGTGCCGGGGCCACCCCCTACCCCTTCACACCCAGAACCCGGGCCCTCCTCCTCAGAGCAAACCCAGCGCTGTCCCCAGAGCAGTGGCGCTGGCTGACACCTCTGTGATGTCACATCACTGGTCACTTTGGATTCCCCCAGGAGCGGAGCCTGGGAGCAGTCCACTGCCCTGCAGCTGCCAGATCCGAAACAGCTGCGCTCCCTGTGAGCTCTGCCTCCAGAGTGGCCGGCCCAGGGACCCAGAGAGGCATCTGCCTTCCCCTCTTCACCCAGCTACAGAGCGAATGGGTCCGCGACTGGCCCCAGCCAGGAGCTGCTGTGTCCAGCCGGCCCTACAGCATCCGACACAGCCAGTGGCTCATCCCTGGGAAGGAGGCTGACTGGTCGGGTCTGCACGCAGGAGTACTTTCTCTCCTACCAAAGGGCGCTAGGAAGCTCCCGGCCCTGCTATGGACCCGTGGATGTTCACGGAAAACCTGTTCCCAGCAGTTAACTTGGGTTGAACTTTGTTTCTGGGTTCCCAAGGGTGACTCAGGCACCTTGACATCAGGCCCTGGAGGGGACCAAGAGACCTGACCAGCCAACAGGGCCAGCAGCCTCCAGGATGGATCAGCCCAAGGTCCACTGGCCGCCTACGCTCACCTGACCCATGGGAGATGCCCTCCCCTCCTACACAAGCCCCTGCAGGTGGCAGGTGCGGAGGGAGAAGAGCCGAGGCTGAGTGTCTCCGGAGTGCTGAGCCCTGGGATCTCATCTAACCCCCTAAGAGCCATTGGACAGAGGACTTGTCACTCCCATCTTTCTCCGAAGATGAGACAGATTCAGTGAGGTGCGGGGCTGTGGCCAGGGTCCCTCGGCAAGGGAGGAATAGGCGGGGATTCTGTAACCCCGGGGCCCGTGCTAGAAACGGGGCGGCGTGGCGCTCCCTGGGATTGCACGTGGGCGGCCTCTCCCAACAAGGAAGATATCATCTGCACAGGGTTGGCCAAGCATGTCCCAGCCGTGTCCCTACCAGGCCCGGAACACCCTCCAGGGGCAGGACATCCACTGGAGGAGGTCAGACTCTCACACAGATGGGCCTGGACTCCAGGGTTTCTGCAGCAGATGGGTCTTTCCCCAGGGGCTGAGAGCCACGTGCCAGATGGCCTCACTCTGCGCTCTGGGCAGGGGTCGCTCAGCACTGCCAGCCGAGGAAGGTCGGGGGTTTGTATGAGGGATTCAGAGCAGGGAGCAGTGAGGCTAGCTGAGCCCATGGCTCGGCCATGTCTTTCCATCCTGTGGCTCTGTCCAGGCCACTCTTGTCTGAGGTCAGTTATGGCTTAGGAAGGCCCCAGCTGGCATCAAGAGCCCCACGTCCCAGGATTGGGCTTGTACCTCAGGTCTGCTCATTTTGATGGAAACCTTATAAAATCCCACTATTCCTCCCCTTACATGCACGTGGGGCATTGGAGAGAAGAGGGCTGGACCAGGCAGCCCTTTGCCAGTCCCTAGGGGCCCTCCTCCTACTGGTTTCATCCCCACATGTAGGGTGTTGATAGGGCATGAGGTTGGCCTGCCCCTTCCTCCCGTCTGAAGGGGCGAGGGCCATGCCTCCACTCTGCTCTCTAGAAATGGGAAGACTGTCTTCTCTCCCGTGGCCCCCTGAGCTGGGAGGTTGCCTCAGCCCCCTGAGCTGTGAGGTTGAGGGGGTCCAGATTGTTCTAGAGGAAAACACTGTCGGCCACACATCAGAGGACACAGTACCCACTTTAAAGAAAGGAAGAAAGGCTGGGATTTGTCTCTGCCTTCTCCTTGATCCCCTCCTAACTTTTCCATAGAGGCACCTTCCTCCTTCCCAGGACTTGGCCTTTGTGGGCCCCCACCTTACCGCCTGCCTTCTGTCCTCTGTCCGCCCCCTCCCCCATCCAGGATGCTGTCCAGGGTGAGGACTGCACTCTTGTCTGTTCTTCATCTCTTGAAACCAAAATAAACTAATATCAAGAGGCAGCCAGGGCTGGGGGCCAGGATGCCAAGGCCACAGGGTGCTTATTTTAGCGGCTGATATTCCATTGCTGGATCAGAGCCGTCCCCGGACTTGGCACTGACCCACATCTCAGCTCCCTCCTCCCACTTAGCTGGCGCTTCCTCTCTTTCTCTCCTTCCTGGAAGAGGTATCACTGTCATAGGAAAATGTGCTGGTGTTGGCATCCTCTCTGGGTCCTACTAGCTGTAGGGCTCTGTGACCTGCTTCCCCATCACGTGCACGCACACGCACACGCACACACCTGGTCTATCCCTTCCAGGCTTCCCTTCTTGTTTATTTTAATCTGAATTCCCATAAATAGAGGGGTGTGTGTGTGCGCGCGTGTGTGGCCAAGAGTCAGGCTGAGGCTGGCAGGCAGGCTATAGCCCTCCCCAGTTGAGACCTAGGAGCTGTGTGGCTTGAATGTCAGCAGATACATTCAATGGTTACTTACTGGGCATTTACTGTATGCTAGGCACTGTTGTAGGCACTGACACTCAGCAGTGAACAGCAAGACTATTCTAGATGGGAGAGAAAGGCAACACACAAATGACATCAATCCGTAATAAGTAAGGGGGGTGGTAAGTGTTATAGAGAAAAATAAAACAGGATAGGGGACTCAAGAGGGAGGGAGGCTGGGTTCTATTTAGGATCAGAAAGTAGAAGCTTCCTGGTGCCCTGTGAGAGCCTTGGGGACTTTGTCTTGGGGGTCACATCCTTCTTCCTGCTCCCCTGCAGGTTGACCAGTTGTTTGCTCTCAGTCCCAGCATCTACCCATCCCTCTTTTACCCTTTTCTGTCCCCATAAAAATGCTCCCTAGAGGGCCGTTCCACAGGCCCACCTCTGGGGTCTTATACAAAGTCGGATACCCTGGGCAGGCTCCAGAGATCACGGAGGCCAGGGATTCTCGGAAGCTCAGTGTCATTTGTCATCAGGGGCGTGCAAATTAAAGCTGCAACAAGATTCCACCACAGCCCATCAGAATGGATGATATGAAAAAAGATGGAGTGACTGGAACGCTTATACATGGCTGACGGGAATGCAAATTGGTACAACTTTGGAATACTGACAGTTTTACGTAAGTTGGACACACGCCCATCCCATGACCCAGCGACTCCCATCTGAGGTGCGTACCCAACAGAAATGAGGACACGCATGCACCAAGAGACACGTACTGGAATGTTCGTAGCTCTATATTCCTAACTGTTCCAACCTGCCCAGATGCCCACCAGCCGAACAGATAAGCTGGGCGTAGTCAGCATGGAATACCACACGGCCTTGAGAAGGAACACCCCAGAACCTGGGCCAATCTCACCACACACCATTGAATGAAAGAAGACACAGGTGTGGTGTTATTCTTAGGACATTCAGAACAACCTTTACTGTCAGAGGTCAGGGGAGTGGTCACCCACCCTTGGCAGGAGGAGATGGGTGGTGGTGTTGAGGTGGGGCAGAGGAGGGGGGCAAAATGGGGGGGGCTCCTAGGGTGCTGCTAGTCCTCTCTTTGATGCAAATGCTGGGTGTCCTCCGTTTGTGACTTTCTAGTGAGCTGTACTTTTCATGTGTATATAATACGTTAATAAAAAGTCGTAAGAAATCAGTGCTGTTCAGGCCTCGACTCAGATGAATTCATAAGAAAGTGTGGGGTAGAGGGGTGCCTGGGTGGTTCAGTCGGTTAAGCATCCAACTCTTGATTTCAGCTCAGGTCATGATCTCAGGGTCATGAGATCGAGCCCCGTGTTGGGCTCCATGCTGGGTGCAGAGTCTGCTTAGGATTCTTTCTCTCTCTCTGCCTCTGTTCCTTTCCCCTCACTGTCTCTCTCTCCTTTCTAATAAATAAATAAATAAATAAATAAATAAATAAATAAATAAATAAATAAAATAATAGTAACAATAGAGAGTCTCTGGGGTACAGGCAGGCATAGGCAGGTTTAATGGGGTTCACTGCTGAGTCTGGAGGGAGCAGTCTGTGATGTCAACAGACAGGCCAACCTGTCCTTGGCTTGGGCTTTGTGGACCGTTACTGCAGCGTCAAGCCTCCCAACTTTGACGAGTAAGGACCCAGGGGAAAGCAAACATTCATCCATTGACTTCCGTAACCTTGTGGGGTTCCTTGTTCTGCCCCAACATTTGGATTCCCTGTTATATGGGGGGAGGGGGCAGGGGGTGGTGGGTAGAGCTGTGGTTAAAAGCACCGCTTTTTATGTCAGGCAGCTGTGGCTCAGATCTAAGCCATTACTTACACATCGTGGGAGGATGGACAATGTTCCCCAACCCCCTGAGCCTCAGTTTCCCCCTCTGTGAGGTGGGGGTGCCAGGAAGGTTGTGTGAGTACAGCAGGATGATACCATTTATTTTTTTTTTATTTTGTTTTATTTGAATTCAATTCATTAACATACAGCATATCGTTAGTTTCAGAGGTCTAGTTCAGGGACTCATCGGGTGCGTGCAACACCCAGGGCTCATTCCATCCCGTGCCCTCCTTCATGGCCGTCACCCCCGTTACCCCAGCCCCCCACCCACAGATGATGCCGTATTTTAGTGTAAGTGTGCCCGGCTAGACCCTCCCGCTGCTGGCCATCCCCAGCGCCCCTTCTGTTCCCTGTGACTCTTTACCCACGATTTAGGCTCTTGATTTTCAAAAGCGGAGTGGAGGCACAAGGCAACAGGGTTTGGAGAGTGAGCTTCTCCAGCTGACTCGACGACGGGAGATTGTCTGGATTGGGAGAGAGGGGTAAGGCGGAAGGCCACTTTGAGAAGGGACGCTGTGCCTGCCCATGGCCCGCCCCGAGGCCACATCTGGGGAGGGGGTCTGGGCAGTTAGAGAGCAGAGGAACCTGTGCCCCAACCCTGGCAGGGGGCCCATGGAAGCAGCGGGACCCCAGGGATGTATGCCGCGGGACCCTCTAGAATTTCCTCCTGCCAAGGAAAATCCCCAAACAGTAAAGAGACCTGGATGGCCCCTCCCTCACTGCTCTTCTCTCACACCCAGACCTTGGCACAAAGGTCTGGGAGGGGCTGAGCATGAGCTAACCTTGAGGGGCCACCAACTGTAGCAGCCCCAGCTGGGGCGATGACATGATTTGGCAGGTGCCAGAGCTGAGTAGCTGGGAGACAGCCTGGGACTGATCATGTTGTCCAATCCCTGGGACCAGATCAGACATCCAGAAACTCAACCAGAACCCAGGGTACCCTGCATTCGCTGAGATTTATTTCCAGGTGGAACATTCCAAGAGACTGTAAAGGCATCCTGAGGTTCTCCTGCGATTGACTTGATAAGAAAATCATGCTAGGGGGTCGTAAATCCAATATCCTCCAAGGGCAAAGGGCCTTTGAAATTGAAATCATTTTCCATTTAGAAAAACGGACCAAGTGACATTTCCAGTCCTCTCCCTCCTTCCAGCCAGTGGGGATGTCGCTGCCTGGCAGCGTGCCAGGGGCATCCTGGATGCTCAGTGTGTGTGGCTGAGGATGTCTCTGCCACCTGATGCTGACATTTTGTGCCATTTGCTCTATTCCAGAAACAGGGGCTGTGTGCTGGAGGAAGGCTTCCTTCTGCTATGTGTGGCTGCCAAGGCTGGTGCACGTGCTAGTTTGTTTGCTCGTTGGTTCCCCTGTCTTTTGCAGCCCAGCCCCATCCCATGACAGCCCGCAGCTGGATCCCGGGGCATGCTCAAGGTGTCTGCCAAGGCCGCTTATCCCCAAACCCAAACAGCCTTCCCTCCCGCTCTTTTCCCTCTGCTCCTGTTCATCTTCTGCCTCTCCGCCTTCCCTCCATCCGTCCTTCTCTCTGCCCTCTTCCCAGCCTCCCTGCCTCCCCCACCTTCCCCTCGCCCTCTCCCTCCCCCTTCTGTCCCCGAGACCCCAAGACCCCACGGCTCTCTCCCTCTGTTCTTCTGTCTTCCACGCTCCCTTTTCATCCCCGGATTATTTCAGTGTCCCTCTCCCTTGCTTCCCTGTTTTCCCCAATGACCTCTTCTTTCCCCTCTCATTTATGCCTCATCCCCTCTCCTCCTGCACCTTTTCCTTTCCTTCGTCCTCTCCATCACCTCTTTGCACTTCCCTCCCCTCTCCTGTCCCCCAGTGTCCTCCCCCTCTGTCTCCTAATCTCTGGGCTCTGACTCCCCACCCTCTCTCCCTCTCTCTCTGTCTCTCACCCTCCCTGTGTCTCTCCTCTCTGGCTCCCTCCTGGGGAGTTCCAGAAACATACCCATATATGGCCTCCATGTCAAGGATCACAAATGACGACGTCACGTGAGGGCCAGTGCTCGGAGATGCTCTCTGCCGCGAGGTCCGTAATTGACGCACCGTGGAGGGACGGAAGGCGGCGGGACGGCCGCCTCCATGCGATCTTCAAATAGGACATCCGAGATGCACAACATCTTATAGTTTGGCTTGCCATCACTGGTCATGCGGTGGGCCCGAAATAAACTCCCTGCTTCAGAGGAAAGCGTTTCAGATCTGCCTGGCAGAGCAGACAGGAGCTCAGGGCCAGGGCAGAAGGAAAACTCAGGGAGCATGTTCTGAATTAAGGCACTCGCAAGAAAACCCTTTGTAGTACCCCTGAATTGTGTGCCCCTGTTTCAGAGCCTAACAGGTAATGCATGCTTTCAAGTTTCTTACACTGACTTCAAGAAAGATTGTTTGGCTGGGACTTAACCCCTGTGCTGCTTGTTGGTGACTCCTTATCGTCAAGACTCCTTGCCTGCGTCTCTCTTTCTCTCTGCTTACTCTTGTGTTATCAAGCATGCTGGGGACTTTCACTTTGGACTTGGGGACAGAGAATCAGCCGTGTGCATGTACTTACACATTCTCCTGGAGGACGCTCGCTCCGAATTTCACTCCACTGTGCCCTTCTAAACATGGAAACGGAGCGGGGTTATCAGCGGTGCTATTGTGGGTGCCGTGGACCTTGGGCAGTGTCTGTGGGGGACAGATGACTTTCAGAAAGGCTTTTAGGTCAGGTGGATAGATAGCTATGTTTGCGCATGTGGCCATCAATGTCCTGTGGCATTTAGGGAGTACCTCTATGTGCGTGGTTTTGTGGGGCGATAGCAGCCAGGTGCCCGGAGCTGTACCTGCAACCTCTTGGGGCTCATGGGGGCGGGAGGGGGGTGTCCAATCGGCAAACAGAGACAATGTGAAGAAGGAGACGTTCCGTGAGATTTAACAGAGCGCTGTAGGATTGCAGAGATGCAAGGGTACCTTGTGTGTGCGTGCGTGTGTGTGCGTGTGCGTGCATGTGTGTGCATGTGTGTGTGTGTGTGTGTGTGCGAGCATGAGGACATATCCAGGGAGGAGACAGATTTTGAAAAGCTGGGTGGATGTCACCAGGCAGAGGGGCAGGAGAGGGACCTCCAGGCGGAGGGGTAGCTCGGGCGGACACGTCAGGGTGGGTCTGCAGTGTTGGTGGGAAGTGAAGTGCAGAGTGGTGACAGCAAAAGGTCGTGAAGGGGAGAAGTGGGGACAAAACTGGTGCGGGGGGGGGGGCGGGGGGGGGAGGGAAGCGAGAGGGTGGTGCAGCTCCCCCCCCCCCAGGCGAGAGGAAGGAACGTTTTCCAATTGTTTTTGTGCAAAGGAGGCGCAGGTGGGATCTGACTTCAGGTTGCTCCTCAGTCGCCAGGGGAATGGCCTGGGATGAGGGGGAAGAGAGGCAGCGCCTTGTAGGGAGGCCAGGTAAACGAGGAGACACAAGGCAGAGCAGAGGCCAAGCCCCACCGCCCCCCACCTCCCCAGCACAGGAAGGACAGCAGGGCTCTCCTCACATATGGGAAACTCAGGGCGTGAGGCAGGGGTGGAGACAGCTCTCGGGCCCAGACAGAGACAGCTGGGGCCAGCCTAGCAGCCATAGGCCCTGCCCTCTGCAGCGGAGGCAGGAGGCAGAGCACAGGGAGGCAGCCAGTGGCAGATGCCCCAGTCCCTTCCAAAACAGTTGGATGGGTCCCGACAGCTGGTGGCAGGACTGTTTACAGCTCTGCCTCCTCCGGGAGCTGGCAGCGACCCCCACCTGGCACTGTTCTCGTTTGCATCATCCATTCTTGCACAAACAGCGCCGGCTGTGAGTGCCTGGGAGACTCCGCCCCGGGTGACCTTACCACGAATAACATGGTGATCAATATCCGATACCCGCGGGCGTTTACGGAGCACTGACTGTGAGCCAGGCTCTGGCCCAGGGTTTTAGGGGATTGCTCTCATTCACTCTTCTCCAGGGCCTCCTGAGTGAGAGGTGATCGTTACTCCCATTTTCCAGATGCGAAACTGAGTTTGTGAGAGGTTGAGGGTCTTGCCTGGAGCCAGACAGCTAGGACTGTTGGAGTTGGGGATCAAATCCCAGCCTCTTGGCCTCTGGCGTCCCCATTCAACGCCACGGCCTCCCTGGGGCCCAGCGCAGCAGTAAACAGACCCGTCCCTGGCGCGGTCAGGGCATCATAAGGTCCGCGTATATTGTGGACAGACTAGATCCAAGAGAGTTTTCCCGAAGGAGACACAAAAATATCTTTGGACCTGCCCAGTGTCCTTCCGTTCCTGAGCTGCAGAGGCCCAGGCCGCCCAGGGGAGGTGGTTGTCATGGGACTGGTTTGTATCTTTTTTATTCTCAGCACCTTCTTTTAGACTCATTAATGCCCAGGAATATCAAGGAAGCCCTGAAGAGCTTCGCAGCTGAGGGAGAGGTTTCGGAGAGGTGGTGGTGACGTCAAAGTTAACCGACTCCTAATTCGCTGGATTTTTAAAAGAAAAGGACACAAAGAAGAGGGGTAGACAAAGAGAGGAAATGCAGGGCAAGCCAAGAGGAGAAGAAATTGAGATAAAGGCAGGAGGGTGGGGGGTGGGGAAACAGAAACGAGAAAGATTTTGATGGGATCCCAATTCAAAGATTTCCAGCCAGCCCTGAGGTTGGGTCCAGGTGAGAGGAGCGGGGCTGGGAGGGCCCTCCTGTCCCCACTGAACCTTCCCAGTGTGCAGCCCGGAGCTAGAGCTTCCAGAACCCCCTGCTACCCAGGGGCCAATGCGAGGGCCCACGCTCTCCTGGTGCCCAGGACAGGGCTGGGCAACCCTGGGCTTGGGCTGCAGAGGGACAGAGCCATGGGAGGCTCAGACCTGCACCAGAAGCCCCGCCCTTCCTCACCCCTACCCCAGGCTGCCCGCATAGGTGGCGGAGCCCGGCAGTGTTTGCTGAGCTCTGGGCAGAAACTGGCTTGGGGCCTGGAATCTGGCACCCAGACCTGTCTGTGCCCGAGCCCCGCTGATGGGCCTGGCTGCAGCAGGAGAAGGACAGGGAGATGGGCCAGGAGGGGTGTGGAGAGCCGGGCTGGGCAGGAGGTCAGAGAAGAGCCCTCCATCTGGGAGGCTGAGGCCAAGGCGACTGACACCCGGACCTGGAGGTTCCATCGCTTGGGGCCCAAAGCCATACAACGGAAGCATTTGTTGATGCTTCTCGGAGCTGGTCCTCTAGGCACTGCCTCAGATCTGGGACCTTGGGGCCCGTGTGGGATTTACGCTTCCCCTTGGGAAAGATCGTTTTCCATGCAAAAAAAGATTTTCCCCCTCCTTTTTCCTACTTCTCTCTCTTCTCCTCACCCTCTTTCCTCCTGTTTTGGGTGACTCCCTCCGTGAATGCCAATACCTAGATAAACCAGCGAGGCTTGTGCCAGGGTCCGGACCGCTGGGAGCGATTCACGCAGATTCAAGACAGCAAGGCTCACTCACGTCCCCTTCAGATGGAGCCCCAGTCTCCCCCTACCCACCCAAGGGGCAGCGTCCGCGGTATGGTAGAGTGGGAGCAGAGCCAGCTTTGGACGGGTTCAAACCTCCGGTCATCACCTCCCACCTGGGTGACCGTGCCAGTCCCGGCCCCTCCGGGGTGGGGGGCCTCAGCTTCCCCTCCATACAACGGGGAGAGCGCCTGTGTTGGGGGTGGCCGTTGGCTTGAGGCCTGCCTGCTGCCGGGAGCAGTTCCCCTCAGTAACTTCCAGCAATCCT
The DNA here is from genome assembly GCF_024610735.1 of Ursus americanus. NCBI lineage: Eukaryota > Metazoa > Chordata > Mammalia > Carnivora > Ursidae > Ursus > Ursus americanus. Next base: position 35,741,828 of record NC_142152.1, on the reverse strand, counting down.
GGCCCAACCTTGGGAGCCGGAAAGTCCTGGCCTGTTAGAAGCCAGGAGCTCGTAAAGGACATCAAAGGCTCTGGGATTAGCAGAGCTGGGAGGGGCTTCTTAGAATCTTTAGAGTCTGAACAAAAGGCCCAACCTCCCAGCCGCTGTAAGGCCAGTCAGCTCTGCCAGGCTGCAAAAACCCACCCTGGGGCTTTGACCTGAGCCCCTCCTGGGGCCCAAGCAAGGTGGCCTGGATTACACTCCCCATCTCCCCAAGGCCGCTCACCTCTTATCCAGAGCAGAAACTTCCACCTGGAAGGATGACTAGCCAGGTGACAGGCAAGAGAAACAGGAAGGTGGACAAGTAAGGCTCCATCTACAAACAGTCTAAGGACGGAAGGAGCTTGTCCAGGCTCACACTTCTGACCCAGGTCCCTGGCTGCAAGGGAGCCTGGTGTCTCGGACAGCGACTGTCAGTCCTCCTCCTTGCCCCTTGCCCTCCCAGCCATGCCCCCAGCATCAGTTTTCCAATAAGACATTCTGGGAGTCACTCCTCCCACTGCAGCCCCCAAACAGCCCCAGAAACCCCACCCCATGCACGGAAGTCAGGGACCCACTGTCACTTCCCAGGCAGACCCTGGCTGTCAGCCAGCTGGGACTTGTGGAGAAGGAAGGAATGGGGTGGGGAGGGGGGCGAAGGACCACTTTTCCAATGCTAATCCTGGCACAGTCCTGAAAGGACCCATGTTTCTATGCCCATTTCACAGATGTAGAAACTGAGGCCCAGCTTAGAGGAGCACTGACTACGGATGGACTGGGTACTGCTCTGAGTGCTTTGCATGTGCTAACTCAAGGAATGGTCGCAGTCACTGTTGTCCCATTTTACAGATGCCCCCTGGGGAGAGGGTTCCATTGGAGCCAATGTTTGGGGCGCTGCAAAGGGGTAAGGGAGGAGCCCCTAGAAGCACCAGGGTGGCTCTGGTCTCCCTGTTCCAAGCTGGCCTTGGACTGGCCACGCTTGAACTCTGCTCCCCCTGCAGGCGCCTCGCTTGCCTGGGCAAAGCCACCGGCCTCCTGCTTTCTCTGGGAAAGGATTATTTTTTTTATTCCTGTCAGCCTCTCACAGGTCCCTTGGGACTGCTGGCCTCTCTCCAGGACTCAGGCCTAGAAGGTAGCCCAGCCCCAGGCAGAGGCCTCAGAAATCAAGCTAGGCAGCGTGCAGAGGAGAGAAACTGAGGCCAAAAGGACAGGGCCTCTCCCAGGTTCACAGCCCCTCGCTCTGACGTGATAGAGGTGATCTTACTATGTCCATTTTATAGATGGACAATTTGAGATTCTAGGAGATCATACAGCGAATAACTGGCAAAGCCGTGGCTTGAACCTGGTCAAGCTGACCCCACGGGCTGCTTTTATAACTGCTCGTCAGGCTGGGACTGAGGAGCCCCAGCCACGCCCCCAAGAGATGGGCCCCCGTGTCCCTGGCAGGCATGCCTGAGCCCTTGATTCTCACACCAATCCCCTGACAGTACTTACTAGTGTCTCTATTTTGCACGTATGGGGACTAAAGATACATGATTTACCCAAGGACCCTCCAAGGCTGAGGATCTCAGTGGGAAAAGCAAGAGAAGTCTGGGCTCACAGCGGGGTGGGGGAGTTCGCCCTCTCCAAGGCAGAGACCCTCTCCATCAGGGTCCCTTCAAGGTCACCCCCTGCCTCGCCTGTCTGTGTGCGCCTTCCTCCGGGTTGGCCAGAGCCTGATGTGGGCTCCGTGCACAGGTGCAGATCAGGTGGCCGGGCTGGTTGAGGATGGCAGTGTTAGCCCTGCCTGCTCAGAGCCCAGGTGTGTGCCAGTTACTCGGATGGCATTCCTAGAATTCCCAGAAGGAACACTGGGGCTCCAAATCCCAGCTTTCCAGCTCTCTGTCCTTGTGCAAACCTTTCCCTTCCCCTCCTTGAACCTTATGCCTCATCTGTAAAATGGGAACAATCACGTCGGGGCATCAGGTCCTTTCAGAAGGAGTGGAGGTATAGAAGAATTAATGTCAATTCAACAGAAAAACATTCCTACTTTCTCGAGCTGTTATCAGGGCCATGCCGGGGAATGACTGATAAGCAGGGAAGTCTCTGGATGCTGCCAGACCCGAGGGGGAGGGCCTGGTGAGTCTGGAACTGACTGTAGTAGATGGCAGGTATGGGCGACTGTTACATGGCTCCTCCCACAGGCATCTCATCAGGGAAGGGGCAAGGTAGCCGGGTGCTGTCCATACGCCTCTGATCAGCCCACGCCAGTCTGCAGGGCCCGTGGCTGCCTGGGTGACAGCTGGGAGGGCTTCCTGTCAAATGCTTTTACCTCTTACACAGTCGCTGCCCCAGTGCAAAGATGGCCCCTACAACATGGCGAAGTGGGTTGTCTCACTCCCATTTTTACTGTTGAAGGAACTAAGGCCCAGCAAGGGGAAGTGATTTAACCAAGGTGACTTAGCTCGTCAGTTGCAAATTAGAACTAGACTTTGGGCTCCTGACCTCTGGATCTGAGATCCTTCTACTTCCACCTGCTTCCTTATTTCCCCACCACTAAGGCTAAGCTCTTTGCATATGGTAGACCTGTAAAGGTGGCCAGAGGGGACCCTCAGGGACAGAGTTTGGGGTTTTATAGCACAAAGATAATCCAAATGTCGCACAGAGTTATAGAAGCTAAGGAGCCAGAAGAGCACTTGGAAACCCAAACCTCGGTTTCTGCAAGGGGACAACTGAGTCCCAGAGAGCGGTAGGGACTTGGTCAAGGTCACACAGCACTCTAGTATCAACATGGAGACTATAACCCAGGTCTCTGTCCCTCTCCAGGGTTCATCCCCTTGCCCCCTGGCCTGGAGCAGATGCCCTCGGATGGGGGCACAACAATGGGGGCCCAGGGGAAGCCAAGGGGTCACCTCTCACTGGGCAGAGCTCACTCCCCACCCTCCTGAAGGCTGACCTGGGCCTACACAGACCTCAGGCACAGGGAAGCTGGGAAGGGGGCCTGGGCCAGCTGGGCCCCCGTGGGTTTGGAGGGTCAGAAGGTGTGCTCTAGGCCATCCTGACATTTAACAGATGGAAAAACCAAAGGCCTGAGAGAGGAAGAGAGGTGCTCACGGTGAGTTGGTACGCGAACTGAGGTCTTGTGATTCCCAGTCTTTGGCTCTTTTTACAATAAACAAAACTAATGCCGAAGTTGCTGCAAAAATAGATAACGCCTTGATCAGGCACAAAGTGATTTTGAGGTCACAATGCCCCTCCGCCTCCCCCTCCCCCAGTGTGGAAAACTAGCATGGCTGCCTGACGTGTTGATTTAGAAAAGGGTTCTCAGCCCGGCTATATACTAAAATTGTCAGGGAGGCCTTGAACTCCAGGGAAGCCTGGAGGCTTTGAGCCCATCGGTCTGGGGTGAGATCAGGGCTTTGGTATGTTCTCAAGATTCTTGACCAGACCTGAGAATCATGCGTTAAGATGATTCTGACTGCATATAACAGAAAACCCAACCAACACTGGCTTAAACCAGAAGGATCTTCAGTCTCTACCTAACAAGCAGGCCAGGGTGGGTGCTTTGGTTCAGCAGATCAACAATATAGTGAAAGACCCAGAAGACCTATCATTCACTCTGTCAAACTCATAGTACCAGCACTGTTCCCCTCATGGTTACAAGATGGCTGCTGCTGCACCAAGCATCAAGTCCTCTAAACACAAAGCAGGGATGTGGGCAAGGAGTTATTTTCTTCACTGATCTCTCTTTCATTAGGAAAAGGACGGCTGTTTCTAGGAAGTCCCAGCAGAATTTTCTTTATATGTCTTTGGACAAAGCTAGGCTTACGTCCACCCTAAACTAGTCAAAACTGGCCAAAGGGGTAAGATTGTTCCAACGTGCTTGGAACCATCATGATTCATCCATGGGACGAGGACTCACTCTTGCCTGAACAAAGCCAGGTCCTGCTGTCAAAGAAGTTGGGGGAACCAGCTGTTGGGTGGGTGGTCAAGGGGGTACAGTAAACTTTAACTAGGGCTTCTCTTCCCATGGCCTTAGGAAGAGGACCCAGGGTCAAGTCCACATAGGGACTTCTGACCACAGCCCAGAGGGAGAAGTTGTCGCAGCAGAACACTTCTTGGAAGGTGTTCTGGAAGAGGAGGCACTTGCTCTGGGCCTTGAAGAGTGAGAATGGATTCTGAGAGTGTAGAAAGGAAGGAGACAGTTCGGCACAGGACAAGCAAGGGCACTGGGGTGGAAGCCACAGGGGTGTTGGGGGAAAGGTGTGTCTTTGCCTTACCTGGAAGGTCAGGTGTGCGGAGGTAGAGGGTGTAGGGAGAGTGAGAACTAGATTCGAAGGGCCGGGAGGCCCAGGCCACGGGCGCAGGCCCAGGAGGGACTTGGTGAGGTCTGGGTGCGGGGCACGGAGGAGACGGTGGGTGGGTGGGGCTGGGACACCACGTGAAGGCCACTGCTGAAGCGGCAGGAGGATGTCCGGGCCCAAGCCAGCCAGAATGGGTGCAGAGAAGCAGACGGAGGGCAATGACAGATAACCAGCCAGACCGTGGCAGGGCACAGAATCTTCGGTCCCAGATGCCTTCGCGCCGCTAATCCACTGTCTTCACACCTGCAGCCTCCTCCCGCTGTGTTTGGAAAGCCCAGGTCTGCTTACTAATAACTTTGCTGGTGTTTTATAGAGCAAGAGTTGCTGCTCTTTGGGTTGCTACCAGAATTATGAGAGTGTCTATCAAGAGCTTAGCCCGGTGTCAGGTCCTGCCCCTTGCCCCATCCCCACACCATGGGAGTCCCCCCTCTACTCCTGCTTTATGATCGATCCTTCTCCAAAGTGGTGGTTCCCGAGCACAGGCGGAGCTTTTCAGAGAGGTGTCATAGCCGGGCCACACTCCTGGAGATTCCGACTGACTTGGTCTGAGACGGGGTCCAAGCACCAATACCCTTTAGAACCTATTATATATACTTTTTAATTATTATTTTTCTTTTTAAAATCCTTCTTCTTTTTATGTAGGCTCCACACCCAACGTGGGGCTTGAACTCACAACCCGAGATCAAGAGTCACTTGCTCTACTGACTGAGCCAGCCAGGCGCCCCCACCTTTTAAGTAGATGTGTTGTTTTGGGATCATGTGCTCACAGAGGAGTGCACAAATCAGACAGGAACAGCGTCCTTACAAACGGAGCCAACCAATCCTGTAACCACTTAGATCAAGAAGTAGAGCTTGACTGGCTCCCCAGAAGTCTCCCTCGTATCTCCTCCCCGTTAGTAACCACCAAAGGTCCACCATAGTTTAATGTAGTCTGCCTGTTCTAGAACTTTACACAGACTGAATCACGTACACATGTTCTTCATTATCCGCCTTCTTCTGCTCACTGTGGTTGTGTGAGCCTCTCCTGTTGTGAGCCGTCGCGCTCCGTCTGTTTCACTGGGGCACGCAGGCTATCGTGGGAATATACCACAACGCGGTGACCCGTTCAAGTGCCGATAGACATTTGGGTAGTTGCCACTTGGTTTTATTATGAATAGCGCTGCGATGAATATTTTTGAACTTGTCTTACGGGGAATACCTGCACGTGGTTCTCTTGGCCACAGAGCGAGGAGTGGAATTTTGGGGTCACAAGATGTGTTGGTTCAGCTTTAGCAAACGCCATTGGTTTTCCAAAGTGGTTTTACCATTCGCCACTCCTGCCAGCGGTGGTGAGCGTTCCCGTGGCCCCACATCCTCTTCAACACTTGCTAGTGCTCATCTTTTCCACTTGAGCCATTCTTTTCTTTTAGAGACAGAGAGAGTGTGTGCAATGCGGTGGGGGAGGGACAGAGGGAGAGGGTGAGAGAGAATCTCAAGCAGACGCCATGCCCAGCCAGGAGCCCAACACGGGGCTCGATTTCACGATCCCAAGATCATGACTTGAGCCAAAATTGAGAGTCGGATGCTTAACCGACTGAGCCGCCCAGGCGTCCCTCCACTTGAGCCATGCTGTTGGGTAGAGAGTAGTACTGTACGAGGATCTTAATTTGAGTGTCCTCCCAAACACTTAGAAAGTCAAGCATCCTTACATTTGATTATTGGCCCTTGGATATCCTCTTTGTGAAGCACCTTGCCTAGCCTTTCGGGGATCAGTTAACTAGAGCCACAAGAATGCTGGGTAGATAAGCACCCCAAATAAGCATTGATTCTCATGATCTGGGTCTGCAGGTTGCCGCAGAGGGTTTGACGTAGGCTTCAGGGTGCAGGGTCTGCTGGGTGGGGCTCCCCTGTGCAGGTTGGGCTCAGGCTGCCCCAGGTCGGTTCACTCTGGAGCCCAGCTAATGGGCGGTGGCTCCAATGGGGAGCTCTTCTCCTGGTGCTCCAGAAGGGCAAGGCCCACGCCCAAGCACCTGTCAAAGGGCTGCTTTATCGTGCCGCCAACATTCATTGACCAGAGCAAGTCACATGGCCAAGCCCAGTCTCAATGGAGAAGAGAGGGGGGATGCCTGGCCGCTGAGAAGAGGGGAGCGAATATTTGCCAAACCAACCAAATTATAGCACTGGTATTTTGGGTATTTTTTAAATGGCCTCCTGTGGTTCTCATGTCCTGCTAGGGCTAAGAACCTTTGACCCGCAGTCACACTGCTTGTCAGCCAGTCAAAACAAAAAGCAGGCTGAGTGAGTTTATTTCATTTCCTAAAATCAGTTGATTCAACCAAAGTTCACTTCTCCCTGAGGCAATTTTTTGTAAGGAATGGAGTCCTTGGAATTCACATGGCAAATTACTGTCATGATTGATTTTAACTGGATCGAGCACACTGACGTGGCAGGCGCATGTCTGGTTTGGTGGCCCATCCGACATTCTCAGCCGTAGCACAGCACAGAGATGAGGAGGAATGCTGGCATAGGATGTTGTTGGGTAACTGGAAGGACGGGTTGTAAGCACTGTTGTGTAAGTTCCCTGAAGGCAGGGACTTTTGTCCCTTGGCATCATTGTTGTATCACCAGGGCTTAGAGGAGGGGCTGACACAAAGTAGGTGCCCACTAAGTGATCTCCCAGTTAATGAAGCATGCATGCGTGGGTAGACAAGCTGTCTGGAGTGGAAAAATGAATGGTGGATGAGTGGATGATTGGTTGGGTAGATAGAGGTATGAGTGGATGGATGGGAGGTGGATGGATAAATGGACAGGTAGGTGGGCAGATAGATCAGGGGATGGATAATGGTTGGATGGATGGATGATCAGATCATTGGGTAAATAGACACATGTGGTTGGGTAAATGAGTGGATGGGTAGACAGATGGACACATGGGAGAATAAACAAATGGACAGATGGGTGAATGATGGAATGGATGATGAAAGAGGTGGACAGACTGATGAGAAGATGAGTGGATGGATAGATGTGTAGATGAATGGGTGTCTGGGTGGTTCAAATGACAACACGATTGGATAAAAAATGATTGCGAGCTTGCCAGAGGAAAGCACAGCCTTCCCTGTTGGTAAACATAATTCTCTTGCAAAAGACCTGTTAGTGACCAGGATGCTTTTGGTCTGCTCACAGGGCTTTCTAATTTGCTGCTTCCTCCTCCCCACGGAGTGCCTCCTCTGGTGGCCGAGGTGAGTGGGGGAAGAGGATGACTGCGGAGATCAGTGCTCGGGGCAGACAGCGTGCCATCGGGCATGAGGAATACAGCCTGTATAGCAGCCTGAGCGAGGATGAGCTGGTCCAGATGGCCATTGAGCAGAGCCTGGCTGACAAGACTCGGGGTCCAACCACTGCCGAGGCCACTGCGTCCACGTGTGTCAACCGCCAACCTACCCATTTCTACCCATGGACCAGGTGAGCGAGGCGGGGCCAACTAGGCAGCTGTGAGGTGCAGATTTCAAACACTGTTCATGCAAGACCGAAGTCCCCTGGTCTGTAAGGTGCATGTTTACATTGTAGTGACTTACATTTGTTATCTAAGCCCTTCTGAGCTTTGGGGGTACCAAGCACTGCGGTAGGTGCTCTACCCACTTCACCTCGTTTAACCCTCTTGAGGACCTTCCAGAAGGCTCTATGCTATATTCCCATTTTACAGACGAGGAAACTGAAGCTCAGGGCTGGTAACTAGCCCCCGGTTGCACAGCCGGTAGATGGTGTGGCAGAGCCTGGAACGACCTGGTTGCAGAGCGCATGGCTTGGCTTTGTACCGCTGACTTTAGCTTGAATGCGATGGAGCTAACAGTCTGAGTCCAAGCACAGCTCCCCATCCTACCTATGCAGCCTCCCCGGGAAAACGTGTCTGAGAAGCAAATGACATCTACCCAGCAAAGCCACCCTACCTCCTCACCCTGGCTCCCCGGTCTCAGCGTGACCTCATCATTCCAGCGGCAGGACCATGTAGGGCAGCCCCGTGTTGTGCCCATAGAAATAGGAGGCAAGCCATACCTGCGGAAACATATGCAAATTTCAATATCCTAATAGCCACGCTAAAAAGTAAAGGCAAACAGGTGAAATTAATTTAGGTCTCAAATATTATCATTTCCACATGTCATCAATAGCACGTCTTTGGAATCCAGTGTGTATTTTGTGCTCACAAAACATCTCAGTTTAGACTAGATGCTTCTCAATGGCTCACTAGCCACATGTGGCCAGGAGCTGCAGTCCTGGACAGCATAGATCCAGAGGGTACCTTCTTGGTAGGAGGCGGGAGCCCAGAGAGGTGATTAAGCATTGGATCTTCAAAGGCTTTTAGAAAGGAAATATATAAATTTAAAAATGCTTTTGTTTCTGAGTCCAAGTCAAGTGTGTATTTGGGGGTGGGTGGCTGAGGGAGAAGAATTGCTGGGTGATTGTGTTCTATGGTCTTGAGACATGAGCCTCAAATCTCATTGTCTCCAGGGGTGCCTGGCTGGCTTGGGCAGTGGAGTGTGAGGCTCTTGGGTCGTGAGTTCAAGCCCCTGGATGGGCATGGAGCCTACTTAAAAAAAAATCTCATTGTCTCCAGCCTCCAGCTGACTTGCTATATAGCCTTGGGCAAGTCCCTAAGCTCTCTTGGCAACAGCAGACAGACCATCTCCAATGTCCAGTCCCAGCGGACAGGGATGACGGTGGGTGGCAGTACATCCCAGCACTGTCCCCCGGTGATACCCACCATACGTTCCCCAAGTGACTTTGGCCCTTGCTGAGGCTACACCTTCTCTGCCAGGCAGACGGGACAAAAGCCTGGGATGCCCCACACTGAGGAGCCCCTTCTAAAGAGGAAGGCAGGCGGCCTCGTTGGGCGGCTGGAGGAAGTCGGAAGGCTCCAGGTTACTGAGTTGCCTCTGAGGGGGTCCCATTCTGGAACCCAGCCTGAAAAACAGAAGTGAGGACGCGGAGCCAAAGACTCTTCATGGCCGGGGCTCTGGGAGGCCCTGGTTCCTCTTCCAACTGGTTCAGCCTCAGTCAGACCACAAGTTCCTCTTTCTCAGGAGGGGATCAGATAGAGAGAAGAGCATCCCCCCCCCAGGGGGCATCTTTAGCCTTCTCCCCAGTGTGGGAGCCTCCTGGGGAGTCCTGGGGACACTTATAAACATTAGCACTGAGTGGGCTCATGAGGTCCAGGTCCTGACCTCTTCCTTCCTCTGGCGGGTGAGGAAGTAGAGACCCACCATGGGATGCAAACACTTCCCAGCCTCCTGGGAGAAAGGCTCTCACAGAGAAGGGAAGTGACTTACCCAGGGTCGTGCAGCCATCATCTAAATTCCAGGCACGAGTACTGTAGGGGACGGGGTTCAACGGGCATCTTCTCATTCTGGATGTGAGCTGAAAGCTCCCGGGTTCAGTTCGGCCCTTCTATCTCTGGAAGAAGGTGGGCCCTGCTGGGGAAGCCAATGCCTCCCCCCCGCCCCCCCGGATGCACACTGAGGGCTTCCCACGTGCCCAGCACACAGCTGTTCAGTGAATCCTCACACAAGCCACGCAACAAGGCCCTTTCTGTGCCCGTTTTATGTACACACGCAGTGGGGCCAGAAACAGAAGCAGCGTCTGCCCCGCTCGGAAGTTCTGACCCGTAACCAGCTCTGCTGTTCTGCAAAGGCCTCTTGCCATTCCTCTCCCCTCTCCGCTTTGAAGTGGGGTTTGGGTCTCATTACAGCCCCCTCGTAGCCACAGCGATTCAGGGTCCCCAGAGACAAGAGATACATACCAGCTTGTGCTCCCGTTCCCAAACATGGCTTTTCAGAAAGTACAGAACCCCATAGAGTCCTTTGTCCGTTTTATCCCCAAATACCCTAGCTTCCACCCCAGCACCCAGAGCAGGCCTGGCAACAGGACATCATACCCGTCCCAGGCGCTCTCAGATTTCCCGCCACCTCCTCAGCAAATCCCACCTGACCACCCTCCCAGGTCCAGCAGGTCACCCCCTTCCTCGCTCTCTTGGGGGGCGGTTTCCTTCACCACCCAGCTTACAGTTTCTAAGTATTTGTTTTGGCCGAGGGCAGAGCCTCACCCGTCATTCTTCCTGTGAAGCCTCCGGTCTAGGACACAGCGTGGCCCGCAGCAAACACCAAACAGCTCTTGCTGAGCGAATCAGGAGGGAATCAAGGAATATGAATGAAGAGGCGGCAAGAGTAGAGAGGAAAGGGAAGAGGGCTTGGAGGTTCGAATCTGTCACTTACTGGCTGTGGGACCTCAGGCAAGATACCTCACCTTTCTGAGCCCCAACAGGCTTCTCCTTAAAATGGCAACAACAAAACCTTGCCTAGCCCAACCTGCAGCTTTCTTATGCAAAGCGATTGTTGGCGCCTTCCTCACATCCCACAGCTTGAATCACCTCCCCCCATCCTGCCTGAGCACCCCGAGTGCCCAGGTCATGACTGCCTCTGTTTCATGGACAAGTTTTCGTGTCACTCTAGGAAGGCATTATCTCGCCTCCTGAGAGTGTCCCCAACTATACTATCTGATCTCTTTGGGGACAGGGACAGATACTGCTCACTTTTGTATCCACAGTGCCCGGCAAAGAGCCTGGCTCACTGCAGATACCCCAGAAATGCTTTTAGGCAAATAAATGCATTTTGAAACCAATAAAATGTTCTACAAATACAATTTATTGTTATCATCTTGTGGCCAAAATGGCGGCTGTAGACATAAAGTTCAATGAGCTTAGGGACCCTAGAAAAGAAAGCCAGATCAGCATTCCAGAGAAAAGATGACGTGTCCTTCTAAAGCCATTTTTTCCAACTTGCTCCTCTCCCACCACAGTGTAAGGGGTGAAGTCAGACACATAGGGATCATGTGCCAAGCCTGGGCCCACTGAGAGCTCCCAAAAGGCAGACCCAACTTCCCATCCCATAGAGAAGAAGGGTTCATGCAGTCAGGAAACAGGGAGCCCAAGCTTACGTTGATGGACCAGCCAGACCGGGCCCAGGAAGCTGGGTTTTCCCAGCCTTTAAACTTCTGGTTTTTTTAAAGATCACATTTCTAAGAAGACAAAGGCGGAAAGCATGAAGTAGAAACTTGTCTGGGTGGCTGTATGCACAGCTGCAAATAATTCCAGTGGAGCCACCCACACCTGTCATGTTCTTATGATGAGCACGTTGCCTTCCCGGCACCTGGATGTGAATCAGGCCTCACCCCTACCCTCCCCGAGCCTGCCATCTAACGAGGGTCCCAGATGCACATAATGACCCAACAGCAAGGGCGCAGCCAAGAGACTTGCCTCAGTTTCAGAGGGACACAGAGCAGGTGGATTCACTTCGTCGGGCAGGTGGGCTTTGCGGGATGAACAGGAGCTCGCTAAGCGGTCTAGAGGAAGCAAACCTCTGAGCCTCAGTTTCCTCTTCTGCAAAAGGGAGCCAATTACGTCTCCTTCACAAAGTGGACTGGAGGGTGAAAGGAGATGCTTTGCGCCACGTGTTTCCGTCGGGAGGCTGGGCGCATGGCAACCACTCAACAAATCCCGGCTGTGGACGGGAAGCCGAAGTTGGCGGCAGTTTGGAAATGACGTTCTCTTCTACACGGGACTCCTCACTGGCTGGCCCAGGAAGAATGGATTGGCCCGTAGGTGGGAGGCCGATTCCAGAGACCCACGGGCATGGGGGTGGAGGTGGCTGGACCACGTGAGCTCTTCCTCTCTTTACCCGATAGGGCTGGGGCTGCTTCTCCAGGAATTTGAGGTCCTGCCATGGCACCGCACCAAACCAAGATGACATTTGGGATCGTACCCCTTGGCAGGCTTTTGTTGGTGTGGTTTCATTTATTGAAATGTATGAAGTGCCTGCTGTGTGCCAGGCACTGTCCTTGCCTATATTACCGCAGGCTTAGTGTGAGGACCGGGGAAGAGGACAAACAGAGGGCGGCGGGCTTGGGGCAGACCCTTGTATTCCTTAGCTGTCTCCCCCTTTAAGAGGCCTGCTTGCCTCCGGTGTTCAGCCAGGTGCAGCCCAATTTCATGCCCTTCCTGGAGCTGGCAGCTCACTGAGAAGTTGGGGGGGCTTTGTCCTCGCAGCCCCGCTCCCTGCTCACACCGAGCCTGACCCGGTCTGAAGTAGGGGCTAGCTGGACTCCGGGACACGGCTGCTGGGAGCTGGGGGACAGTGATGCACTCCTAATACACCCCCCCCACCTGCCGGCCCAACGGAAGCACCGGGGCCCTACCTCGGCCTCCTCTAGGGCATGACCCGCGCCCACATCCCGCCAGGTTCCTCTCACCTCTGATGACTCAGGCCCGGTGGTTTTCTCTGCTGGGAATTCCCCTGCTCAGGGCCGAGGGGAAGTGGGGCCCGCAGCCTGGACCCTGCTCCCCCTGCCACGAGGCTCCGCACTTGGCTGCTCTGAGCACCGGCCCTACCTACCCCTAAAGCCAAGTTAAAGACCCACTGCAGGGCTCCCAGGGGAGCTCCTGCTCTCTTTCCCCCCTCCCCGGAGGCCTATGGCTGTCTGTGTCCTTGCTGCCACCCCGTTGGCCTCGGGACGTTGGACATTTGGGATCAACAAAACTCGTCCTACCGATCTGCCTTTCAGGCACCAGCACGAGGCTTGGAGGCTTGGGACGGAGCAGGGACTGGGCAACTCTCGTTGCAGGGAACTCGGTCTGTCTGCTTCCTCCTCTGCGAAGGGGGAACAACAGAGCCCCTGCCCACATCCAGCTGATGCGGAGGCTGGAAGTGAGGCCGTGCCCTGCACAGTCAGGAGGGACAGCCCCGCCACCATTGCTGTCACCCCCACCAGCATCACTGGCCTCATCTTGCTGTTGTTTTTTTGCCATCAGAGATAGTCCTGGTTTTAGGGTGATGTGGTGAGTTTTTAACGGCGCTTATCACCTTGCTAGAAACATCCTAACAACAGTAAGTGACAGGAGGCCACACACATGGGCCACGGCATGGGTGGCCGGGACCCCAGGATCCTGTGCGGACTGAGACCCAGGGCTTCGTCAAGACCACGGGGTGGGAGACCGCGAGCTAGGCCTGGCCCCAGACTGCTTCCACCACCCCCAGCACGCTCCTCTTTCCGGGGGGTGAAGAGGGGCCCCGGCGGGGCCAGGCTGTGCACCTCCCTTCCCAGGATGTGGTCTCTTAGCTCTGCCTGACACACAGTTCCCACGTGAGCTCGTTTCAAAAAGGTTTCACAGCTACCGCAGCAGTGAGGAAAATCCCGCTCGGGTCCTGCCTCCGCATCTTGCAAACGGCGAAACCAAGGCGCAACGTGCGAGGCAGGGGCTTGTTCAAAATCGCGGGGCCTGTCAGAATGGAGGCCTTACAGCTGGAGAGAGGACGAAAAGGAGGGAAGACCCCAGGCCTGAGGGGGAGGGGGCGGCATCAGGAGCTCTGCAGACAGAAGTGAGTCTGCCTCTGCTCAGCTCAATTCCCAGCTGCAGCTGCGTGTGAGCCCGGGACCCACCTCTCGGGGCCTCAGTTTCCCCATCTCTAAAGGGCGGGAACATCGGCACCCACTCCAGGGGACTACCGGGTGAGCGCATGCAGACGTGGTGTTGAGGCGAGCGGTGCTCGGGAGGAGGTGGCTGGCCGCAAGGGGACAGAGGAGGGGATGGAGGAAGGCAAGGACACGGTGAGGGTGGTGAAGGGGGCCAGCCTGCCAGTCCCTCTGCCCCCAGAGGGCTGAAGCAAGGCACGGAGTATCCTTTCCTTCTCTGCTCACTCACCCTTCCCCCATGACCTGGCCTTGCTGAGGGTAGCCACAAAATCTGTAAGTTCCGGCCCGTCTTAGAAGAGCGTGGGTCCCTGTCGGGGTCAGAGTTCCAGCACCTTCAAACACCACCGGTAGCGATGTCCTCCTCAAAGCCACAGGACACCCCTGTGGGGTGCAGGACACCAAGCCAGGCCTGCTGGGGTGTCCGTAGCACCAGGGCCCGAGCTGCCACAGGTGTGGTCGGCATGGGCCACGCGTCCCATCCTCAAGGTCACCCCCATCAGTTAGATTTGTGGAGTGGCCACCAAGCCTCTTTTCACCCCTCCTGTCCTCACCACAGCCCAAGGGGGTGGGAAACTGAGGCTCAGAGAAGCAAAATAATGATCCAATTAATGTTGGATGCATGCCGAGCACCCCTGTGCCCGGACGGTTGCTGAGCTCACGGGCTCCAGCCTCTTCCTCGGTCTTCCCACGCTGGGCTCTGCAGGGAACCAAAGCCCAGAAAAGTTCAACCTGTCTGATGTCCCATGGCCAGGATGGGCCAGAGTCTAGATTTGAACCTGTGTCAGTCTGACTCCATGCCCTGTCAGCGACGATGGCCTTTGCTCTAACTTCCCTATGGTTAGCTCCTGCCCCTGGACGGCGGGCCCCTCTAACGAGGACCCGGCCAGGTGGAGGTGCGAGTACAGACCTGGTCTGGCTTCCCAGCTATGCTCCCCTGTCCCCCGCACCTCCAAGAACCTCTTGCCCATCCCCGTTGGGACCCAGCCTGGCCGACCCGAGACTGAGTGCCTTTCATCCAGGGACCTGCTGCTGACCCCTTCTCACATCCTCCTGGGGGAAGAATGTCACCTTGCTTCCTATCTGCCTCCTGCGTGGTTGGCTGGGGAGGGGGTCTGGGGGCGGGGTTGAGGTTAACCTCATTGTTGTCTTATATGGTCATTTAAATCTCCCAGGGCTTCCTCCAAGGGCCAAAAATAATCCAGGGACACAGCAGCTGTGTCCAGCACACAAGAGAGGACCGGCCATCTGCTCTGGTTCAGAGCCCTGCGTCTGTCCTTCAGTCTCTCCCCTCGCTAGCCCTCCATCCCCGAGCCTGCCTCCAGCCATGACCCGCTTCTCATATGCAGAGTATTTTTCCCTTTTTCACTCCTGCCCTGCACCCTCCAGGTCGACTGTGCCTCCCGAGAACCTGTCCGCCTCGGGCCCCAAGGGCCTGTTCCAAGGGGTCATGCAGAAATACAAGAACTCCCAGCTGGCGTAAGTGTCCCCCCACCCGGCCCCCAGAGACAGTCCAAGTTCAACCTCCCAACTAGGGTTAGTGGGGGTGGGGAGCGGGAAGCAGGCCTGCAGGCTCCAGGGAAGGGGGGCATTCTGGAGGGACCTCCCAGGCACGCCCCTCCCAGGTGTGTCCCCCTGAGCCCCAGCTGCTCCCACTGAGCCAGGCTTCGTGCTCACAGACCCAGGTTGGGTCATGATTAACGCCTCCATGGCCCCAGAGTGGGCCCTGGGGGAGGGAGCAGCCCCTGGGAGATGGCCCTAGGACCCCAGAGGCCCAGAGGAGCTCGGAGCTGGAGCTGATGAGTCAGCCACGCCTTCTGTTTACCTCAGTTTCCCCCATGCCTTGCCGCGGGGATATCGGAGCATATCCGCAACGCTCACACCCATGGGTTTTGTTTTGCCTCATTGCCTTTATTTGCTCCGTGCCAGGTGGTAAAATCCAGCATTAATCCAAGCCGCGGGAGGGGTTCTGTTTGCCTGGCCCCAGGGTGTCGGGCTAGGTGAGTCCCCCTTCTCTGCTCCCCGGTATTGACCCCTGAAACAGCTAAAAGCAAAAGAGGGGCCCCATCGCAGGAACTCCTATTTCCTTGTTCCAGGTATGTTGCAGAGAAGGGGAGGAGGCAATTGGCCTGTGTTCTGGGTCTCTTCCCAGCTCTTTTCAAACCCTGCCGGTGCTGCGGGTGGAATTCTGACGGTCTTCAAAAGGGGGACCCAGGCTCTGGTCTCAGCGCAGCTGCCCCTTCCTCTGTGGCTGCCTGGGAGTCGCTGTCCCTCTCTGAATCTCCCTTCTCTGTGAGAGGACGTTGGAGAGGACAGAGTGGCCTGCCGGGTCCGTCCAGCTCCGTAGTCTCCAGCGGTCTGACACCCCCAGCAGCCTCCCCCACCCTCGGGGCGGGGCTTGGGCTGAACTCACAGAGCAGCAGCCAGCACGGGCGCCCGAGAGCTTCAGGGTCCGTGCACCCCAGCTGGACGAGACCCAAGCTGGGCGGCAGGTCCTGGGAGCGTTCTCACGCACTGCGCACCCCCTAGACCACAAGAACAGCCAGCCCTCCTCTATTCCACTTCAGCTGAGACCCCACGGGAGATGTTCTGGGGGACACGGGATGCATACCCCGCTGGGGCTTCTCCTGACACCAGCAGGGGCGGCTCTGGCTGCTCGTAAGGAAACCTCATCAAGGTGGCAGTGATGGCGTTGATGGGGACTCCAGAGCTTATCTGGTCAGTTACCCATCGTGCTCGCGGGTCTGTAACTTAACCAGCATCTGTGCTCTGAAGCTATTAATAACCAGAGAGGCTGAGAGTCGGGAGGAAGTGCCGCTCACAACGGAGGAAGCAGCTGGGAGGGTAAAGGGGCTGGCCCTATAGAACCTCAGGGCCCATCCTGGCCCCTGACGTGGGTGAGGGCCCTGGGAGTAAGACCTGCCTCCATCTTCTCCACCTGGAAAATGGGACCACTTATGCAGAACATTCCTCAGGAGTAGATCTGGGAATCACAGCAGTCCTGGTCCTCACTGATTCCAGGATGGAGGGAAGGGAGCTCAGTGCATGAATGAATGAATGAATGAATGAATGAATGAATGAACGAATGAATGAACAAAGTAGCAAAGAAGTTTTCATTCATATTAGCCCTGAAATCTTTTTGATATCCAGAAGTTTTAAATTGTGAATGCTTCAAATTTATTAATCCTTCAAGTATATAAGTCTCTCAGCAGCTAAAGTTTCTGGAGGTGAGGATAAAGGGTGTGGAGCAAAGGGGGGGGGGGTTGGGAAGACTCCAGAGAGTTGCTCACTGGAAAGGGCCCCTTCTGAGGGATTCTGGTCTCAGAGCTGCTTGAAGCACAAAATGGCCCCAAAGGTCGAGGTTCTTGGTACACGCTGGAGCGCTGTGCTGAAACTCGCCGCGGGGTTAGCGCTCCATCCCTTTGGAGGCTGGCACTGCAGGCTGGCACCCTCCTGGTAGAAACGGTCTTGGTGTAACATTAGATGCAGCCCTGCAAGCTGCAGGGACAGAGGGGTTCCCTAGTTCTCTTTTGGCCACCAAGGAGCTCTGTCTAAAAGAGACCCCCGGTTTCCATCTGTGGAAGTGAATGAGCTTGCCATGTTTCAGCCCGTTTCTTGTAGACTTTCCCTGCAAGGTGCCCACTTGGAGCTAAGGGCATGGAAGTGCCCCAGATGCAGGGATGCTCACGGGGGAACCAAACACGGGTGAGGCTTGATCAGAGCCCCCACAGTGACCTTTATAGGCCTGTGTGTCCTCCAAATGCTCAAAGAGGGCGATTGCAAAGAATGTTTTGAGCAAGGCATTTTATTTTTTTAAAGATTTTATTTATTTATTTGAGAGAGAGAGAGAGAGAGAGATCATGAATGGGGGGAGGGGTAGAGGGAGAAGCAGGCTCCCCCCTGAGCAGGGAGCCTGATTGGAGGCTCCATCCCAGGACCCTGGGATCATGACCTGAGCCGAAGGCAGACACTTAACCGATTGGGTCACTCAGGTGTCCCTGAGCAAGATAATTTAAAAATTCCCAAAGAAACAAGCAAAATGCCCATGGGGAGAGGCCATCTTTTTGGAAATAGAAGGAAATAAAAGGAATGAAGGAATGAAATAATTGTTGGGGTTCCTAGGTTCTGAATATTTCCCTTCCTTCCTTCTTTCCTTCCTTCCTCCTTCCTTCTTTTCTTCCTTCTTTCCTCCCTCCTTTTTTCTTCCTTCCTTTCTTTCTTTCTTTCCCTTTCTCTCTCTCTTTCTCTTTTTCTTTTTCTTTCTTTCCTTCTTTCAACAAATATTTATTGAGCACCTATTATGAACTAGACACTGAGCTGGGCCCTGAGAGTGAAATCATGAGAGGTGAAAGAAACGAAGACACTGTTGCTGTCTCCTTGGAACTCCTAGTCCAGTGGGGAGACAGACAGCAGTCAAACAACCGTTCAAAGACATGTAAAGGCCAGTGGTTGCATGAAGGCTTATGACCGGAGGCAGGGAGAGGCTGACCGGGCCCCCAGGCTGAGGCTGACTGGCCTGAGGAAGCTGCCATGGATAGCTGATGGACAGATAAGCTGGAGGGGCCAAGGTCAGGGCCAAGGTCGGGGCCGAGTTCCAGGGCACACCCATGTGGGTTAGGAAGGATTATTCTCCTTACTGAGGAGGACGCTGGCTGCAGGGGCCTGAGCACCTGTTCTAGACCAGCAGAGACAAGCAGGACCGAGTGGTCCCACAGCCAGCTCTGCCCCCGGCCGCCAGTTGTCCTGCTTTTCCTCTGGGAGAGAGGCTGCCTGGCCCTGCCTCTGCCCTGCCCCAATCCTGAGGAGTGACCCGCCTCTTGCTGTCACAGGCCTGTGGACCCCGTGCTGAAGGCCATCAAGGAAGGGGACGAAGAGGCCTTGAAGGCTATGATCAAAGCGGGGAAGAATCTCGCGGAGCCCAACAAGGAGGGCTGGCTGCCGCTGCACGAGGCGGCCTACTACGGCCAGCTGGGCTGCCTGAAGGCCCTGCAGCAAGGTGAGGCGGGCAGCCCTGCGCGCAGCGAGGCGTGGGAACAGGACTCAAGGGCAGAGGCTCCTTCCTTCGGAGCGTCGTGTTCTTTGGCCCACACATCTTGGAGGGAGGTGATGGTACAGGGCAAGGTTATCACCCCCACTGCAGAGTTAAAATCACCAAGCCGGGAGAAGAAAGTGCCTTGTCCTCACCCGCCCGGCTGCCACCTCTCTAGGCCTCTCGGGACAGGAGAGCCTAATTCCTAGAAAAGGAATGAGGGAGGGCTGATTTTTTGGGAGAGCCACTGCCAGCTTGTTCCAGAATGTTCCAGGGACTGATTTGGTGTGGAAAATACCACAGCTGTGCTTCTGCCTCGCCAAGGCCATCCCCCACAGCTGTGGGAACCTGGGCAAACCATGCCTCCTCTCCGAGCCTCGGCTTCCCCCCAAGCCAGATGTGGATGGATAACACCTGCAGACAGGAGTTAGCTCTGCCCGGAAGCAGCATGCGCCCCAGACAGCCCACCACCATACGCCAGGGCAGAAACAGCTGTATGAGACAGAGCTTTTGGCTGTGGCTGGTGGGAGGGTAAGGGAAGGACAGGGTCATTCGGAGAGGGAGGAGGCTCAACCAGGGAAGGCTTCCCAGAGGAGGTGGCATCTGAGCTGAGTTAATACGACTGGGAAGCCAAAACAGCCCTGTGAAAGCAACTGAGTCCAGGGCCAAGAGGACGGATGGTAAATTTAGGTGGATGCCACACATGTCTGTCATTGGAATTGGGTGGAAATTGGGGTTACCTTTGTGTTGGGGAGGAGAAGGTATCGTCCCCCTTCGTGAACTTCCCGTCTGTTCTCCCCAGCATACCCGGCAGTCATAGACCAGCGCACCCTGCAGGAGGAAACGGCCCTTTACCTGGCGACATGCAGGGGACACCTGGACTGCCTCCTGTCTCTGCTCCAGGCTGGGGCTGAGCCTGACATCTCCAACAAGTCCCGAGAGACACCGCTCTACAAAGGTGAGCCCCCGAGGTGGGCTTCCCTGGGGAAGGGTCCAGAGAGTAGGTGGGCAATAGGGAGCATTGCCCCCTGCCCCCACCCCAGACAACATAAGAGCCAGCTAATGGCAGCAGAGAGCTCAGCATGGCGCACCTGGGAGCAAGGGGGAGGGCTCTCACTCCAGGGGTGAGACCCCACAAAAGGGGGCGCTTGAGCTGACCTGGAAAAAGAGGGAGTTACGAGCTGGACAAGCAGAGGGAACAGCAGAGGCAGAGGCAAAGAGGTGAAAGAAAATTGGTACCTCTGGGATGTTTAAAAAAACCTCGAAACTCCTAACTCATTCAATACATCATCCAAGAACTTTGGCATCTCTAGCAAGTACCCAGAGTCAAAATCTGAATGATTATCGTAGCGGGCATTTCCTG
Source organism: Ursus americanus (assembly GCF_024610735.1). Taxonomy (NCBI): domain Eukaryota; kingdom Metazoa; phylum Chordata; class Mammalia; order Carnivora; family Ursidae; genus Ursus; species Ursus americanus. The sequence goes on along the minus strand of NC_142152.1, from coordinate 35,721,583 downwards.
AGTGTTTACTATGTGCCAGGTGCTGTCCTTTAACTGAACCCTAAAATCCATCTACGTATGGGACACACTACATGGGAGGCATCCCCATTTTACAGATGAGGACCCAGGCATTGAGACATGGAACGAGGCACCCAGGATTCCACATATTCCAGCAAGCGGGCAGACGTGAGATTTAAACTCAGGGAGCTAGTTGCCAGCACCCCGCGCTGAACTATGACATTATGAGGTGTTCAGATCATGCCTCCGTGCTTAAGCAATGAGCCTTGAGGTTTACAAATAGGACAGGACCTTTAACTTTGAAACACTACAGAAATCCCTGATTTTCCCATGTGCCTGGTATCCAGTACCTGGAACATTCCACGGGAAGCAGGAACCGGTAGCTGCTAGCTGGGTCCACGACCCACCCGTGGTGGAAGTGTTTCTCAGAAGGCACGTCTGCTTGGGCACCAGAGCCATCGCCTGGAGATGCAGTTGTCCCAGAGAGAGCTCCTCAACACTGGGCAAGTCTCAGCCGCAGCTTAGGCCCTGCGGCTGCGTGTGGTCCTCCCACGTGCCAAGCACCGTGCTAGAGCGTTCCACGCACCAGCTCACCCAGTGCTCCCACAGGGTCCTCTCTGGAAGGTTTTGTGATCTCCGGTTTACAGGCGAGGAAACCAAGGCTTTGAGAGGTGGGGTGCTTTGCCTGGGGTCCCTTCTCGTGCTCACCCCTGAGTGACTCGAAGAAGTGGTTAATTTGGACGAAAGCCCAGCCTCCCTGGTGATAACCTTGAGCCAGAGCCAACGGGTGCATTTAGGTTCTAGAAAGAATGAGGCTTAAAAGGGAGGTTTGAGCAACTTGAGACTTGATGAGCTGTACTCAGAAGACATATTTTACTTCAATTTAAGTGAGTAGCCTTTGCGGAAGGGTTTCGAGTAGGAGTATGACTGCACTCCTCCCCCTCTTCTGACCCTGGTGAGTGGAAGACTCAAGTACATTGCAGAGGGAAATGAGTTAGGGACACCCTGGAACCTCCCAAAGGACAGAGACTCTGGACCTGCCTGCCTGAGCTTGAATCCCTGTTCTGCCACTATCTGTGTGACCTTGGGCAAGTCGTTTAACTTCTCTGTGCCTCATATTCCCCCTCTGTGAAAAGGGATAATAACACTACATCCTTTAAGGGTGATTGGGAGAATTCTATTAGTTGGTGGTGTAAGGTGCTTGGAACAGAGTGCCTGGCCCATAATCAGTGCTCTATACATCAGCAAACATTATTACTATTAGGATTGCTATTATTTTAGGTGTACTTCCTGGGTAAGATGCAGGGACTGGACCTCGGTACAGACCCTGTGGGAATTTGTAGAATGAACAGCTGACGAATGAATGGGTGGATAGACAAATAAATGAATGAAGTCTCGGCCGGCCAGGTCCTGCCAGGGCCCCGCTGACCCTCTGGCCTCTCCCTGGGCACAGCCTGTGAGCGCAAGAACGTGGAAGCAGTGAGGATCCTGGTGCAGTACAACGCGGACACCAACCACCGCTGTAACCGAGGCTGGACAGCTCTGCATGAGTCTGTTTCTCGCAACGACCTGGAGGTCATGGAGATCCTGGTGAGCAGAGGTGCCAAGGTGGAATCCAAGAATGCCTACGGCATCACCCCCTTGTTCGTGGCGGCCCAGAGTGGGCAGCTGGACGCTCTGAGGTTCCTGGCCAAGTACGGTGAGTGCTAAGGGTCCCTGGGTCATGAAGCACAGCTGGAAGGGACACAGCTAGGAAGGACCTCAGAGGTCCAAGGGGAGGCAAGTTTAGGGGTCACTCTGATGGAGTGATGGAATCTTCTCGGAGCGCTGTGTTGAGAAGGATTCAGAGGCTGTGTCCGGGCTCAGTGGGAGACGTGCTGAGGGCCACCACATACCTGGGGTGGAGGGGGGAGCGGCACACGTGCCACCTGCGTGTCATCTCTAATCTAGCCCAACATCCTCATTTTACAAATGAGGAATCTGAGGCCCAGAAAGGGGAACTGACTTATTTACAGTCACGTAGCGAATTCGTGGTGGAACGAGCCAGACTCTTGGTCTCCTGACACCTCAACCACTTCTCTGTCCACCATGTCACACTTCAAGGCCACAAGGAACCTCGGACAACATTTAGGTCACCTCCTCATGTTACAGGTGATGAAACCAGGGGCCGGGATGGGAAAGTGATTTGTCCAAGGGCACATTGCAAAGTAGTGGAAGAGGCGGGATGTGAACCGGGGTCTTGGCACTCTTTGCCTGGGGAAAGAGAAAATGGGAGAAAATAAAATACCATTGCCCACATCATGAACAGAAGACACCTGAGACAATGGCACACATTCTACCGGCTAAAGAACATCGTTATTCTGTTCTTCCCCGAGAATACCTTTGATTTCTTTTCTCTCTCTCCATGGGGAGGGAGCCTCCCTCTAGCAACAGAGGGACCAGGAAAAAAGCCAGACAGACCCTCAGGCTGAGTTGAAGTGATTTGTTGAGGACCTACTGTGTGCCCGACACTGCTGAACAGGAACATGGATCAGGCCAATGGGGTTTTCTCCACAGCCGTATGAGGTGGGCAGTGTCCTCATCCCATTCTGCAGATGAAGAGACTGAGGCTCAGCGAGCTTAGATGATCAGTCACAATCAGAGCCTGGATTCCGACCCCGTGCATCTGGCTCCACCCTGCACGCCTCTTGCGCTCCACTGAGCCACTGCGGGCCTCGAGAATGACCAGCGTGGGACTCTGCTTGGATAAACACCGCTTCCCCAGCACGTGCCTAAGCAGTTGGGAAAACAAACCCAGGGCACATCCTTGCAGCCGGGGACAGATCTGGACTGACCAGCTTGAGAACAAAGGGGCCCAGGCAGGGTCCTGGGAGCCCAGGCAAGGAGGCTGAGCAGAGGGCAGGGTGCTCAGGCGGCCAGGGGAACGGGCCAACTCCAAACATTTGTCCAGCTCTCCTGCCGACAGTCTGAGTCAGGGTCTGCTCCCTCTGTGGGCTGAGCCCACTTTCAAATCCAAATATTTTTCTGGTGAGAGCGGTTGGCTTTGCGGGCGGGGTCCGGGCTTCCAGGGAGCCTGAGCTCAAGAGCCTGGACCTGTTGGCCGACTTTCCTGCAGGGTGGCGAGCAGAGCCAGCCTCTCTGCCCTGGTGCCTCCACCCTGGAGGACTGGCCTTTGGGGAGCACCTTCTCTGCCAGGCGCTGTGCTGGGACATTGTCTCAGTCCATCCGGGCTGCTCTAAGAGAACGCCGTGGACTGGGGGGCTTACAGACCACAGATGCTTATTTCTCACAGTTCCAGAGGCTGGGGAGCCCAAGATCAAGGTGCCCGCAGATTTGTCATCTGCTGAGAGCCTGTCTCTAGTTCATAGACAGCCTGGGTCTTCTCACTGGGTCTTCCTACTGCGGAGGGGCCAGGCAGCCCCCGGGGGGTCTCTTTGGGAAGGACACTAATCCCATTCAGGAGCACAACTCCACCTTCATAACCTTCGCACCCCCAAAGACACCACGTCCTAACACCATCGCACTGGGGATTAGCTTTCAGCATATGAATTTTGAGGGGACACAAACCACCAGCCCATAGCAGATATTTACCTATTTGATCTTATTTACTCCTCAGAGTAACCCTGATTAGTAACAACTATTATTCCCAGTCCACAGATGGGAAAACTGAGGCCTCTGCAGGCTGCCCGAGGCCACAGGCCTTTGCAAGCCATGAAACAGAAACTTCGCTGGTTCTGGTTTCTCACAAACGCCTGCGCTCTTTCCACTAGACCAGAAGTCAGGTATCAACGTTGAAAATTACCAGAAAGCCCGAGATAAGCAGAATGCCCAGGCAGAGCAGAGCTGTGGTTAAAGATGCTTGTGACTTCAGCCCTAACTGACAGGTCACTGCTGTCTCAGCTCTATCTCCTTCCAGAATAAGGAGGGACTGGTGAAGAGACTGTACCTCTTTTCGCAGAGAAGCCCGTGGGTCTCTCCCTTACCAGCCGGAGATGGAGAAGATGCAGGTGATAATGCTGATGGAGTCTGCCCCCAGCTCGATTCCTCACCTCCCAGCACGCTCTCGTGCCCTCTGCAGAGGAGACCGGAAGCAATCCCTCTCTTACTCCTGGTCACGGAAGGCAGAGAAGAACAAATCCCAATTAATAAAGTTCTTGGGGCCTTTCCTTATCGGGGGGGTTCTGCACGCTGATAGAGCCAGGGGGCTTCCTCAGGGCAGGGCCTGGATCATTTTCACGTGGAGTGAGGGTGAAGAGCATGGCCTCTGCCATCAGACCATCTGTCAGGGCCTCTGCTGTCAGACCATCTGGGTTCAAGTTTTGGCTCTGCGCTTAGGAGCTGGGTGGTCTGGGGCAAGTGGCGTAGGTCCTCTGTGCTTGGTGTCTTTGTCTGCCACATGCAGACGAGAGTTGTGACGGATGGCAAGAGCTATGCTGTGGATTCATAGAGAGCGTACCCCTCAGGCGTGGTGCTTGGCACATAGTAAGTGCTCAGTAAATGCCAGCATCATCGAGGGAAGTTTTCACTTCTAAGAGGCCCCCCGGGTCTCACGGTTGCAGACAGGAGTCGCTGTTAAATGATCCAATGTGTCACAGTCGGCACATGCATGACAGTGGCCGCCCAGCTCACTCCTCGATCTGCCTCTCCTTGGCCAGGCGCCGACATCAACACGCAGGCCAGTGACAACGCGTCCGCGCTCTACGAGGCTTGCAAGAACGAGCACGAGGATGTGGTGGAGTTTCTGCTCTCGCAAGGCGCCGACGCCAACAAGGCCAACAAGGACGGCCTGCTCCCGCTGCACATCGCCTCCAAGAAGGGCAACTACAGGTCAGCCCGGGCCCTGCCACCCGTGCTCCGTGGCTCCCCACGGCTGGAGCGGGGGCTGCAAGCGTCCCGCCCACGGGACTCGGGAGGCTCAGGAGGGGTCGGGGTGGAAGGCACCTTCCAGGTAGAAAGGAAGAGACTATCTGGCAGTGGGCAAGCTAGAGCGCGTCCCCTTATTAACTTACTTCCCCCTCCTGACTACTCTGCTGTTAACAAGCCAAGTCTCTGGAGGCAGATACTATTATTTTCATTTCTTCAAACGACGAGGCTAAGACACAGAGAGGTTGAGTGACTTGCCCAAGGTCACACATCTCATAGATGGCAAGAGCTCAGCTGCTACAAATGTCGCCTCTACAGGAATTGCACTCGGGGGTCAGATCTGAGTCTGGACTCGTGGCTAGTTCTGTTGGGGATGCAGAGATAACCTCTTGGGCAATTAGGAAGTACACAGAGGATGCATAGAATAATATGAATTGTACCAATGAAACAACAGCACAGAGTGCCAATTATAATAGCTGACCTTCCTGAGCGCTTCCTATGTGCTGGGCACTTCGAGCAAGACAAGAGAGCTTGAGTCCGGGCGGCCTGAAACTGGCCACAGTGAGAGTATTTACACGCAGAAATTGCTGAATGCAACATTTCAGGGCCCCCTTAGCCCTGGGGAAGCCAGTGGTTAAACACGCATCAGCCCCGCCACTCGCTGGTGGGCTCAGGGAAGGCTCCCCAAGGAGGTAGAACCCCAGCAGCTCTTGAAGGATGACAGGGCTCCGCGGTATCCCCTCGACCCGTGTTTCCCGAAGTTTGACCACTCGCAGGTCTCTTCCGCGTAGGCGTCTCTACTCTCACCGCCGAGTATATTTTCTTTTGAAGACATGTTTACTTAAAATGAGTTTGTTTTCAAAAGGAAACATTCAGCACACTATTAAATTGCTGAAATTGCCAATTTGCAATGAATAAAGAAAACATTTCATATAAAATTCCATCGAGGGTGCCCCAGATGGCACACTTTGGGGCAACGTGGCCCTGCCGTCAGGCAGAGAGAAGAGGGAAGAACACAGATTGTGCACGTTGGGGGGTGTTGGCTGTGTTTGCAAAGGCAGAGGGAAATGGGGATGAGAGTGACATCCCGGGAAGTGGAATGGAGACAAAGAGACAGACCCCCGGAGCCCCAGGCTCTGCACATATGGCCAACCAAAGATGCCCCCCACCCCCCACCCCCGCGGATGTATGTGTGGAGGAGACCCTGCCTTCCCTGAACCCCAGAGCAGGCTACAAGGCACTCGGACCTCGGTTTGCATTCCTGCTGAAGCCTTTGATCATGAACCCTTCTGAGCCTCAGTTTCCTCTTCTGTAAAATGGGGGACAGTTACACCTGCTTCATGGGGTTGTTGTTAGGACTAGTGAGGTGGATATGCACGGCTACTGAATGGAAGTGAAGCACGCCACCAAATGCCGGGCACAGGTACCCCGCAGGTCGGTGCACATGATCTCCTAGTTAAGAAGAGCACATTCCATCATTTTCCAATTCAGCCAGTAGAGGGAAGAAAGCACCAAGTCAGGCAGTGGTGACAGGCAAGATGGATTCTTTCTCTTCGGCCCCAGAAAGATCCAGCATCAGTCAACAAACATGGTTTATCTCGGGCGTGACCCAGAGGGAGAGATCCAAAGAGTGAAGGAGACGGCCCTTGGAAGTCTCCAGGCCCACTGGATCCCCACACTTGCCTGCACGGCACTGTCTCTCTGGGCTATTTGTTAAATGACACATCCCAGAACCACTATGCCAGACCTCCAGGAGGGAGGGGGCCTAAGCCTCTACCTTTGCAAAGCTCCCTGAGCCAAACAGATCCAGCCCATCCACACCCTCAGGGGAATCACTGATCTAACACAAGCCCTGATTTTGCGGAGGAGAGAGATGGGAAGCGGCTTGCCACAGAGTGACAGAGCTGGCTGGCACTGTCCCTTGGTAGCCTTCCATCACACCCGGATGCCTCAAGTGGACCCCAATGTTGGCAGCCCGGCCCCAGCTGGAGGGGCAGTTGAAGGAGCACTGGGTGTGCCGAAGGATGACCAGGGAGCAGGGCCAGTCCTCTCTGGAACCATCTATATGAACAGTTTGTGTGCCCCCAAATCAAAGTGATTTCCCTGGTCATTCCCCCTCCATTCCCAGGCCCCATTTCCCTCTGCTCCCCAAGACTGAGAGGGGCCAGGCCACTTTTGAGGGCTGCCCAACAAAGGATTAAAGCCAGGTTCCCAGCAGCTCCTGCCACCTGGCAGGGCCCATGGCCAGGCAAGCCCTGGGCCCTTCACTCCTCGGGATATGTGGCATTAACGGCCCTCTCCACGCTGACCTCCCATAGGCTGCTTGGGGATTTGATGTGACATTCCAGAGGCGTTCCGCACTCGGCCACCTGCCAAAACACCCCGCCCGTCTATAGTGTGGAAAGCAGCGCTCCGTGTTCGCCGGATGGTGCCATCTCTACCGCACCTTTAACCAGAGGCTGTGACATTCAGGCAGGGCTGAGAAAGGAGCCCACAGGACACCGAAGTCACCTCCAAGGCACACTTTATCTTGTACTTCATTTCCAGTTTAGCAAAGGCACCTTATGAGATTAAAACTCAACACCAAACAGATTTGTTAAGAAACGGTTTGTGCTGGACAAGACCAGATGCCCTACGCATCCTTTAACCTGATTTTAGAATAGCACCAAGACCAGGGGTTCGCAGCTTTGGCTACACACTGGAAGCCCCCCGAGGACTCTAAAACCCCTGATGTCTGGGCCTTACTCATCCTCAGAGATTCTGATGTAAGCGGTCCGACCCATGCCCGGACCTCAGTTTCACTCCCTGTAAAATGGGAGGGCTGCACGGGCTGCTGTCCAGACCCTGTCCCGCAGGGCACATTTACTGTGAGATTGGCAGAGTCCTACAGAGGCGCACAAATGAGATGATTTTCCTGCATTATTAAGATGACGCTCTGGGACCATAGGCAGCGTCCAGTCATGTTCCCACATTCCTGCCACTTTCCCCTGGTTGGACAGGGGATCGCTGGAGGCCAGCTGTGACGTGCCAGGGATACCAGCCCCCTCTGGCCGGCAGCCCCAGGGCAGTCTCTCTCGCTGTTCTTTCCCGGACTTGGGCATGCCACGGCTGTTAGGGAGAATTTGTTGGCGATGGCTGTGGTCCAGGGTGAGGCCCCAGCCCTGCCTTTGACCAGCACCTCTACAGAGTGAGGTCAGGCCTCCTGTGCCTGCACAAATAGAAATTAGGAGGCAATTAGCCCCCCTGGGTGTGTGAATTTCCTTTTGAGGTTTTAGAGGCAGATTTTAGGCAAACAGAGCGTCACTAACAATAATAAGACTTTCCACTGAGATCCTAGCAGGAGGTCACTGGCATAAGATTTCCAGGAAGCCACGAAGCCAGCATGCCAGGAGGCAGAGAGGCGTGGGAACAGGCCTGGTGGCACCTGCTTGCCCCACCACGGCCACCTCCTTGGAGCCCGCACGGGGCGCGAGGTCACCTGTCAGCAAGGATTGGAAGGATTAGGGTCTGGAATCATGTCAGTGGCAGGAGCTTGTTCTTGCGGGTGGGAGGGGTCTAGGGGAAGAGGGCAAAGACAAGGGGTCAAGAGCCCCTGGAACTGAGCCCCCAAAATCGCTTAGTACCTTTGATGAGTTGCTTCCTCTCTCTGAGTCACATCTGTTAAAAGGAAGGCCACAGAGCTGCCCCAGCTACCCCACAGGGCCGCACTGAAGATAAAACGGGGCAGGCAAGTCAAGGCACTGTGATGCAAAACGCTGACTGCTACAAAGACAGGGCCGTGATTGAGAGCGTGGCCTGGGGAATCAGACTGCTGAGGTTCAAATCCTGGCCCCATCACTTACTGGCTGTGTCCCTGTGCAAGTCACATACCGTCTCTGGGCTTCATGTTTTCTCATCTGTAAACAAAGATCGTACGAGTCCTACCTCATAGGGCTACTGGGAGGATATAATACAATGATGTAGATTAAGTGCGAAGAGCAGTGCCTGATTCAGCAGGAGAGAGCAGAACCAGGGCTCCCAGGAATCTCCAGCCTCAGCAGCGGGTGATCAACCCTCTCGAGGCCACAGGCAAGGCACAGAGCCTGGGGGAGGCTCCAGTCAGCCTTCAGGGAAAGAGACATTGAGACTCACAGGAGAAGGGAGGGGACTTTGTGGTCACCAAGGGCTGACTGGGACCTAGAGCAGGAGTGGTTGGGGCGGGACACATTTGTTCTCTCCTATCCCCCAGGACTTGATGGCTCCCCAGAGATGTAGGACGGCTCAGCCCTGGAGTAGGAGCAGGGTACATTTCTTGGTTTGCCTCTCCCGATATGTGGCCTGGACAAGACCCTCAACCTCTCTGAGCCTCGATCTTTCTCATCTGCAAAATGGGAATGATGAGACATACATGATGGGTTGTTGAAAAGATTAAACCAAAATGTGTTTGTACACCCTTTAGATGTCTCCTGGCACATAGTGAGCTCTCAGACATGACTGTCACTGTCCCACAACCCCTACCCCACCCACGCAGGGCAAATGCCAAACTTCTAGCTCCAAACATCACCACGGGCTTCACTGCCTCCTGCATTAGGCTTGTGGGCCTTCCGGTCGATTCCTTCAGATCACTGAGCTGGGAATGGGCAACAGTCCTTAGCCTGAAATAAGTCCACAGGTAATTCTTGAAACCACAGTCCTGCCTGGCTGAGGTTTTTTAGAACTAGGACTTTGGAGGCCACGGGTTCTGAGTCGGAAGCCCAGCTCCACCCCTTACTGGCTGTGTGACTTTGGAAAGGTGGTTGAAGCTCTCTGAGCCTCAGTTTTCCTGACCTGTAAAGTGGGGGAGAGCAGCACATCCATCCTCCCCAAAGTGGTCCCGGTGAGCTTGGCTGGCTCCCCCGCGCCCCCTCCTGGTGGGCCCGTGCCTCCCCACACGGTAGTCCTGAGCGGCCGGGCCCGGGCCCTCGGCGCCCCCTGCCGGCGTGGCCGCCCCCTGACCCGCGCTCGCCCGCTCCGCCCGCAGGATCGTGCAGATGCTGCTGCCGGTGACCAGCCGCACGCGCGTGCGCCGTAGCGGCATCAGCCCGCTGCACCTGGCCGCCGAGCGCAACCACGACGGGGTGCTCGAGGCGCTGCTGGGCGCGCGCTTCGACGTGAACGCGCCGCTGGCGCCCGAGCGCGCGCGCCTCTACGAGGACCGCCGCAGCTCGGCGCTGTACTTCGCGGTGGTCAACAACAACGTGTACGCCACCGAGCTGCTGCTGCTCGCCGGCGCCGACCCCAACCGCGACCTCATCAGCCCCCTGCTCGTGGCCATCCGCCACGGCTGCCTGCGCACCATGCAGCTGCTGCTGGACCACGGCGCAAACATCGACGCCTACATCGCCACGCACCCCACCGCCTTCCCCGCCACTATCATGTTCGCCATGAAGTACCTGTCGCTGCTCAAGTTCCTCATGGACCTCGGCTGCGACGGCGAGCCCTGCTTCTCGTGCCTGTACGGCAACGGCCCGCACCCGCCACCCCCGTCGCGCTCCAACCGCTTCAGCGACACGCCCGCCACCGAGAAGGGGCCCTCCGTGGTCCAGGTAGGCGGGGCCGCGCCTGGCGGGCGGGGTGTTGCGCGCGCCCAGGGCGCACGGGTGTGTGGAGTCTGGAGGCAGCGGAAGGCCGTGGCCAGCATGCTTTAGAGGCACCAGAACTTCGTGGTGCACGGAAACCGGTTCATGCTTTTTTGTCTCCTCCGTCTTGGGGAGTGTAAGAAACCGACAGTGGAGAGCAGGGGATTGGTGGGGAATGTGTAACCCTGAGGGGTCCACCACTCGCAGCAAACCTACACCTGGAATATGATGTTGAAGGACCAGGATAGGGATGGACGTGAGGGCAGATTGGCTAAGGCCAGATGAGGTGCAGGGTGGCCCAGAGGCAGAACCGGTCCGTGGTGGTGACCCAACAAGGCAGAACTATGATGGCTAATCCTTTATGGGCCACTTGCCTCGACCAGGAAGTTGAGGCTTAGAGAGGCGATGGCCAAGCTGCCCCCCTCCCGTCTTCGGCCGCAGACGCTGTGTTGATGAGGGGGGAGCGGATCTGTGGAGGCGGATCCTGCCATGAGTGCGCCCGGTGTCCGTCCTCCAATCCGCCTCCTGGCCTCCCCGGCCTCGAGTTCCCCGACAGATGTGCTCGCTCCCCAGCCCTACTGCGTGATCTCTTCCAGTTCTGCGAGATCCTGTCTACCCCGGAGGTGAGCCGCTGGGCGGGGCCCATCATCGACGTCCTCCTGGACTATGTGGGCAACGTGCAGCTCTGTTCGCGGCTGAAGGAACACATCGACAGCTTCGAGGACTGGGCCGTCATCAAGGAGAAGGCAGGTAGGGGCTGCCGCTGCTGCTACGGGCGGCTCACCCTGTCTGATTCAGGCCCAGGACTCGGGCCATGTGACTGCTACTACCATCCGACGAGCGCCTACTGCATGCCGAGCTCTGCACCGCATGTCACAGACGGTGTCTTCATGACTCTGTTCTGTAAATGAGAAGACCGACCCTTCGAGAGATCATGTCACCTGAGCCAAGGTCTCACTGATAGTTAGTGGCAGAGTGGGGATTCTGGTTTGACCAACCCTGGAGTCTCCCCGCCTGATCGTTCCAGGATGTTTAAAATGGTTCCAGCCCGCTGAGGGGTATTGGGACTTTTAGCCCCGTTTGTGGGTCACTGAGAGGTAGTGTGGGGGGGTAGAGGAGAGATGGTGGTCTCAGGCACTTTCAAATTGCAAAGTGCATACAAAGCACCTGGGCATTTTGTTAAAAATGCAGATTCTGACTCAGCGGGCCTGGGGCAAGGCCTGAGAGTCTGCATTCCAGCACGTTCCCAGGTGGTGCCCATGCTGCCGGCCCCCAGACCACACACCAGGAGCAGCGCTGGTCTGGGAGGCAGGCCTCTGGAGCCAGGGGCTTGCTGGGTGACCATCCACAGGCCTCAGCGTCCCCAGCTGAACAGAGGAGGCTGGGCAGGCTCCTGTCTGGCCCCCTCCAGCTCTTCCAGCATGAGGTGTTTGCAAGTGGGTGTGCCTGGCGGGGTAGATGGGGCAGCCTGGCTAAGTCAGGCCGAGAACCCCTCTTAGGCATTACAGAGCTCACCTGGGCAGGTAAGGTGTCAGCAGTAGCCAAACTGGGTGGTGTCCGCCGTCCCTGCTCCCACCCTGGCCTCTCTGCACCACCAGAGCTCAGAGCTTAATTCCATTCGCGGGGGCACTTAACAGGTGGAACTCGCTGACCCCTTTGCTAAGACTGTATTGGGGGTCCGAACTGGGTACATAGAGGAAGAAGCACAAGGCAAGGGGGTGGCAGCTCCAGTTCCAGGTGCGGTCTTCACTACGTCCTCACCTGTGAAATGGGTTTGTACCTGTCCCATCTACTTCCTTGGGCTGCACAGATCAATGAGGGGTGATGAGGGGGAAGCTGCTTTGCCAGATCTTTTCAGTTGGCAGGGGCTGGGGTTACAGAGCCAGGGGTGGGGGGCTCCAAGCACCTCCCCCCCTCTTTTTTTTTTTTTTTTAAATCAGCTACATGCTCAGCATGGAGCCCAATGCAGGGTTTGAACTCACGATTCTGGGATCAAGACCTGAGCTGAGACCAAGAGTTGGACACTTGGGGCACCTGGGTGGCTCAGTCGTTAAGCGTCTACCTTCGGCTCAAGTCATGATCTCGAGGTCTTGGGATTGAGTCCTGCATCCCCTGCTCCATGGGAAGTCTGCTTCTCCCTCTCCCTCTGCTGCTCCCTCTGCTTGTGCTCTCTCTCTCAAGTAAATAATCTTAAAAAACAAAGAGTCAGACACTTAACCTCTTGAGCCCCCCCAGGCACCCTTCAAGCCCCCGCCTCTTCTCTGGTCACATCGCCTGGGTGTCTCCTACCTGCCAGTGGTCACAGGTGCAAACGCTTTGTTGGTTGCGAACTACACGTCAGCATTTCTCTTTTCTCTCCTTTCCACAGAACTGCCCAGACCTCTGGCTCACCTGTGCCGGCTACGCGTGAGGAAGGCGGTTGGGAAGCACCGCATAAAGCTCCTGGACGCCCTGCCGCTCCCCAGCAGGCTGATTAGGTACCTGAAGTATGAGAACACCCAGTAACTAAGGCCGCGCGGAGGAGCGGCTCCTCAGACTGTTTCATTAAAGCCTCAGGACCGCGGCGTCCCCAGATCCCAGGGGAGCAGACCTGGTGATAGACGGAGGCTGTGGGCTGCCGCCCGGTCAGCTGGGGCAGCTGCTGCGACCTCGCCAGGTCTCTGGGCCAGACCTTTGCCTGGACCAGAGAACAGAATGTGTCAAGTAGGAGAAAAACCGTGTTTGTTTTCAAACTGCTGAGTAGACCCTGGACCTTCTCTGCCATTGGGAATGGTGGAACCTCCATTCCTGGGGCTGGGCGCGGGGGGGGGGGGCAGGGCAGAACTTGGGGTGGCCTGGGGAAGGTGGGAGCCAGCAGGGAAGCCCCGGCCCCAACACTGGGCTGCGGCTGGAGCACTTTCAGGGATGAGTCTGCCTTTCCAAGACAACCTCGCTGCGGAGCTGTCCCTGTCCCCTCCCCCTTTGCTCGGCAGAACTCTTGACTTCTGAGCTTTCTTCCCAGAGGTGTGGTCTGGTGGGGATGGGTGGGAGGCCCACCTTAAGTACAATAAATGTTGCAGAGATGACACCTTGCCCAGCGAAGTCCCTCTCATCAGATCCCCCCCTCCCCGCACCAAGGGACTGGGGTCCTCAGCACTGCTCCTGGCTGGAGTGGGAGTGGGGCAGGTGCTGGGACAGGATGCACAAACCCCTAGACATGTCCCCTTTGGGCTTCTGAAAACTAGAGTGGAGCTGGTGGCCCAAGGAGATGGGCAGCTTCCTGCCCCGTGAGTGGAGCAATTGGGGTTGGTTTCTCTCTCCTGCTTCAATCACCATGGAAACGGGAGCTCCATCACAAACAGGGCTCAGTGTCTACAAGTCTCCTGACACCTGGGATTGCCTTGCACACACATGTTTCCTGGCACTCTGTCTTCACGTCCTGCCCACCCCTGTTTTGCTACAGAAGTTGAAATACCAGGGAGGAGAAATCTAAATGCTGGCCACGTGAGACATGGCCCTGGAGCCGTGACTGCCGTCAACCCCTGCAAAGGCATCAAACCGGGGGCATGCGGCCCTGTTCCTTCCCGTTGCCTCCACGGGTCATCCTGGGGCTCTGTGGGACATCTTCCGGAGCTGCCAGCCCGTGTTCAGGCTGGCGTGGTCATGGCACCTTCTCGAGCTCTGAGGCCCCGCGCCGAAGCCGGCTTTCCCTGTTTCCACGAAGCCGCAGTGACTCACCAACATTCCCTCCGAAAGCGTGATGAAAGCGTCTAGGCCAGTCTGTGGTGACACCGGAGCAGGTGACCTCGCCTAGAGCCTGCACCCGCCCCACCCCGGAATCTGGAAGTGTCTAAGTGCGGTCAAATGTCGTTTCTGGGCTTGGCAAAGTGAGCAGCTGGCCGGTGGGAGAGCACAGCTTTGAGGTCCAGCTCTGCCCTTGGCTTGCTCCTCTGGGCCTCAGGTGCCCCATTGTTGTGGTCTCCCGGGACCTTGCCAACTCCTCCACACCGACTTTCCATAGAACCAGGAAGACCCAGTGTCTTCCTGAAGAGGAAAAGTCGGCCAAGCAGCACTTTCCAGCCACAGGTCAGAGGGGACTCAGCCACATCTTGCCCACTCCTTCGTGGTCCTGATGGGAAAACAGAACCAAAGAGGAGAGAGGACTGGCCCAGACACACATAGCAAATCCCTGAGGTTTTAACCCAACAGTGCCTGGCCAGGGTCCCATGTGGCCTTGCTGCAAGAGATCCTAAAGAAATCCCCACAGAAACCTGCGTCCTCCCACAGTGGAGATGTTCCACCCGGGGGCCCGGGGGGAGTGGCCAGAGAGGGCTCAGCGCATAGTCAGGGGAAAACCCTGACCGAAAATCACCTTTGCCCAACTGGCAGCCAGAGGCAGAGCCTTTAATCTCGGATGGGGGGTGGACAGTCCGAAACGGGCCAGGGCAGAAAGATGTCTGGGTACATTTGGGGTGGGGCTGGGTATCAAGCAAACTATAGCATTTCTCAGGTCCCCTATATATCCTAAGGAGTCCTGACAGGCAGTGACCATGGGCACTGGGCTGGGTGGGGATCAGCAGCCCCTCACTGCATTCTCAGAGCACTGAAGCTGAAGGGTTACTGCCTGGCCGGGGAGGGCGGAGGGGGGCTGCTCCCAAGGGTCGGTTATGATTGGTTGGTGCTCAGGCTGGGCTGGTGGTTACATTTCTTGACCACTACTGCTCCCCAGAGGACTTCAGAGCCCTGACCCTCTGCAGAAACTCCCTCCCCATCCCCAAACTTTGGCCCCAGAGATGTCTGAAGAGTGTCACCAAATACTCAAAATCCTGAAAGTGGTCCCACTTCGTGGGCAAGAGCACGTGTGAGCTCGTGCTGGAGATCTGAGGCTAGGAGGTGAGTTTCCGCGTTTCCCTTCGGGCCAGACCCGCTCACGACTCACTTTTGGGTCAGAGAGTCATCTGCTGCTACAGCAGCTCTTTTTTTTTTTTTTTTTTTTTAAAGCACAGGTTTCCTAAATGTATTTTTCCCCAGCTTGCTCCTGCGTGGAGTGTCACGGTGCCGTGTGCCACTGTCCAGCTGCGTCCGAGCTAAGGTTTCTGCTTCCAGATGAAGCTCCCTGTGTTTGAATTCATGTATCACCAGGTGTCCCCTGGGCAAGGAGCCCAAGAGGGGCTGCGGGGTGGGGGGTGGCAGACATGGTGCACTGGGGCAGCACTCTGAGAAAACATGCCCCCCCAGAGCTCGGCTCCTCCAGGGAGTACAGCTAGGGGGCCCAGATAACCAGGAGAGGCGACTTTTGGTTGGTGTGGCTCTCCGTCGGGTGTGTAGCACTCAGCGCCAGTGCTCTCATCAGCCCCATGACAACCTGGGAAGGTCTGTTTTTCAGCCACATTTTTCTGATGCGGAAATTTTGGCACAGAGAGGTTAAATAACTTGCTCTAGGTTACACAGCTGGTAGGTGGCAAAGCCTGGATTGGAGCTTTTAACACCCTCCCGTACAGTGTGGAGGGGCTGAGCCTCTTTGGAATGGATCTGGAAGGGCCTTCCCTTTGTGCAGGGGGAGAGGAGGGACGTGCAGGGTAGACCAGAGCGGCCTGAGGTGAGGGTCCTGAGGGCCTATCCTGGGTGCTAGATAATTACTCCGAACAACCCTGCCGGTGTCACACGGTTTCCGTGGCTCTCAAGTCCTCCAAGACCATCAGACATAAACTACCAGAAATCCGCCGGCTTCCCCGTGAGCAACTCCTAGGCAAGTGCTCACCTCCACGGGAATCCCAGAGTAAAAACAGGCAGGAAGGAGAAGGACCTTTAACAAGCGCTAATCCTGGAGCCTTGGATTAGGAAGGATTCAGAGGCTTTATCTGACTCCGGAAGGAGACAGTCTATGTCTAGTTGAAGAACCGACAGGTGCACTGGTTTGATATTGTTGACCTAGTCCCCTGCTTTACAGCAGGGGAAACCAAGGCACAGAGGGAGACTAACTTTCCAACATCGTGCTGCTGATTAGAGCACCGTAGCCCCCAGCCAGTGCTGGCCCTGTACCAGTCCCAGCTGTGAGAACCGGGCTTTGATGGAATGAGCAGCTCGGCACCCCAGCAGGTCCCTGCACTCTCAGCCGTGGAGCCATGTCTGCGTGTGGCAGGGCAAATCCCAGGCCAGTATGGAGGTGCGCGCCTCTCCAATGTCTGTGCCGGTTGGGCGACATGAGGGCAAACCCCAGGGCCACTCCCTGCCACCAGCAACCCCCCTCCCTGGGCACTGTCACAGACAGAGGCCCTCATCGTTCCGTTGATAGGGCCCCTGGTGTGTGCCAGGCACTGCACCAGGCCCAGGAATCGGGCCATCGGCAGATTACCCAGGAATCTGACTTAGCTAGAAAAATTTTTTTTCCAGGCTTGTCCACAAGGGGCGAAGCTCCAGTTTGTCCTGATTTTCCCTCTGACTGGGGTCGGGCAGGACTGCCTTGGCCCAGCCTCGGCTCTGAGGCCAGAATCAGAGTGGACAGCACAGCAGAGGGGGGACGATTCTCACCCCACCCTTCGTGCTGCAGATGGGGCAAGGAGACCCCAGGAGGAAGGGTCCGGCACCACATCCCATCACAGAGCCAGGACCGCTACTCCCCTGGTACCAGCCTCCCAATTCTCTAGAGCACTTCTGGCCGTCTGGAGACCCAGGTCTCCCCCACTCTCTGCTCTTGGACACAGGCAAGCAGAACACCCTTCCCCCACGACTCTCCCCACCCCTCTTCCTTTGAATTGAGCTGCTGGCCCGCAGTGCCCATCCTCAGACAGTCACAGAGGTCTTTGGGCCATCCTGGCCTCCCCCACAGCCAGCCACCTCCATAAGCTGCCCTCTGCCTGGGCCCAGCCAGCATTTCTTAGCCTGGGGACCATTCAACTTCAGGACATCCAAGATGTGGAAACTGCAAAAGAAATGTCTTTATTCTTTTAACCTTAATATTTACAAAAAACCAAAAAGAACAGAACTGAGATTGGCTTACACAGTGGGTGGCAGATGAAGAGATGTGTAACTCTGGCTTCTGGAGTGGCTGGTGGGCCGGGGCAAAGCCCCAGCACCCAAGACCGGCCCCAGGACAGTGGGGCGATCAGTCGGGCTCTGGTCTGGTTGGAGAGGGGCCAGCTGAGCCCAAGGCTGCAGGGGCTGACTTGGCGACTGCCTGAGAAGCCCCTGCCCCAAACCCGTCCTCCCCCTCCCAGACACACACAAAGGAAAGGCTCCCAAGAGGCCACACCACTGCCCAGCTCATTCTGCACAAGGAGCGCTCCTGGGGCCCCCAACACCCCTGCAGGCCAGAGGTGGGAGCCAAGGCCCTCCCAGCCCAGCTAGAGGTAGCCAAAAACATTGAAAATGGGTGGGGGCACAGCCGGCTTGGTAGGGATGGGCTTCAGAACCACAGGTCTGTACACTTTCTGCCCCGGCCCATCCACATCCTTGCAGAAGTGAGCCAGCTCTCCGGGGGAGGCTGGGCTTTTCCTCCAGAGGCCCAGGCCGGGGACAGAGCTCTGAGGCAAGGCCCCCGGAGGACCTGCATAGACGGGCTGTCCATGGTACTGGAAGGGGCAGCAGCTCCAGGCATTGACGCGGCCCACCAGGGAGACCCCAGACATCTTGAGCGGCTCCTTTTCAGCCGGTGCCCTTGGGGACGCGGGCACGGGGGCCATCTCAGTATCCAAGGGCTCCAAGCCTTTGCAGCGTTTCTTACCCTCATAGGGAGGTCCCTCCCTGGGGCCCAGCCCCCCCTCCAGCCCCAGGGGGTAGCTGTGGGTGGGCCGAGGCTCTTCCCAGAAGGAAGCGGGCAGCTGTCTTTTCCTCATGGGCACCTGGCCAGGCCTGGCAGCTTCTGGATTCTGCCTCTGCAGGGTCTGCTCCTGAGAGAGACATTCCTCCCTGTAGGGGTTCCCCAGAGCCTTCTCCTTGCAGCCCCCACCCCCGCCGGGACTGGAATCATGGCCAGATTCGAGGGGCAGCCTCCCGGGCCGGTCGTCAGCTCCCCGTCTCAGGTGAGGCTCGGCCCCTCTGCCGGGGAGGCCCCGAGGAAGCCGGGAATACTTCTGGGAGAAGCGCTTGAGCTGCTTCTGCAGGTACTTGCGGTGGTCCACCGAGCGGCGGCACGGCGCCGACTTGTCCAGGGCTGCCTTGATGTCACTGGACGCCAGGTTCACAAAGTTCAGCAGCATCTTCACGTCACTGTCGGAGGCCATCACCAGGGGACCACTGCATGGGGCTTTCCATGAAGAGCGTGGGCTCTGCGGGTCGCTGGCAGCTCCAGGGAAGGGCACAGAGCTGACCTGGGGGGGACAGACACGCAGGTTGTTGGCAGTCTCTCCAAGCACCCCGGCCCAGTCCTCCCCGAAGGCCCCAGGACCCCTCCGCTGAGGGTTCGCTCCGCACCTGTGAGGGCACCGGCGGATAGTCAGCATGCCCGAATCTGTGGCCCTCTACTTGCAGCAGAGGCTCAGAGAGGTTGGGCGGCTCGCCCAAGGTGACCCAGCTACAGGTGGCATTGCTCGAGCCCAGCCCACCATGTCTCCCACACACCACGCTGCCAATGTGCACGACTTGCCAGCAACGTTTTTATTTTCTGAGCTGCGGCAACTGCTCCACTTTCAAGCAAGGCCAAGCCCTCTCTCTCCCCGGTGGTGCCCTCCTCCTCCCACCCCCGCCCCCAGCCCCGCTAGCACCAGCCCCCCTCGCCGGGTCCCCACGCTCCACCCACAGCGCTCACGCAGGACAGGCAGGACCCCTGTCTGGCACTCGAGCCTCGGCCTGCCTGGCGGGCTGATCTCAGGCTGCGGGCAGCGGGACGCCCCCGTAGAAGCGTCTGCAGCAATTTCATGCCTCCTGGGCCACCACCCGAGGCACCTCGCCCCTCCCCCAGGCCCCCGCCGGCCCCACGCCCCCACCCAGTTGGCTGGAGCCACCCGAGCCTCCACACTGACCGAGGGTGCGTGCAGGCCCCGGGGGGCCCCCCGCCGCCGCCGCCGGCGTGGCCTGGCAGGTTCGCCGCCGCAGACCTGGGCCAGGCCCGGCGTGGCCGGCGAGCTCCGTGCGTCCGGCTGGAAACAGTCGTGCAGCCCTCGAGTGGGCTGGATGGAGGACGAGTCCCCGGAGCTGGGGGGCCCCTCAGGCCAATCAGGAGCGCCTCTCCAGATACAAAGCATCCCAATCAGGCGGCAGCGCCCCGTTCCCACATTCTTTGCCGTCACAAATTGTCACCATGGGGACCATCACAAAAAAGACAGCTCCCAAATGCAATCATTTCCCGGTAAATTTCTACCCTTCAGCCCCTCCTCCCCTTGACCTCGGTTCCCTGGTTTCTCGAGGGGGCACTGTGTGTGTGTGTGTGTGTGTGTGTGTGTGTGTGTGTTTAAAAAGTCCAGGGTTGAGGAGGGGCTGGGCCCGGAGGAGATGGGCTTGCATACCTCCCCCAAAGACTCCAGGCCCATAGCTGCCATGCTCCAGTGCAGACAGACAATCGGACAGGGTAAGCCGGGGCGGGCTGCTTCCCCCTCTGTCCTTGAGCGTTGAGTGTCTCTCCCTCTCTCTCCCTCTCTCTCTCCCCCTCTCTGCTCCTCTCTCTGTCTCTGTCTCTGTCTGTCTGTCTCTCCCGCTTCCCACCCCCTTGCCCTGAGGCACCAGGCCCCGGCCAGCCTGGGAGGGCCCGCGGCACACTGATGTCGGGAAAGGTAGCCAGGGAAGGACTCTCTAACGAGGTGCTGGGATATCCATGGGAAGGGAGCCGGAGCTCTCAGGAATCTTGTCTTTATGTTTGCTTCCTCAATTGAGCTGCACAAAGCCTGAATTGCCCATTCAGCACGGCCGGACAAAAGGCTGGCGTTGCACGGTCCCCTCGCATTTGTAGTCAAACAGTTAGGGACTTAAATCGAGTCGTCATGATGGAGAAAGAGGTGGACAAAGCCCATAGAATTGCCATCAGCAAACATTTTCCTGTGTCATATTAGCCAGTCTCCATGGCTCCCCCTGGCCTGGGGACAATGGCACAAGTTTGCACACTTGGCTACTGTCACCGTGCCAACGCCGGCAGGGCCGCAAGCGGGCCGCTCTGAGCGAGCAAGGGAGCCCGGAGCCGGCCGCTGGCCCTGCCCACTGACTGGCCGGAGGGAAGGTGAGGCCGCCGGGCGGAGGGAGGCTGCCTGGGGAATGCTGATGGGCGCGGCCTCCGTGCCAGCCGCTGGTGGCCCCCACCTCCTGCCTTCTCCCTGCCCCGCCCCATGCTCGACCTCCTCTTTCCTGCCCTCCCCTCCCTCTTCCGTTCCTTTACCCCCTTTCCTCTACCACCTTCTTCTCCTGTCCTCCAGTCAGCTGACCGGCCGGCGGCCTATACCCCAACCACACCTTTGCACCACAACCTAAAATGCCAAGGACTCCTCTCCGAGGTCTTCCGCCCGCATGGGAGCAGCAGCAGGGCATGCCCAGGGGACTCACCCAGGACACTGGTCCCACCCCCTCCTGCTGGCCAATAGGCAGCTGCTGCTGGCACACAGCAGCCTGGCTTCAAGCCACCTCCCTCTCTGGCCTGAGGGTCCCTACAGGCACAACAAAGGGTTTGGAGGAGGAGGTCCTGTGCCCACCAGCTGTAACTCAACTTAGGCATTTAGAATCCGGTGCAGTATTCTCCCTTGAGGGGGCTGGGGAAGCATGTGCTGACATGGAGGTGTCCTTGGGCTGGAGCACCCTGGACCATCGGCCATCCCAGGCCCTGGAGAGTGACCCCCTATCTGCAGCAGCATGACAGCTAAATCATTGTGGCTTTAGGCCCCTGAGATCTGGGGGTTGTCTCTGCAGCAGAACCTAGCCCAACCTGACACGGAGGGGCAGAAAACATCCTTTTTGCTCTAAACCAGCCCTTACGCAAGGCTGCCCCGGGGTCACCAGGTTGGCTCCCTGCTGCCTAGTGCTTGGGGGCCAAGGTGCACGGCTTGGCCAGTGTCTGAATCCCTCCATAACCCAGCGCTGGCCCACTCAACCGCCTTCTGCATCATTCAGCTGGGGCGCTGGCCTCATCCCAGCCCGTTCCCACCTCAGCCTCCTTGCAGGCTCTGCGTCTGCTTGCATGCTACGGCCACCTGGCGTTGCTTGATGGTGACGTCATCCCCTTGCTGCTCAGACAACAGCAAACCCCCAGGGGCGGTGAGCTCCATGGGGTCTAAGTCCATATCGTAAAAAATCATTCCACAGCTCTTAATATGGGCTGTACTTCCTGTGTGTTCTTCCCACTTATTGAGGAAGGAAGGAAGGAGGGAGGGAGGGAGGGGAGGAGGAAGGAAGAAGGGAGGTTAGGAGGGAGAGAAAGAAGGAAGGAAGGAAGGAAGGAAGGAAGGAAGGAAGGAAGGAAGGAAAGAAAGAAGGAAGGGAGGAGGGAAGAAAGGAAGGAAGGAAAGAAGGAAGGAAGGGAGGAAGGAAGGAAGGAAGGAAGGGAGGAAGGAAGAAGGGAAGGAAGTAGGCAGAAGTGGGTGAGGAAGAGAGGGAAGGAAGGAGGGAGGAAGGGAAGGAAACAGATACTTGGTGGACACCTCACACGTGCCGAGAGCTGCAATCACTATCACACGTGGAAGATCCCAGGTGCTCCCATGACAGCTCAATGCGGTACTATGGCTGCCATTTACACACGAGGAGTGTGAGACCGACCTGCTTTCCCAAGGCCTTGCAGCCAGTAAAAACTGAACTTGAAGCCAGGCCGGTCTGGTCTGGCCCACATCGGTCTCATCGTGTTTGAAAGCATCGGAAACCAGATTTTGTGTGTAAGTCCTGGGTTCATCTCTTCTGTCCGTCTGTCAGAATGTGACTCTTGACATCTGCTTCAGGAGTATGGAAGCCGCACCTGTGGGACATCAGTCGAGGGGACAGGCAGCAGCTGTGAAGAATGGTGGCCTGCGATCCAGATCCGTGGCCCTACTTGACCCGGCCACACCCAGGCCTCTGGGGGCCTGCCACCCGGCCTGGGGAAAGCTCCTCCGGGTTTTTCTGTATGTAGCTGGTACAGGCAGGTGGAAGACATCCATAATACTGACTCTGCCTTATTCTAGAAAGACTTGCTTTCACAGTGCTTCTCCCATATGGTCCTGCATCTG
This sequence comes from Ursus americanus, assembly GCF_024610735.1. Lineage (NCBI taxonomy): Eukaryota > Metazoa > Chordata > Mammalia > Carnivora > Ursidae > Ursus > Ursus americanus. Next base: position 35,699,034 of record NC_142152.1, on the reverse strand, counting down.
GACAGGGAGGGACCGTTTTCCCCGTGTACATTTGATGACACACCCAAAGACAAGGTGCCCAACTCAGGGCTGACTTAACCAACCCTGTCCTCTCAGACACCCCCTCCTCCAGGAAGCCTTCCACCAACACCCAGCATTACCAATGACACCCTCTCCCATCCCTATGTGTATAGATTCAAAATGAAGTCTAACCTCCTTGGCTTAACACAGAAAGCCCTTGGTAATCTGACCCCCAAACAGGGCCTGGCACAGAGTAGTTCCTCACTAAATGTTTCAGGAGTTAAATATGTTGCCCATCCCACTGGACAGAATTTATCCCGTGGACTGGAAACACTGCTTCCCGCATCTGTTTGTTTCCTGTTTGTGCCACCCACTCTCCACCCCCCGCCCCCCATCCCCAGTGAGCTGCACAAGAGCAGGGCGCAACTGCTCCTTCATCTCCGTATCTCCATGGGCTAGAATGGCTGCAGCACAGAGCAGGACTCATTCAAGGACGCTTGTGATCGCTGTGGTTGAACTTGACGACGAATCCTCTGTGTTCCTTCGGGTCTGCCAGTGCCTTGAAAGCAGGAAGGCTCTGTGCGCAGTCGCATCTCCCTGCACCAGAGAGGGACCCCCAAGGATCTGTTAAAGGCAAGTGAGCAGTGCTGGCTGGACCTCGAGAGTCCTTGCTGATCCTCCACTGTCACGGGTGCCAGGCTCTGACCTTCCGGCTGTGCAAACCCCTCCTCAAGGTTATTTACATGGTTCAGGGTCAGGGACTCCCGGCTCCGAGCAACTCCATTCAGCACCTACCGCGTGCAGGACCCAGAGGACGCAGTGGAGGGGGGCTTCCTCGGCTTGCTCCTGTCCCCGATTCAACTTGCCTTAGGGGAGATCAACTCAGTTGTGACGGCTGAACAGGCACCTTCCGCCCCCCCCCATCACACCCTCACTTCCCCTGGTTTCCCAAACAAACTGCCGGGAGCCACCTATCCGGAATGTCTGGATGTCATCTGACACAATCCACTTCTAGAATTTAGCCAACACGGCTGCCGATTGTAACCGAAAGTGAGAGAGGACAGTTGACAATGACACACATTGACCTAGCCAGAGGGGACCCGGGACGTCATCTGGGGCAGTGAGCTTTCAAGCTGCGTTTACGCAGAGAGGCCCAATACATAAAACAGGGACAGAGACGAGCTAGGAGTTCAGATTTATTTCGCGCACGCGAATGCATACTTCCCGCTTGTTTTGCAAACAGTGGATTGAGATGAGAAGGATGTTTTACAACTTTGAAATCAGGGGATGTGGATTACGGGTCTGCCATCCGCCGTATTTTGCTTTGGTTGCAGAACCTATTAGAAATCTTGACTCAAAGAGCTAAGCAGCTAAAATGGTACCTTTTTCAGTCTACCTTGCAATGTCAGGACCATCATCCAGTGAAAACCATTCATCCAAGAAGCTTGATCCTCTCGTCCACTGAGGCGCTGTTAACCAGTTAACTGCCCAGCTTAACCAGTCGCCAGCCTCGTGTGTTAGCTCGTGAGCTACAACTCGTTTGAGTGTGTGTTTATTAGTACAGTTTTTAGAACGTAATATTTTAAGTCGCCAAAAATAACTTTGAAAGGAAACTTTACCTTTCCACACCACGGTAGAGAGCTCAGTTCCAAAAGATGGGCCATCTTCCCATTTTAGAGGTGGAGTCAGTGAGGCCCAGACAGGGTTGCTGGTTCACCCAAAGTGGCTGAGCCAGATAGGAGCAGGACGAAGATGGCAGCTCTGTCCCACAGCCTGCCACCCGGGGAGAGCTCAGCCCCAGCCAGCACTCACCCCTCCATCAAGATATGTAACATGTATTAAGCCACTTGTTCAATGGTTAAGGAGATTGGCCCAAGGTCCTCTGGTCAGTAAATGGCAGAGCAGGGACCGGGATGTGGGCAGCCAGGTCCAGACGCTTAGTGGTGACCATTGTACGATACCGCTCCCTAATGATCCTATTAACCAAGGGGGCAAGCCCCAAGTCCTTCCTAGGGGCTTTGCTAACCCAGAGACCCAGACGTCCCCTCCAGACCCTGGAGAGGTAGGTCTGACCATCTCAACCCAGGAAACCTACAAATGCCACCTCAGAGGCCCAGTGGCAGGGCCAGCACCTCCCGGACATGTGACAGACATCACAAGGTGATTTATGTAACCCCCTTACATAATGGGAGCGTTTCTGTCAAAGAGTGGCCGGAGGCAAGCTGTCAGCTGTAATCAGAACGGACAGGTTTTCACTGTCTCGGAACGGAAGGCATCGGGTTGAAATAAGCCCCTTTGGCTGTCAGGCTGGGGGCTTCCTGCCCTGGTGACCTCCCCTCACAACCCAGGCTGAGCACCAGCACGGCGGGGCCCTCAGAGTGGCCGGAGACCTCACGATGCCCCTGAAGAGGTCACAGCTCAGCTCGCTGGTCCCTGCACCCCTGGTCACAGCCTGACCGCGGTGACAGAGACATGTCAGTGTGACCATCTTGAAGGCTGCGCTAACCGTAGCTCGCTGGCAGACTGGACCAAGAGGACTAAGAGAGAACGTCTGTGACAGACTAGTACAGTGCCCGGCTCAGAGCCAATGCCCTTCCCCCAGCTCTTCCCCTCTGGGCTGGGGCCCCTGCTGCTCAAGGCAGCCTAGCCTGGGCACATCTCACCCGTCAAGAGGGGCTGATGTGACAGGATCAACACAGCAGTTGTGCCTTCGTGTCCCTGTCGGGCGACCCCCATGGACCACCGCCCCCCACTGCTCCCTACCATACATCTATCACCTGGACTGTATCTCCAGGAGCCTCTCCGGTGTGTCTCTTCACTCCACCCAGGGCACGGCCGGAATGAAAAGTCCGTTTAATCCCAACTGCCAGCTCGGATTTGATTGGTGATGGCTGGCAGGTGCCCTGTGGAAAGATTCCGAGCCTCCCCCGGGGGTGGGGGAAATCTCAGCAGTTAGAATGTCCTGATCAGCTAGCCATGTCTTCCAGGGGCGTGGATGGAGATGGGCTGGGGGCCTGTACCCACCCCCCAATCACAGGCTCCAAAACCAGGGGTGCAAAGCTTGGCTTTCTGGTAACCCACCCCTGGAATTTGAATCAAGGGAACAGAGCCCTAGAAAAGGACAGTGACTCCTCCAAGTCCCAAGTACTCCCACTTCCTGGACCAGAGCTCCCAGATTCAGTTTAACAAACTGAGACCAGAGAATGGAGAATTTTGGAGAATGGAGGCAGGGAGAAGTTCAGGACAATGGAGAGGAGAGGTCGCCATAGCGAGGGGCCAGATAAAGTTAGGAAGAAAGGCTGAATCCCCCATGGTTTTTCCATGCAGGAGGCACATAATAAATGCTTGTTGAACAACTGAATGAACCAACCACAACATGGAGCAGAATGACTGGTTGGTTTCTGGGCTACCTTGGGGCTCCAATGGCCAGGCACACACATCCTGGGGACAGCAGATGCTTCTCGGCCCTCCCGGCCGCTGCTGTCCCTTGGCTGCTCCACATACACCATACTCTCTAGCAACAGGGAGGAGAGGAGCCCTGGCCTCCCCGGGCTGGCATTTCCTAAGAGAAAGGTGACAGGGCAGGGGCTCCTCAAATATCATGATCTGCCAAGAGCCATATATCTGCTATCTCATTTACTCACCAGTAATAAATCAATGACTGAATAAATTAGACTTTGGGGGGGGCATCATCCTTCCCCTTTGATGGATTAAGAACCTGAGGCCAAGGGAGGTAGAAAAGCTCTCCCCTGACCACTGAGCAAGGTGGCAGAGGACCTGAGGTTTGGACTCAGTCTGTGCTTACACCACAGCGCCCCTCAGAGAAGGCAGGGGACACGGTCCCTTCTGGTGTGTCCCCTCTGGCCCATGGCCCCATCCTCTGCCCACTCCCTGGGGTATTTGTCCCAATTTGGTAAGATACACGGGACTCCCTTTTGTCATCTAATTTTCATTTCCTGACCTCTGATCACAACTCTGTCTGTAGCCCAAATCCAGTCCAAAACACACATTTAAAAAATTCTCTGAATAAAGTCTTGCCAAGAGAGAGGGACATTTGTACAATCAGCAATTCCCAGGCTCCCCCACATGGTCAGGTAGGAAGAGTCACTACGGGGAATTCAGGAGCCCCCTCACCTCCACCTGGGCAGAGAGGCTGAACTCCACAGGCCAACGTCGTCAAACGTCACCCCCTTGGATGGCCTTCCGGTGCTTGGCACAGGGTACGTACCCCCTGCAGCACACCTGTCCCCTGGAAGCAGAGGTCATGAGTGTATCTCAGGTAGTCGCACTCCGGTCCTGCCTCTGCTAATCTGGGCAATTAATTTCACCTCTCTGGACCTCACTCTTCTCATCTGTAAGATGGGGGCAATTCTACTTACTCTGCCGGCTTGCCGGGACCATGGAGAAAGACTTGGGTCTGATCAGGCTATAAGATGTACCAAGGGGTGGTGGAGGGGGAGAGAGAACACACATAGTGCCCAAGGGCTTGACCACATCTAGTTCCAAGTTCAAAGATATCTGTGAGGGGCTGGCAGTGACAGTTCCCATCAGACCCTGAATGAGGACCAGCGGTTCTGGATGATAAGGGTGTTGGAAGGTGGGCCCCAGCTCTGCAGGCTAAAGGCTGAGTGGGGGTGGCCGTAGCTCTGCTGAGATGGAGTGGGGGGACTCTAGAAGGGGAGAGTGCAGGTAGAGGAGGGAGGTAAGAAGCCTCAGACGTGGGCTTTCGGGCAGGTCTCAGCTAATACTGTTCCAGAGCAGGAAGCGAGGCAGCAGATACCAGCTCAGCATGTATCCAGTGAAGCCTGGAGTGGGGTCCTTGGCCACAGCTCTGGGATCGGGGCCCCTTTCCTCCTCATCTGCACCCACTGCCCCGAAAACCCTGGACCTCTCCCCTCAACTCCAGGGTCCTGTCCAGCGGCTCCCTCACCCTCTCCCCAAGGACCCTCCACATTCCCCAGCTTTCTGTGTCCAAAAGGAGCTCTGGGATTTCTCCCCATCTCAAATAATGGAGGCTCTACCCTTCCAGGTGCTCAGGCCAGACCTGAGTCATCCTGACCCCACTTGCACACGTCTCCAGCAGCACGCCCTCCAGGCTCCGTGGGCCAACTACCTCGAGAATCTGATCTCTTCTCACCAGCTCCTCTGCTCTACCCTGGATGCTTTCAGAGCCTCCTAACTGGGCTCTTTGTCCCCCTCTCCACACACAGAAACGTTTTGCCAACTTTGCCCTGGATATTTGCCCTGGATATAACGTCAATTTAAATATTAAATTGATATTAATTTAACAGGGGCGCCTGGGTGGTTCAGTCGGTTAAGTATCTGACTCTTGGCATCAGCTCAGGTCATGATCTCAGGGTTGTGAGATCAAGGCCCGTGTCAGGCTCCCCACTCAGGGCAGAGTCTGCTTGAGATTCTCTCTCCCTCTCCCTCTGCCCCTCCCCCTGCTTGTACACTCTCTCTCCCTCAAATAAATAAATAAATAAATCTCAAATAAATAAATAAATAAATAGATAGCTAAATATTAATGACCAGTGCCCAGGAGGACCCAAGTAAACACTGGAGATTCACTCTATCCCCCTCCCCCTTTAATTCTGTCAAATCATCATCTCACTTGGAGGGAATGTCCAAATTCTGGTAAAAAAAAAAATAAAAAACCCAAAAGAGTACAAAACTCCAGTTGTGGGGCAGGCTTCTAACTCCCAGGGAGAGTGCCCTGGAGCAGGGCAGGAAAGCTTCTGCCACAGCCTTGTCCTCCCCTCCCCATTCCCAACAAGCCCTGCCCCGGCCAGGCCCCCAGGAGTTCCCGCCCAACACCCCACATTGGGAGCCGATGCTCTCTGAGACCAGTAAGCACTGGCCAGAGCTTTATATGCTGCAAAGAGACACACAGGGGCTCCAGCCCACTCTCCAAATCCTCCAACCGTACTATGGGGCTGCTCTGAGTGACCCTGTTCCACAGAGGAGGAAACTGAGGCACACAACGATTTGCCCAGGTTCACTCAGCTAGCAACTGGCAGACCTGAGATCTGAACCCAGACCCGTGTGAGTGGGGAGGCTCTTTACCTCTTCTCATTGGTTTCTTCCTGAGGACTAGTCCTACAGAGATGTGCCAGCCCAAGAAACAAGGGACAGCATGGTACGTGAACTTCTCAGACATGCCCAAATCATCCCACAATGGCCCCATCACCTCAGCCAGACCCCTGAGCGGTAGGTGTGCAGGGTAAACTGAGGCAGCATGAAGCCCCGGATAAGAGTTGAGCTCTGGGGTCAGCCTCCTGTTCCTGCTTAGGCAGTCGCCCCAGAGAACATTGTTCTGATGGTTAATTGAGTGGTGGCCTACTCGTTTCCCCTGCAAAGACTACCTTTTGTATGTGGGGTCCCTCTCGGCCTGTCAGCTGACTCTTGCCTTCCCGTCTTGGCCGTGTGCAAGAACCTTCCTGGCTCCTGTGAATCTCTTCTCTCCAGCAGGCCCCCTGAACCACAGAAGAGGTGGTGGGGCTCTTGGAGACCCTGAGAAACAATAGGAAGTTAGAGGAGGGGACACACTGTGGGGTCACAGACCTGACTTCAGGTCCCAGTGCTGACACTTACCAGCTGAGTGACCAAGGATAGGTCACTTAACCTCTCTGAGCATCCATCTCCTCCCGTGTCAGACAGCACCCACCTGCCAAATCCTTAGAGAAGGCCAAGGGAGCACACAAGCTCCCCCCCGCCCCCCACCTAACACTCACTTGTGGTCAGCATTTCCATTTGTGAGCGCCATTTCACTGATTCCCTTATTATCAAATGAAGAAACCGAGGCTGAGGTTGCCCAAGCAACCTGGTGAATTAGTGGTTGGTCAGGTCAAAAATCCTGACTCCAAGACCCGGACTCCCACCCTCCTTTCCACGTGCATTGGTTCAGAGCAAAAGGCAAAAGTATCCTCCGAGCGCTCAGCCTTGGCCTCAAATGGCCACAAGAGGGCGCCCTGGGAGTTGCTCTGTTTCTCAGGGAAGGAGCCTTTGAGTCTGTCTCAATCTTCCTGGCCTCCCAGGCCTGCAGCCCGTGACCCTGCCCCTCAAGAACTCTGACCAGAGCCCCCTTCCCAACCCCAGAACCTTGAAGGTATTCCAGAGCCCCTGCTATTTGTCCTCCCCCGTCTCCACCCTCCATGCCGCATCCCAGAATTATCTATCCTCCTTTTCCTGAGTAGATGTGGGATCCTCGGAAACCCCACGTTGTTTTGTTCAAGCAGGTGGTTCACTTTGGGCTTCAGGATCTACCACGCTGGCATCCATCTATCCACAAACATCGCTCAGCACCTGCCAGGTGGGAGGAGGGCAGAGGGGACCCATCAGACACAACCCGACTCATGGTCTACTGGAGAGACGGTGTTAGTTATGTTCGTATGTTAGCTGGGAAGCACGCAGAAGGGCTAAGGGTAAGAGCCCCAGGCTTGGCCTCCGGAGGGTGTCACCCCGGACTTGAGTCCTCAGGGAAGGAAAAGAGTTGGCCGAAGAAAGCCTACAGTTCCAAAGAAGGGACAACCCGCCCCGATGCTGGACACAGTCTCCACATCTATAAAATGGGAATAACCCCTGTTCTTTCATTCCCTCGCAGAATGCAAGAACAGACAAGTGAATACAAATGGAAACAGGCGAGAAACTGGGACACCGCGTGGGCACGAGGGGCTGTGTATCTCCACATGGGCATTCTTGTCTTATCCAGGCCTTGCTCGGCCTTCGGCTCTCTCCAGTGAGCTTGAGGCTCCCATCCTCCAGTACGCACGCTGCCTCACTTGACCTGCTTGCAGGGTCTCTGCAAGACCACTCAGGCGCCTGGGTGGCTAATGAGAGTCCCCAGGGGGCTCCCGCTGCTGACCCTGCCAGGCCCCCCCGTCCCCCCCTCCCCCCGTCCTCACCTTGGTTGGCCTTCAGTTCAAGGTCCTTGTATAAGGCCCATTAGAATCAAAGCCAGAGGGAAGGCAAGGCAGGCAGCCCCGGAGGCCGTCTGGGATGGAGCTCCTAGAAGATGAAACTCTGCGGAAGTGACCCCAGGCAGCCATGGATCCCAGAGGGTGCTGGCCAGGAAGATCTCTGAGTCCGGGGTGAAGAGCACCGTTTGGATGTTAGCACTACCCAGTCTCTCCTTTTCCATCTTTTTTAGACAACACAAATGACAAGCTCTTTCTAAGTTTCATTCTCCAAACAGGTCCCGGTCTGGGGTGAAGGTGGAATGAGAGGCACGTCTCCCACGTACTCCAGCAGCACCCCTCCACAGTCCCAGTGGGGGGCTCTAAACATCACAGAAAGCACACCGATGTCCCAAAACCTGTGGTTCTTGCAGGACATACACTTTCTTGTGTGTTCCCTCCTTGCCTCGCTGTGCAGAACCAGATTTGTCACTCTTTGGTTCTCCCAAACACACTCTTCCTCCAGAGAACGTTCTCCCAGAGCAGGAGGGAGCTGCTGCTGCTTCCTGAAAACAGATCAGCTTCTGAAGCCTCTCTGGGGGGCTCTGGTTGGCCCAGGAGCCCCGCTGTCCCCATGCCTGGGCTCTGGGTCCAGGATCAAGGGCTCAGAGGGTTTGGCTGGGGTGGGTGGAACTTTCCCTCCTTGGCCAAGGAGCAGGAGCGGGCCAGCCAGCTACAGCTACAAGGCTGGAGGCTTACGCACCTACCATGCTCCCTTTCCAGACCCCTTTCCTCTGATGGCTGCCCTCAATCCCCACTGTAGCCCGATGCCAGCTGGATTTGAAGGTTGAGACAATCAGGCATGTCAGAATTGTCTAATAACACCCAGGGCTGTCACGGATATGCAGAGATACACTCAAGCACAGCTAGTAGGAGGATAAATTGGTACCGACTTTTTGGAGAGTATTTTGGCCAGATCTATTAACATATGAAACAGCTCTGCCCTTCGACTCAGCCCTCCCACTTCCAAGAGTCAATTCTACAGGAATTCGGATGCGTGGACACAGAGCGTTGTGCCTGAGGACGTTTGCAGAACTGTTGTTTGCAACTGCAACGAACAACCAAACACAAAGACAAAAAGACAAAGACTTGAAATGCACACTGCGTGGTAGGTAGTAGAGAATGTTCTGTAGTCACTGGAAAGACTCATGAGCCTGTGGGTCGTGCCTTTAGGACCTGCCTCAAGGTGGAAAAAAAAAGTTCAGAGGTGTATAGTATGACCCATTTATGCTGAAGAAGAAGTAGAAGGAGAAGGAGAGGAAGGAGAAGAAGAGGAAGGAGAGGGAGAAGGAGAGGAAGAAGGAGAAGAAGAAAGAGTAGTAGAGGAAGAAGAAGGAGAGGAAGAAGCAGAAGAAGGAGAAAGGAGAAAATGTAAAACAAAGTAAAGGGGAAAGCTTGGGGAAAGCCTGGGAGGAAGGCACCCCAAGCAGATAACAGTAGTGATTTAGGAAAGGTTGTGGGATGGGAGAGGGTTGAAAGGATTTTTTAGTTTATAAAACTTACATTTTTTGGAATTTTTTCTCAATGAGCACATAAGTACATATCATGTTTTGTCTCAAATATATATACTTGGTTTTGCTCCAGGGTACCCACCGCAGAATAGCCCTGCTCAGAACGTCTGAAGTACATTGATGGTAAAACCATTCAATCAACAAACATTTCCCACGTGAGCCTCTGATCCAAAATGCTCTGAGCTGGGTCCCTGGGACAGAAGACGCTGTCTTTATGGGGAAAGGCACCTGAACGGACAAGGAACTCCCAGCACAACAGAAGCTGTGATGGGGTTTTCACAGGGACAGCGGGGACAGGAAGAAGGTATGATCAATTTCCCTGGGTGAAATCAAGGGAGGCTTCTTGGAAGAAGGGGTGCCTCGTGGTCTTGGAGATGATTGGGGTGTATCAGATGTATCAGTGGGAGGAGAGTGGGGGAGTCTTGTAGGGAGAAGCATTCCTGGGGGCGGGATCTGAATGTCTAGTGCATTTGAGGGATCACGGTGGGGAGGTGATGGGCAGGAGAAGGGGCAGGACAAGGGCAGAGGAGGCGGGACTGACCTCTCAGCTGATTGTCGCGGTGATGTGCAGGGACTCAGCCAGCTGCCGGCAGGGGGCGCTTGAATCTCTCCAAACCACGGAATCTCGAGCAGGCTGGAGGCGTTGGTCACAGGGGTTCCTGTGACCTGGGGTGGACGACGCTGGGCTCTCCCGGGCCCCAGGCTGGAGGGTGGCCAGAAGACCCCACCACAGTGAGGAGGAGGGGTGGGAGGGCGCCTGCCCGGTGTCCCTGAGGGACCACGGGGCCACTGGTGGTGTCCTGGGGGTGCACTCCCCAGCCCCTGGCTTCCCAGCCCAACACGGCGATTTCAGGGCCGGTGTTGCTTTCCTTTCCAAACGCACGTATTTGAGTTTAAAAAGAGAGTCCACATCCAGAAGACTGAGTACACGGTGGCCCAGGGAGCTGTGGCCACAGTAAACGAACGACTGGAGTCGAGGACAGCAGAGACAGGGCACCCGGAGGGCTGGGGTGTCTGGTGCGGCTGAGCACCGTCCTGCGTGTCCTGTCCACCACCCTGTCCCCGTTCTCTCTCTCTCTCTTTGCTCTGCTCCTCTCAAGCCCACACTCCTGGAGCCTTGGGTCCCAGTCCTGAGCACCCCGAGGTCTTTCCCCCAACCTCCCGCAGACCGCACCCCCCCCAGCACTGCTTTGCGCCTGGTCCCCTTGGGGACGCGGGGCCACCGCGGGAGCCCAGGACGGTCGTGTGCAACAGACTGACACTGAGCACGGCAGAGTTTCAGGCTGTGATGGCCCCCCTCTCAGGAAGCGAAACGAGGCCACGGGCAGGTCGGTAAAGGCCTGTCTGGGGAGGAGCCGTCAGCCTGAGACCCGAATGTCCAGGGGAGCTGGCGTAGGGAGAGCGCGCATGAGGGGGTCCGTGGTGGGCGGGTATGCGAGGCCCGGAACTAGGTGAGGTTGCTGCCTGGTCTGGATTAATAAAGGTGGCCGAGTGACGACAGAGAGGCCAATGCCACTGAACGAAAGCGTGAGCATCGCTCCCTAGAAGCAGGAGGCCACATGTGCCACGTAGGACCACGGGGTGGGGGGGAGGAGGGGGAGCACCAGGCTGGGGAGGAGGCAGCGAGAAGCAAGGGACCAGCTGGGCCACAGCCTTTACTGGTGTGTCCTCGGGAAAGGCCAGGCGAGCAGGGGAGAAGGTCAGGATGGGAGACTGAATACTTGGGACTCGGGGTGGTCACCAGCTGTCGGGTACCCAGCGCTGGGTGCTGAAGACAGGCGGATATCAGCGCGCTGTGGGGGGAGTGGTTGGAGGGTTTGTGCTGTGATGGCCTCGCACCCAGGAGAGCGGCACGGCAGGGAGTCATAAACAACCTTGCTGTTCTTTTGGCCCTCTGACTGATGGATGTTCGATACGGAATCTAAGAGAACAGGGGACAGTTGTCCAGGGGACAAGGGACGACAGGGGCCAGGTCCCAGCCCCGGGGCCCACAATGTGAGGGAGAGGAGGAGGAAGGGAAGGAGAACGGAGAGCCCCCCCGCCATGGTGCCTTGGAGCCCAGTTGAGGAAGGTGTTCAGTTCAGAGGAGACGGCCAAAGGTGCAAAAGAACAAAGAGTAAAAAGTGACTCTCATCCCCTCCCCTGCTCCAGGCTCCCGGGTCCCCTCCCGAGGCAGCTGTCATTTCCAGTTCCTGGCGGCTCCTTCCAGAGATGATCCAAGCAACTAACTCCAGGATGCTGGGTGTAGACACTGTCTCCAACTCCTTCCATCGTGTGTACCTTTGTATGCGGATGGTAGTACAGTCTGTCTGACCACGGCACCATGGGACCACAGGACCACGGGATCAGTCCACGCCAGGGTGTAAATGAGCTCATTCTTTTCATCACTTGCATAAAGGCAGGCCCTTAACTGGTATCCCCAGTTCTGGTCTCCCCCACCCGAAGCCAGGCTTGTGTTTCCAGAGCAGTAGCTCTGCCGTAGTCTTTAAACGCCCCAGTGAAACTCGCTGCCCTGGGAGATGTGTCATCGGTTAATTGCAGCTACTAGGACTTAAAACACCAGAGTTGGTGAGTGATTTCATTGTTTTTCTGAAGGAATGACAGCAGTTGTAATGCTATTGCTCTAATAATACCAAAGGAGGTTAGGCATCTTTTGGTTGCATGGAATAGAAACGGTGCCAATCTGTCTTAAATAAAAGGGGAAATGTATTGGCTCTGGTAAGCTGAGAAGTGGAGAGCAGAGTCAGCTGCAGGTATGGCTGGCTCCAGAATTCGGACAATGTCATCAGGACCCGATTGGTCTCTAATTCTTCCACCTCCACCCCTCTCCAGGCTTGAGCCCCAGGACTCACTTGCAGCAAGATGGGCCCCGTTCGGTCCCCATCTTGACTTTCAGGTCTAGGAAGTAAGAATAAGAATCTCTTTCCCAGAAGTCTAAGCGAAAGTCTCACTTTTTCTCTGTAATAGTTAGGCAAGACTACGCTGCAATGACCAATAGACCCACAAATGATGTTATACTATATTATGTTATTATATACATCATATTATTATATCATGTTATATATGTTACGTAATATAATTTTGTTATATAAACTATAAAATTATATTTCACTCTCATGTAATTTCCATGGTGGACATTCCTGGTCTCTTCTCCATCAGGTTGTTCAAGGATTCTGACCCTTACCATCCTGGGGTTCCACCAGCCTCTAGGGCAGGAGTCTGTAACTTGTTCTGGAAAGGGCCAGATGGTAAATATTTTAGGCTTTGAGGATCTCTGTCACACAGACATAGTCTTCTTCTCCTTCCTCTCCTTCTCATTCTCTTCCTCCTCCTCCTTCTTCCCCTTCCTCTTCTCCTTCTCCTCCTCCTTCTCCCTCTTTACACCCCTTTAAAAGTATAAAAACCAGGGGCTCCTGGCTGGCTCAGTAAGAGGCATGTGTGACTCTTGATCTCAGGGTCCTGAGTTCCAGCCCCACGTTGGACAGAGATTATGTAAATAATCAAATATATTTTTTAAAAAATATAAAACCATTCTTAGCTTGTGGGTCAGGCGAAAACCATCCCACAGATCACACGTGGCCCTCAGGCCTTCTCTGGCTGCCCTCCCCGAGCCTTAATGAATCTGTGAGTGTATCAGTTAGTTTTGGCTGCATAACAAGCTGTCTCAGTCTCCCTAGGGCACTGTAACAAGGAACCAGCTACTGGGTGTTTCAAAACCACAGAAATGTATCCTCTCAGCATTCTGGAAGCCACGGGTCTGACACCAGGGTGTCAGCAGGGCCACGCTCCCTCTGAAAGCTTGGGAGGACACTCCATCCTTGCCACGTGGGTCTCAGTGATGGAGTTCATGGGTTATACCTGATCCTAGGTAGTGAGCACTCTGTCCCAGGAGGTGTGAAAGCCAAACTGGGTTTGAAAGTGACCCAACTGAAGGATCTTAATTCACGTCTGTTAACACACTGAACACTCCCGGGCTCCGAGCCAGAAAGAGAGGTGACCACAGCCCTCAGGGGAGATAAAAAAATAATTGCCTCAAAATGTGGCGAGGGCAATCCTAGAAGGGGATAAGCACGAAAGGGTAATACAAAGCCAAAGCCAGAGGTGGGAGAGAGAAGGGGGTTTGGGGAGGCTTTCTGGGGGGGTAGGTGGGGTGAGCGCATCAGATGGGGGAGCTGAGAGGCTGGTCTGGGCAGCAGGACACAGAGGGAGTTGTTCATCGCTGGGGGCAGGAACAAAAAGCTCAGGGTGCAGACAGGCCCCGAGGGTAGTGGAGGGGGTGGGGAGAGAAAGAGAGAGAGAGAGAGAGGCAAGAAGGGTGGAAGGGGAGGGGTGGGGCAAGAGGGGGAGGGAGGGACAGAATGAGCTTAAGGAACAGGGTTCGAGGCAGAGAACAAAGCAAGTCGAGAAGGACACGTACAGTATGACAGAAATACAGCACAAATGATGCCGTGCGTTCCCAATGAATTCAGAATTATATGTAAATACATTTAAAATGGACTCAGAGAACCCAGGACAAGCTGCCAACAGTAGGCAGTGGGAGGGACGGGGGTCCCAGGAGTAAAGGGGGCATGGACCAGGGGGATTCTATCTGTCACTGGAACGTGAGAGGCCCCTGATGTTGTAAAGGAGAATATATGTAATACTGTGTCGCTTCTTTGACGTAACGCGGAGCAAAAGGACTTAGAGCCAATATTCCAAACTGGCAGCAAGAGCTGGTTGTGGGTCGTGGGAATAGGTGGTGGTTGTTTCATCGTTATTCTCAAAATGAGCATGTGTCATTTTTAATTAAAAAAAAAAGGAGAGTGGTTTTTCTTAAAAAAAAAAAAGTCTGAAAGCAAAAATGCCAAAATGTCACATATTAACAGTGGTTCATTCGGAGTCGTGGGGCATGTGATGTTGTCATTTTCCTATTAGTCCAATTTCCCCAAATTAAAATGAGGCACAGGACGGGGAGCAGAGCCCGAGGACCCCAGCATTTGGGAGAAGGCCGAGGCCCGGCTTCCCTGGGGCTTGACGGTGCATGTTTTTGGTAAACGGGAGGAGGAGGGAGAGGAGGGGGTTGAAGGAATGAGGGAAGAAGAGAGAGGGAGGCAGAGACAGAGAGAGAGAGGGGTGCCCCACGTGAGTGGCCCTATCTCTGGGGCTGCGGAGGGGCAGGCCTGCCTCGGGAGCCCCTCAGGCAGAGTCTTGCTGAAGACACACCAACCCTTCTTCCCAAGTCCCACACCGGGGCAGCTTTTTCCTTCTAGAGGCTTTTAGAAGAAAGAAGAAAAAGTCCATCTTCTTCCATATGTTTATCTCACTCCAGGGAATTCTCTGGAATGGAGAAAGAACCCAAGTGGCATTTGTTTGCAGTGAAAAACAGAAGAAGAAAAGCCCTGTCAGCTGGAAAGTGTCCTCGACTCGGGGAAGGGCCCTCTCCCGCGCGGCCTGTTATTAATACGGACGTAATGACATTAGGCCGCCTGATTAAGTCAGCAGCCCCGGGCCCCGCCACCCCGTATCCTGCAGTTACAGCCTCATTTTTCAATTATGCTTTAATTTGAACATCTTCCAAAAATGCCTGGTGAACACAAGAGTCCAGGAGGAGAACCAAGCACGTTTCAGCCTGTCTTGTTTCTTTCCCCGTGAAGCCCACGAAGCACGTTGCCAGCTCAAGGAGTCTGGGATCGCTCCCCAAATCCTGACGCCCCGTCTCGAAAAAGAATTATGCGAGCCCTATCAGCATGTCACCGGTTGTCCCTAGTAATAAGGCAGAAGACGTTTAGAGTGGAGAGTATTCCCCAGAGATCTAATCCCAGCCTCTTCACTGATGAGCGGGGGAAACTGAGGCCCAAAGGAGCCCTAACTTGCTTGGAGCCGAGCCAGACCCAAGTTAGAGACTCTGGATTTCTAAACCTGAGTCAAAAGGAGCAAGACCTCAAGTGGATGTCGGTGCCTCTGTGGCGCCATCCCGTCACCGTAATAAATGGAGGGGCCTTTGACACTCAAGAGACTGGTTGTACAGATGGAGGGGGGAAAGGGGGTGGAAGAGGGAGGAGGGTTCTGGGTACCTGCTTGCAGTTCCAAGAGCCGCCACCTGGTGGCCCCCGGCATCACCAACCACAGCTTCCAGGTTCAAACAGCCTGGCTCCACTCCCAGGGGTAATAAGAGTGCAGAATTCTCAGTGTTCCCTGCCCTCCCCCCTCATTGTAAATTTGACCCACTGAACACTGAAAAGGCAGATTCAAGCTTTGGGAGGTGCGGGAGCACAGGGGCTGGAGGGAGAGGTCTGCATGTGTCCCGAGCATCTCGTCTCCCATCTCTGAGCCTTGCCTTACTCACCTGTGAACAGGTGCGTTACTAGCCACCTGCTCCATAGAGTTATAATGATGATAATGGGTGCAAAGCACTGTGGGAATAGCTGTGCAGAAGTTTCCAAATGCCGACTGCAAAGCAGATCCCCTGGGAGCTTGTTATTAAACATCATCTGGGGCCCATCCCTACGGAGGCAGATGGACAAGGTTCAGAGCAGGCCAGTCCATAGGGAGGCTCCTCCCTCCTCGCAGGCAGGTGGCGATGCGACTGTGTTTGCCATCTCCACACAGAATACTGGCGAGGGAAGAAGGTGTCCTGCCGCTCGGCCCTGGCCCAGAGCTCTCCCCACTGTACCACCCCTGTCTTCCCACTGTGACACCTGCCATGCCAGGGAACACCGTCTGGCAGGAGGTGGACATGGAAACTGTTACAGCCTTGTCCGGAAAGGGGTGACCTGGCAGTGGGATGTGGCACATGCTGGGATGCTATCCCCCTCGGGGAGAGGTGCAGTAAGGCGTCTGTGACCAGCCATGGCCCAGAGCCTGGCACTTAAGGTGACTGACTCTACAAATGAAAGAGGATTTCAAGTTGTTCCTATACAAACATCAGTGTCATCTAGGATTTCTAGAATGTCCTGGGGTACAGTTTGCACAACCATGAAGAGAACTGGGTCTGACCCATGGACTTGTGTCCTGCTGAGGCTGCCCTGGGACAGTGGAAAAGACGGGTTCTTTGTAGCTTCAGGGTGTAGGGAATGGCTCTTGGAGAAGAGGGCATTGGAGCTGGGTCTTTGAGGAGGCGAGACGATGCTCCAGGAAGTGAGGGACTGTGGGAAAAGGGACACAGGTCTGCAAAAGGCTGGAATTTGAACAGGGCTAGAGAGAAGGCAGCGGGCCGTGGGTGGTGGGCTGGGAGCTCTGCAGCGGCTGTTCTGGGAGCCATGCCTTGGTGAGCAGAGCTCCAGGACAGCCCCTGGGGAAGGAGAACCTGGAGCAGCTGGCCAGGGTAAGAGCTGGGAGAGAAGCAGGCAAACGGTAGGTCTCCGCTCTCTGGGACAGTTCCCTCCGTGGCCAGCAGAATGGATGGGGGAGGAGTGGGTGAGGAGGCAGGCATAAGCCCGCGAGTGCAGGGGACACAGGTAGCTCTGGTGTGAGTGGAACCAAAGGTAGGTTCTCTGAAACTCCAGGGCCACAGGGGGTCGGCAGAGCAGGCAGTGAAGCATAATTGGGACCAACTCGCTGCGTGATTGTGGACAAGTCTCTTCTCTCTCAGCCTTAGTTTCCTTATTTATGTAGTTAAAAAAAAAGTTGGGTGAGGTGGCCTCAAAAGGCCCTTCCAGTGTGGACCTTCCAGAGTTGTCTGACGAGGGCATATCCTCATTCCTTAAGGAAAACACCAGCTAACAAGAATGATGGAGACATCTACACCACATATGGGTCACTTTTGGATATACCCTTGAAACTGTCTGAAGAGTCTATCTTTGAAGAGTCTGAAGAGTTCCAGCAAGGGCTGCTGCATATGGTTGCACAGGCTGCACACTGCACAACTCCAGGCACTGCTATCTCTTTAGATCAGAGTATGATGGAGCCATGCTGTCTGCTGAGAACATCCCAGCAGTTTCATGGACATGTCACACGCAGACCACCTGGAATGCTTAGTCCCAGGATCCTGGATTCTAGGCTGACCTGCTGTGTCACATGGCAAAACCATCCCCTCTCTGGGCCTCTGTCCCTTTCTCCATAAAGTAACTGGGATGAGTGGCCTCTGAGGCCTTGTCCAGCAGCTGTGTCCACACATCCAGAACCACTCACCTCTGAGGAATGTGCAGCAGCTCCCCCATGGCTGATTCAGAGGTCGTGACCACTTCCAGGGTCCTGGCCTCTCCTGGATGGCCCCTCTCTGCCAATCCTGGGAGCCGAGATTTGTCTGTGGGCCTATGTGCTGCAGAACAGAGCTTCTGCTGGGCTCAGTCCAACCCACAGGCTCCTGGGAGCCCCAGGGGACTCAGATTCTAAGCATCGGCTGCTTCCTCCTGGCCATGGCCGTGACCCAGGGCTTCATGACTGCCTTGGCTGCCAGGCCAGCATTACATGTCCAGGCTGAGCAGTTGGTCATGGCGGTACGTGACAGCTGGAGGGTTCTTGCTCAAACAGTCATTATCTCCTTTAAATAAAACATCTGGATTTGCTCCTGAGGAAAGCAAACAGGGTGTTCATTTGGGGGACTCTAGCCCACAGACGGACAGGGTTGATGGGATTCATTGCCTTGCAGGAACCTGGCCCGGTACAGAACATAATTAACATAATGAGTAGCATTTCCTCCACGCCTCAGTCTATGAAGTTCCTTTCACTCATTAAGTCATTCAACAAACACTGAGGGCCTGCTCTGAACTAGCTCACAGGAGCTGTGGACAGGAATCAGCTCCAGGTATTGCTCAGAATTGCTCCCAGCCTGCTTGGCTCCTAGTTCATTTGATTCTTACAATCACCTTGTGAGACAGCAATCATGCTCCCCCGTTTTGCAGAGTGGGAAACAGGACGGAAGATGAGGGGGCTTATTCAAGATCCCACAGCTAAAGGCCAAGCTAAGCTCAGGAGGCCGGCAAGAGACTCTAGCCCCCAGGTTCTTTGTAAACCCCCCCCCCCCAGGTGCTGTGGCCTGGGGCCAACACCTTCCCTTTCCTCCCATGTCCCTGTCTGTACAGAGAGAGGGAGCCCTGGATGGGAACCCAGTTCTGACGCACAGATCCTTTGATCCCCTGTCTCGGGCAGATTTGGCAAACAAAGGAGTTCACTTCAAAAATCAAGCTGGCAGATCTAGAGCTCTGACCCTGCCTGACAAGCCAATTGGGCAAGCAGGTGTTTGGGCCAAGTTGGAAATACGCACAACTCACCCTTATAAGCTATAAACACACTGCTATCCAAGTTCGTGCTGTCCATCACCAGGCCTGTGAGTTGACGTCCGCAGTTTCTGAGCCAAGTTTCAGCCCAGAAGCAGAAGTCCATTTCTCCCACAGAGTCCCACGTTGTAAATCAGATGCTGGGCGGGGACAGGGGAGTGAAGAGACAGGCCCTGGCCACGCCCAGGACATGGTGGGGGGCAGCCACAGCCCACAGATGGTGGAGGACTAGTGAGCCTCCACAACAGGAGGGAGCTCAAGGTGCCCCACCACCTGGTCAGCTGTCTTTGCCCATGGAGCGCAAGCGCGGAGCACTGCGGTCAGGAGCCGGGGCGGTGAGTAGAACCTGGGCACTGGCGTACTAACCCTGCGGTCAGCAGGACGCTTGCCCCTAGCCCCGCCCCCCCAGGGCCACCCCCACTCTCCATGCTGTTCTGTCTCCCCCAGGTAGATCACGGCTTCTCAGTGGTTTCCCACAATGGTAGGGGTACCTGGAGGAGTGGGGTTTATTCCCCTGGCTCTTTCCCTCCCAGCCAGCCTCCTCGCTCCCACAGCCTCCCCCTCGGGTTTTGGGAACCTCTCACACTCCTTGCCCTTGGGGCGGAGAGGTGGCAACAGCTCCCAGGGGTTGTCAGCCCTGAGACCCTCACTATCCCTTGTTGATTTCTCTTGGCCCCGCCCACCACTTTGTGACTGTCCCCTTTCTCACACTTGTGACCTCTTTCACCCATGCTGGGATTTCTCCGCGGATGCTGGCAATGCGAACGTTTCTGTGCATCAGAGAATCTAGCGACGTCGAGATGCACTATCGTTTCTATTTCCCACTAAGAATACACCTCTGCCATAAGTGACACAAATGAGACCCTTACACAGTGACACTTCTGGGGCACCTGGGGGGGGGCTCCTTCAGTTAAGCATCTGCCTTCGGCTCAGGTCATGATCCCTGGGTCCTGAGATCGAGCCCCACATCGGTCTCCCTGCTCAGCAGGGAGCCTGCTTCTCCCTCTCCCTCTGCCTGCTGCTCCCCCTGCTTGTGTGCTCTCTCCCTCTCTGTCAAATAAATAAATAAACAAAATCTTTAAAAATAAATTAATTAATTAAAAAATAAATAAAATAAATTTAAAAAACCAGTGATACTTCCCGGTCACTGTAAACTTTTAATTCCATATTTATCCAAACAAAAAAAACTTTTTAGATTTGTTTAGACCCAGAAGGTTTTTATATTTTTAAATTCTTTAATTTTATTTATTTATTTATTTTTTTAGAAAGGGGGGGAGGAGCAAAGGGAGAGGGAGAAGGAGAATCTTTTTTTTTTTTTAAAGATTTTATTTATTTATTTGACAGAGATAGAGACAGCCAGCGAGAGAGGAAACACAAGCAGGGGGAGTGGGAGAGGAAGAAGCAGGCTCATAGCAGAGGAGCCTGATGTGGGGCTTGATCCCACAACGCCGGGATCACGCCCTGAGCCGAAGGCAGACGCTTAACCGCTGTGCCACCCAGGCGCCCCGAGAATCTTTTTTTTTTTTAAGACTTTTAAGATTGTATGTATTTGTTTTAGAGATAGGGAGCCCACGAGTGTGAGGGAGGGGCAGAGGGACAAGTAGACTCCACACGAAGCTCAGAGCCCGACAAGGGGCTCCATCTCAGGTCTCTGAGATCGTGACTTGAGCCGAAACCAAGAGTCCGACGGTTAACTGAATGAGCCACCAGAAGCTCTGAGGATTTTTTAAAATAATGTATCATATTTGTACACACATTAAACGGAAAATATAAGCAAAATAAGTCAATTAAGGTATTAAGGTATTCCCTTCACACTCAGAGCTCCCTCTTGCCTCCGGGTCATCACAGGCACTGGTGATGCAACATTTCTTAAAGACGTGCTCCGCTGTTGTCTTGGGGATTTTTTCCCAAGCCACTGCCCACATTCTGCAAATTTTTGTGTGCAAGTGTGGGCAATGCCAACTCTATGATGACTCTCGAACGTCAGCAGCAACCGTAAAGGGCACCTCCGTTTCAGAGATGATACAACATGTGTGTCAGAATCAATGAAATACGAGTTTTAATTCCATTGACCTTAAGCAAGTCTGTTTGCCTCTCTGGGCCTTTGTGGTTTCATTTGTAACAAGGTATATTTGCCCAACTTGATCGACAGATTTGATGTAATCCCCCTCAAAATTGCAGCAAGTTATCTTGCGGGTATCAACAAACTGGTTCTAAAGATTATTTGGAAAGATAAGAGACCAAGAATAGCCCACACCGCCCTGGAGAAGAAGAAAGTCAGAGAACCGGTATCACCCAACATCAAGACTTACTATAAACCCACAGCAATCAAGACAGCTGGTACTGGTGAAAAAACAGGCTGATAGATCAAAGGAACAGAGTAAAGAGCCCAGAAACAGACCCACACGTATAGTCAACTGCTCTTCAAAGGAGCAATGGCAATACAATGGGGAAAAGATAGTCTCTTTAACAAATGGCTCCGGGACAAATGGACATCCACAAGCCAAAAAAAAAAAAAAAGATCTAGACATTGACCTTACACTTTCTGTAAACACTAACTCAAAACAGATCATGACTTAACATAAAACACACAACTCTAAAACTTCTGGAAGATAACATAGGTGACCTTGGGTTTGGCCGTGAGTTTTTAGATTCAACACCAAAAGCACAATCCATGGGGGAAAAAAAACGGTGAGTGGGACTTCATTAAAATTAAAAACTGCTCTGTGAAAAAACAGTTGAGAGAACAAAAACACAAGCTATAGACGGGGAGAAAATAGTCCCCAAACATGTATCTGATAAAGGACTTATATCCACAATCCAAAAAGAAGGCTAAAAATGCAACAGTTACGAAAACAAACAACCCAGTTTAAAAAATGGACAAAAGGTCTGAGCAGACATCTCTCCCAAGAAGACATACAGATAGCAAACAAGCGTACAGCAAGATGCTTCACACCGTGTGTCATCGGGAAAACGTGAATTACAACAATGAGACGCCATCACTCCCCTGTCGGAAGAGCCCAAATCTGGACCATTGAAATCTGACAACACCAAATCGCTGGCAAGGGTGTGGGGCAACAGGAACTTTCATCCATTGCTGGTGCGAATGCCAAACAGTCACTTTGGAAGACAGTTTGGTGGTTTCTTACATAACGAAACAAAGGAGAGGGATTTAGGGCAGTAAAACTATTCCATATGGTACTGTAACGGTGGCTACGTGGTATTATATGCTTGTTGAAACCCATAGACTATACCACAGGGTGAACCCCGATCTCGACTACAGACTCTGGTTCATAGTAACATACCTAAACTGCCTCATTCAGCTCAGCAAACGTGCCACACTAACGCACGACGTTCATAATAGGGGACGCAGAGTGTGTAAGGGGGGCCTATGGGAAATCTCTGCACTAGCTCCTCAATTTTCTCTAAACCCAAACCCACTCTAAAAAAATGAAGTCCATTTAAAAAACGAGGAGGTGCATTTATACCTCCCTCCTTGGGCTTCTGTGAGATTTGAACAAGGTGATGAGGGACAAGCACTTGGTACAGGAGCTGACGCGTAAAAGGTCACCAACACCTGCCAAGGGCTGGGGGTGCTGTCGTGTTGTCGGATGGGCTGGGCTGGATTCTATCCCACAGGAAGCCCACGGCCAAAACCCCCGGGGGCCTTCAGAGTCTACGTCGACAGGGTCTCAATGTCAAAGAGCACTCAGTTTTGTAAGATGGTAAGAGTCGGACACAACTCACATTAGTTGAAAGAGGCAGATGTCAGGAGGGAATGGCCCAAGCACGAGGAAGCAGGAAACGAGGGACTGAACCAGGTCAGGGAGCGCCAGCTCGGACGGCTCCACCACCACAGACCTGGCCCCTGCTTCCATGGCATTCTAGAATGGGGCTCACCATCAATAGAATTCTATAGAACGTGTGTGGGTTTTTTTAACGGAAAAGAGTTTTTAAAGATTTATTTATTTATTTGAGAGAGAGAGAACACGTGTGCACAGTGGGGAGGGGCAGAGGGAGAGGGAGAGAGAATTTCAAGCAGACTCCACGCTGAGCGCTGAGCCTAACTCAGGACTCAGTCTTACGACCCTGAGATCACGACCTGAACCAAAACCAATAGTCGGCTGCTCAACCAGCTGAGCCAGCCAGGCAGTTTCCTGATGGGAAAGATGGTTAAAAATGAAACCGAGGAACCAGCTATGCCAAGTGCCTGGGCCGAGCGGCCTTCTCAGCTCAGAAGCTCCGGATCCATCAGAGAAAGGTGCTGGAGTTCTTGCGCTGGGTTCCCCCTCTTTCGCATCTAACTCTCGGGCACCGGTGCCGGCAGGGGTGGTGCTCACCCTCTGCGTTTGTCCTCCGATCAAGAATGCCACGGCAGGCACCGGGTCCCTTCTGCTCTCTGCTCTGGCAGTTGCAGATCACGGCCTCCTGGGACGCCAGCTCCGGCCTTCAGTTCCTGCCCACTGAGAAGGATCGGAGGCCTTGCAGGAACTGGAAGGAGGCCGAGTATGGAAATGAGGAGGAAGAACAAGCAGGAGGGAGGAAGATGGACATGAAGGTTCACTGCCAAGGGCGGTGTGAGTGGAGCAGGGACCTGCCAATGCCAGCCTGGAGGCAGCAATGCTCGGGGCCTTCCGAGGTCACCTCTGACTCAGCGGGCATCAGAGAAGACTGGGGTCCTTCCCTCTCGAGTAGCATTTCGGGGCTGCAGTCAAACTCTCTACCAACCCCCTCCCGTCTGCACCCTGGGAGTATGACTTTGCACTGGCCGTGTGACTGTGCTAGAAGCTCTGATCCTAGACCTCGAGAGGGCTGGGGTGCTTTGGCTTTCTCCTCGGACCACGGTCAGCACCCCCAGGTGCAGCAGAGGACGCCCGGCTCCACCTGCCCAGAAATCAGCCAACATTGGCTCACATCAACACAACGGCCCAGCTGACACAGCCAGAGCCTGGGGAGAACTACAAATGGCTGTTTTAAGCTCCTAAAATTGGGCATATTTTATGCTGCCATAGCTCACTAACTCAGGTCTATCTCCTTTCTCTAATATTTTCCTATGGGTTTCTTTGCATAGCTATGATGATAGATATTTGGGCATATAATTGGGTAGCCAGGAATTTTCCATTTAGCTTTATAGCCTAAGTATGTTTCCATGTAACTACATGTTTTGTATAACCATCATTTTGATAATTACTTAATAATACATGTCCACAACTGGGAGGGGCGTGTTGGCAAAATTTGGCCTGAGGGGCAAATCCAGCCTGTCACCTGTTCTTATTAATAAAGTTTTATTGGAACGCAGCCTTGCTCGTTAACGTATACATTGCCTATGGCTGCTTTCAAAGTACAACAGGATTGAGTAGCAGAAACCAGAGGGTTCAATAAGCTAAAAATATTTATCATCAGGCCCTTTTCAGAAAACGTTTCCCAACCCCTGTTTAAAACATGCTTTTGCCAAATTCTTTTCGAAACGATCATCATGGGAGAACTTTCTACATCCAGGACAGCACTCCATGTTTGTTTTTTTGTTTTAATCTTTGCCAATTTTAAAGATGAGGAACATAGTATCTTGTTTTGATTTGAGGATCTTAGATTACTAGGAAGCCCGAGTATTTTTTCCATGTTTGATTTACTTCCTGGATCATTTCTTTTGTAAATTCCCTATTGCTCACTTATCTGCTGGAGGATTGTTCTTATTTTGTTTACCGATTTATGTAAGCTCTTTGTGTAATTAAAATAATGACTCTAAAAGGCCCAAAGGCCAGATATTAGCCAATAAATAAATAAATAAATAATAAATAAATAAATAAATAAATACATAAACTATCAATCCACCTCTGTCATACGTGTCATAATCCCATAAACCCAAAACCCCAAAAGGACCCCGAGGCATTTCTGTACCTGTGCAATGCCCCCGAGCTCCCGAGCTCAGTTTCCTCATCTACAAGACAAAAACAGGGTAATTTTTTTCATGTTGTTCTCCTGGAAACTTAGTGAAAGCTGCAAACCACTCCGGAAGAGAGAGGTGCTACTGCTATCATTACTACCCATGCAAACATGCCATAGGAGTTAAAACGTCAAATGCATTCTGCCTGACTTTAAGGATGAGAGGGAGCCGTGGCATTAAAACACGTCCATGGCCCCCAATGCCACAGTCAGGCTTCTCTCAGTTATGAGTGAGAGAAAGCCCAGCTCAAACAGGCTTAAGCCAAGTAGCACATCTTTTGGCTCTGGTAATTGTGAAGCTCAGGGCTGCAGGTACAGCTAGATCCAGGAGCCCAGACCATGTCAAGAGCACTTGCTTACTTTCTCTCCATCTCTTGAGTCCGCCATCCTCTGATATGCTTTGGTATCAGGAAGGCTGTCTCCTGTGGATGCCCGCAGGTCCTGGCTTACACTCAAGCAGCCCAGCCACCCCAGCACAAAGAGCGGACTTCCTATTCAGCGCTTCTAGGAAACGTTCCAAGGCCAGATGCCAGGCCTGGGTCATGTGTCCTCCCCCAGCCAATCCCTAGCTGAGAGGTAGATCTGGTGGATAGAATCCCTGCCTGAGAATGGGAGACGGTGGGTGCCCAGAGGAAAAGGAGGGGCTGTTGCCAGACCACAGGCATAGAGCAGACATCTCTGCAGGTGCCAAGGGCCCACACAGGGAGCCCAGGGGGCCGAGGAGTAAAGGGGTGAAGGGACATTGCTTCAGGCAGACCACCTCCCTGTTTATCTGTTTTGTAGACTGGGCCTGCTGTAAGAGTATGTTTGGGGAACAGCTGCCGCTGCTAAGTGAGTTTGGACCTTCTCGATGTAGACAGAGGCAAGCCCATCCAGAGAAAAGACCGAGGGTGTGCCCCATCCCGCATTTTGCCAGCGACCATCAAGGAGCCAGCGGCATGGAGACTCTGAAGACATGAGCATCGCACTTGCAGAAGGAGCATTTATTGGGCATCTACTGTGTGCTGGACCTGGGATCACAGCAGGAACAAGACACAGACCTATCCCTGGGGGACTCACGTTCAAACTGGGCAGACAGTAAACACTGTGCTGCCTTATATGGTAGTCAGATAGGAAACCACATGGGAAGATATTTGACGGTAAGAGGAGCACTTTAGCGAGGATGGCAGGGAGGGCCTTTTTGAGGAAGTGACAGTGAGCTGAGGTCCTTGAGGAGGAAACTCACGAAAGGAGCATCTTGGCAGAGGGAATGGCATGTGCAAAGGTCCCAACGTGGGACGGTGCTTTGGGTATTGGAGGAACGGATGCCAGCACCTTTGGGGCATAGTAAGTAAGGGGGAGAGCAGATGACGGTGAGCAAGGGGGTAGGTGATGCAGGATGTCAAAGGCCTTGGCAAGGAGGTTGGAGCTCCGGTCAGGTACAGGGAGGAAGTAGCCGAGGAAGAGATGGCAAGCTGGTGCTAACAGGACCAGAGCAAGGCATGGCTTAAGGGTGTGGCAATGACAGAGATAGGAATTGAGTTTCAATTCCAGATCTCTTAGAAAGAAGACTTTTCCATCAGTCAGTGGTGTCCTACCGTGGAATGGGTGGCCTAAAGGTAGTGAGCTCTCTGTCCCCAGAGGTATGCAACCAGGTACAGTGACAGAACAGGCTAGAATGCTGGGAGTGGACGGCTCTGTGAGATCAGCTGAGGAAAACAGAACCAAACATGATAATAATGCTTAACAAAGTTTACAGTGGCAAAGGACCCACTTAAAACATTTTAGCAGCAGCCTGCTGCGATCGGAGCAATCTCTGGAAATGATTTATTTACATATAAAAATGAGACATTTCCCAACAGCCTCGAGACAGCCCCTGGGGTGAGGCTCTCATTGGACAGTGCCTCCCCCGGGTCCAGGATGCTTGGCCCTACGCCCCGCATTGCCTCCAGCCTCGGCGGGGGGCTGATTGCCTCACCGAGGGGAGGCGGGGGCGCTGGCCCTGCCAGCATTCTGAAGAGTTACTTCTCCAAAATAAACCTCCCATAAGCATTTAAATGTGCGGCTGAGCATGAAGCATAGTCAACAATTTCATCCCAAGAATGCAAATGAATCCCCGAGGGACCAGGAAGAGGCGAAATGCCTTGGTCCAGACGCACTTTTTTTTTAAAGGCTTGAGTAGGGCATAGCAAATTTGACCCTTTAAGCCAGAATTGGGGAAACTGAGGCTCGGGGTTCGCTTAAGCTCACTGAGCCAGGAAAGGGCAGAGTGGGCTAGAACGGGCTCTATTCCTGTGCACTGAGCACACTCCCTGATGCAGGCAAGTAGCCCCGGAAGGACAAGTAATAATGCGGTCATTCCATGGAAGGGAATTGCTCAGTGAACTTGCGCTGAGTCCCTGCTGGGCACCAGTGACTGGGGTTGGGGGCGGGGGGGAAGAGGGCCAAGGCTCTCAGCTGCCCTGGCAGCAGCATCTGTTGGGACCTCCTCTGGATGCTGCAGTCTGGCCTGGGTCCCTCCCCTCCCGAGGCTCCTCCTGGACCCCCGAGGGGCCTGCCTGCGTCCCAACCTAGTATTGATTAGCCCGGGGACCTGACTGGGGCACAAGAGGTAGAGGTGCTCGGCTTCCGTTCCTCTGCTGGAGCAAACTGCCTGGTTCCTCGTTCCCTGGAGAATTATAACTCACTTTAAACAAGAAGGCGGATGGCTTCGTGGCTGCCTCCCCCAGCCGAGCAGTTTAGCACCACCTGACTTCCAACTAGCATCATCAAGTTTCCCCTGACACCCGCCTCCTTCCAGGCGCAAAAAAGTTTGCTCAAGGGCAAGGCACATTTTTGCACGTTCGTGAGTGAGCCCATTGGTTGAATATACATTTATCACCACCCACTCTGCACCCGGTTCCTATAATGATAACAGTTACGGGGCCGGGGGTGGAGGGGCAGTCGTGATGTCCCCACCGCGGACGAGGATACCAGGCTCGGGGAGGCTCAGTAACCAGTCCAAAGCTGCCTGCCCTGGGAGCTTGAAGATGAGGTTTCACCCAAGACTGATCTCAGAGCCTGGTTGCAGCAAGGGGTCAGAAGAGATGATCTACCAGAAGCAACTGGTAAGTGTCACTGAACTCGACAAATGTCAGCTGCCTCTGTTATTGGAGGTGCAGGTAAAGAGGTGCTGAGTCACACAGGTGACGTCCATCCAGAGCTTAGAGAGTGACATGGAGACGATGCCATGGCCCCATGGACTCCACCAGAAGAGAGGCACAGGTATCATGCCCTGAGGATTAGAGGAAGCGAGCATCCTGCCAGCGGGGGAATCCAGGAAGGCTGCATGGAAAAGGGGGCTTAAGGCTAGCCTGGAAGGATGGGAGAATTTCAGTGGCAACAATTCCTGCCTAATCCTAACGTGCAGAGGAGGGATCCGGTCTGGCATTCTGTCCTGCAGCCTTCGCCCTTTCAGTGGGCAGAGCCTGCTACCTGGTGGCCCTGGAGTTAATCCCCCGGCCAGTACCAGTGCCCTCCAGGGGCACAAGTGCCTGGTCTCTGCTCTTTCCTCGAGTGCCCCTAAGGTACTACTCTCTTCTTGGCCTCTCTGCCACTGATTGTAAGCCTCCTGAGGGCAAGGACCGGTCTTGCCTAGTGGTGCTGGTGCCGGGTGGCCTTTGCACGGTCACCCCTCCTCCTTCCTGCTAATGGCCCCTGCCTCCCCTCCCCCTCCCCCTCCCAAAACCCCTTATGACCCTGAATCCAAGCCAAGGGGTTCTGTAGTTGGAGCAAATGCCACACAACCATGAGCCTCGACTGCCTCCCCTGTAGACAGGGGTGAATCCCGTCCCATCTTCCCTGCAGACCTCCTGGAAACTCGGGTAAGATGACTCAGGTGGGAGACCTTCTGAAAAGTACGGGGCCCTCTCAGGCTCTCTATACTTGCACACACAGGAAACGGTGTTCTGCGGGGGGCGGTGGTTAGAGGGAGGCGGAGCAGAGGGAGAGGGAGAGAGAGGATCTTAAGCAGGCTCCATGCCCAGCAAGGAGCCCGACCTGGGGCTTGATCTCACAACCCGGAGATCAGGACCTGAGCCGAAATCAAGAGCTGGATGCTTTACTGACTGAGCCACCCAGGCACCCCAGGAAATTTTTTTTTTTAATGAACTTTAAAATATTGGGATCCTTTGCTTGCTTTTTGCCTATGGAAAATTTTGTTTCGCCAAATCCTCTAGAACATGAACTCCTGAATTAACTATCTGTTCACTAAAAAATTGGTTATTAATTATCAGTCAAATAGCCTTGATTAAGTACCATCTACATGTGCCAGGGCCTCATGGAATGCAGCCTTGCCCCCTTAGAAGAGCTTACAATCTCAAGGGGAGGGGACAGCTGGCCACGGGGTGAGAGAAGAGGCTGTCACTCAGCCCGAGGGTATGGGACGGCATCCCGGGGGGCAAGGATATGTAGGCTGAGACTTAAAGAAGGAGTAGGACACACTGGGGAGGAAGAGGAGACAGAGGGACAGCTTGAGCAAAGCCTGGAGGAGTGGGGACAGCGGGAGAGCCTCGCCCCACCCTGGGCTTCAGTCCCTCACTTTTGCTTGGAGCCCCTTCCCTTTGTAATATTTGTCAGCCAAATAAATACACACAATCATGTAAAATTTTCTACTCAGGATTTTGTTTCTTTCCTTAAAGGAAATCCCCCAGGCTGAATACATTTCCAGCCCCCCTGCTTTCCTAGAAGCATGTGTGGCCCCGCCCTGCTCAGAGACCTCGCATCCCACCAGGAACCTGGGCTTGGGTGACGGGCTGGGGAGGCCGGTAGTGAAAGAGTTCAAGGAGGGAAAAGCCCAGAAGTGTCAGGCGTCTTAAACTTAGCATATCCAGAATGAAACCTTCCATCCACCCTCCAAATCTCTAACCAGCCCCTCCCTGTGCCGTCAATGTGACCTTCCAGGCGCTCAGGTCAGACCTCAGGGGTCATCCCTGTGCCCCCCACCCCCGAAAGCCACCAGAAAGTCTTGTCTGTTCTGCCCAGTCCATCTACCCTGAGCATCCCCGCAGCTCCGTACCCACCCAAGCATCCGCATGGCTTCCTCCAGCATCTGAGCCGCCTGGACTTTTCCCCTAAGCTACTGCCACCGCCTCTGTGGCCACTGCCCACTTCCCTTCCCGCCTCTGGCTGAGATTCTATTTTGAAGAAGCCATTCAGCAAAAAAGCCAAAGCACCACCCATCCGGCCACGTGGCTTCCTCTCCACTCCCCCCACCCCCCATGGGCCTGTCCCCTGTCCCCCAGCATGGACAGACCACTGCCTCCGGGGCAAAGCACACCAGGCTGCCTCCCCCAGAGTCCTGCCACCTGCCTTCAGACAAGACACTTCCAAGCAGACTCGTCACCCTCATCCACACTGGAGAGAGAAGCACCTTCTACCCGCCCTGCCTGTCGTCCAGATGCGAACTAAGGTAACAGTTATAAACCTGTTTGTTCAACCTGTACAAACAGAAGAGATCGAGATCTGAAAACACGGAAGACGGCTGCTCATTCGTGTAAGGCGTCTGCTGGCAGCAGCCAGGTGGGCGGCGATGGTCATAGAGACCTCTTTGCTGTCATGCTCAGCATTTCTGAGCCCACAGTTTGCCAGGCCAGGTGCTGGACCAGGTACTGGGGACCTACGACGAGGAAGGCCAAGCCCCTCTCTCGAGACTCCCAGGTGGCAGGACAGAGCTTGCACTCGGAGGCGGAAGTGGCCGGCTCTAAATATATCACAATGTGGAAGGAGCAGGACTTTGCGTGATCAAAGCCCCCTAAGGAGCATAAGTGACTCACCTTGGCATTTGCGCTTGCCTGCCACCTCCTGACATCGCTTCCACCCCAGCTGCCCCATATTTACCACACAGAGATGGGGAAGCAGTCCGGGATTGGGGGTGGGCGTGCACACGTCCCCACTCCCCGCAGTCCTCCCAGCTCCTCTCTCCATGCCTGCTGGGTCGGGTTAGTGGCTCCAGCTGGAATGCCTTCTTAACTACACTGGCCCCCACTCTGGGCTCCACCTCCTCTTTTGCAAGGCCAGTCCTCAGGGAGGCCATCGCTGGTCTCCGGGTGGGCTGGCCTTCCTCTGTGCTCCCATGAGCCCTCTCGTCCTAAGTTACAATTTCTTGGTGTACTTGTCAACTCATGCCCAGGACAAACACAAGGGAAAGACCTAACTCACCTTCGTATTTCCAACACCAAACAGAGCCTGGCACGTTGTGAATGGAGGAGTGGATGGGGAAGCGTCCCTGCCAGCTCTGTGTGGGGCTGTCCTGGTCTTGTTACCACCATGCCCATCTCAGGCTGGGAACTACGTTTCCCAGAATCCTCTCTGTCGTGGGTTAGATTGTCTCGCCCCAAACCCATATGTTGAAGTCCTAACCCCAATATCTCAGAAGGTGACCTTCTGTGGGAATAAGGTCTTTGCGGATCTAATTAGTTAAGATGAGGTCATGCGGGCCTAGGGTGGGCCCCTAATCCAATATGACCAATGTCCTTCTGAGAAGGGGACATCTGGGCACAGACACGCACACAGGGAGAACGTGCTATGAAGACAGAGGCAGAGATGGGGGTGATGCTTCCCCTGCCAAGGATGCCAGAGATCGCCAGCAAACCCCCAGCAGCTCTGGGAGAGTCCTGAAGCAGGTTCTCTCACCCAGCCTCAGAAGAAACCAGCCCACCACCGGCACCTAGATCTCTGACTTCCGGCCTCCACGACGGTGGGACAGTTCATTTCTGTTTTTTAAGCCCCCCAGCCTGCTGCTG
Source organism: Ursus americanus (assembly GCF_024610735.1). Classification (NCBI taxonomy): domain Eukaryota; kingdom Metazoa; phylum Chordata; class Mammalia; order Carnivora; family Ursidae; genus Ursus; species Ursus americanus. Next base: position 35,667,667 of record NC_142152.1, on the reverse strand, counting down.
TTCCTACAACCCAGGGAACTAGGCAGCTTCTGGTTGGAGCTGGCCAGTGTGACAAGCTCCCTTGAGACTGGAAGTTTCGGTTATTCTTGGGAGGCCGTGGAGCCAGCCACTCCCTTAGATGTGGGGCTTCCAGGACCACCCCATGAGTACTGTCAGTGGGACACCTGGCATCTCGTTGCTCCCCTGTTCTGGGGCCTCGGGCTGAGGTTTGGCGACTGTTTCTCTAGGCCTCCAGGCCCCAGCTCTCCCCACACCCTGCAAACCTCCCCTCCTCCATTGCAGCCCTAGTCCCGTGTCACTGGCAGTGGCTGTTTCCCTGACCAAACGCTGACGGATCCGAACTTCAGGATGCCATGACGTGGGCACTGTTGCTGGGCCAGATACCGGCCAAATGCCACTCTTGCTCTCTAAGGTGACGCGGTCTGCATCCACAAGGCAAATGAACGGGCCACCAGGAGTATTTGCTTACAGTGACAGTTATGGTGATAGACGCATTGATGGATGAGTTTTCATCTCTCAGCAGTTACAGTGACCCTCGGTCACACCCACCGGAGAGAGCCCCCCTTTGAGGGGCGACCCCGTCACTCACCCGGCAGAAGCAGGTGCTGCACCCTGAAACCAGCCTGTCTGCTGCTTGCAAAGCCGAAGGGTTGAGGAAGCTTTCCTAGGAATGTGTGGGGACCAGACACAGATGCCACGTGGGCTTGAGGGTGGCAGGCGCAATGACCTCCCATCAGATCGCAAGCACACTCTGCCACTCACTCCAACTAGTCATCTTAGAAGAAGGTTCCAAGAACCAAGCCATCAAGCATGTCTCCTGGCGAGGAAGGGACAGTGTGTAAGTTTCACAGCTACGTGAAAGGCGTAGAAACCCAAAAGGAGCCTAATGAGTCCAACACAAAGCTCACAAGGGATCCTCAGACCCTGAAAGCATCCGCACTTGCCCTTGACTTCCCTCCCACCACCACAAAGGGCACTTCTCTCCACCTGCAGGGCATCTCCAGCACCTGGTACCCAAGCGCTGTATGCCTCCCCGGCCTCCATACCTTTGCGCTCAAGTTTCTGATTGCCTTGTTAAGCCAAGAGCCAAGAGACACACAGTATCATTCCCCACTTCCTAGAGGGGACACGGAGTCCCAGAGGGGCTAAGCAATGTGTCTGACATCACACAAGGAGTAGGTGGTGAAGTTGAGGGCGGGCCTCTACTTTCAACATTAGAGTAGGGGTTTCCAAGCTTTAAAGAGTGGGAGCTCATGTTTAAAATGCAGATTCCTGGGCCCTGCACCCGGTGGTTTTGAGTTAGCAGTTCTGGCTGAGTCTCAGGAACAGAGGAATCTGTTGCCACTGGCCCATGGCCCACATCTTGGCAGGAGGGGGCAGGTGGAGGGTATTAAATGCTCCCCTCCACAAAGAAGATCTTCCCTCATCTGCCCACCTTCCACAAGTAGCTTGCCTACAAGAATCTTCCTCCGCACACTCCAAGGGCACATTCTGGCTGAGCCCCCTTTGTTGTGATGGTTCAAATCCCAAGTCCTCCACTAACCAGCCCTAAGACACTGGATGAGACACTTTACCTCTTCGTGTCCTGATTTTCTCATCTGTAAAATGGGGAGCATGCTAGGACCTGCTTCAGAGCTGTTATGAATTTGAAATTAGTTCATATACAAAAAACGCTTGGAACAATGCCCGCATGGTAAGCTCTTGATAGATATCAGCTGTCTTTATTATTACAACCATTCGTGTGGTTGTTATTACGGTGGAGCTAGTTCAAGTGTGTCTGCCTTGTCTACACAATGAGATTCTAAGCTTCTGAAGCGCGCAGAGCTTCGCGCAGGCTGGGATATGCAGTAGGTAATAAATACTCACTGAGTGTATAAGTTAATCATTAAATGCACAAATAATCATGTCTTGCGATTACTATATGAGGGAAGAGACTGTAATGATCAGAGCAACAACGCTAAATAATAGTATTACTGATCACTTGTTGATCACTTAAGACATACCAGGGTTCCGTTTCTCATTGCAATGAAAAAATCGAGGCACAAAGAATTTTAGCGATTTGCTCACGTTCTTGAGTTACTAAGTTCTTGAGCTGATATTTTACTCCAGTTTTTCCAGCACAAGAACTCATGCTCTTCTTCCTTTTTTTTTTTTTAATTTATTTATTTCAGAGAGAGAGAGAGTGCACACAAGAGTGGGGGGCAGGGGCACAGAGAGAGGGAGACAAGCAGACTCCCCACTGAGTGGGGAGGCCAACTCGGGGCTTGATCCCACCACCCTGAAATCATGACCTGAGCTGAAACCAAGAATCAGGCACTCAACAGAATGAGCCACCCAGGCACCCCAAAATCATGCTTTTCTTAACCACAACACTATGTGTTGGTTTTCTCTTATTAAACCAGAAAAAGTTGCTAGCTGGAGGCTAGCAGAAAAGTTGCTAGAAGTTGCTTGCTAGCCTCTCCGAGGGAGTCATTGAATCTAAATCTTGTTCAATTTTATTTCCCTAGTGCCAGGCAGAGGACGTCACACAGACACTCAAGGAAATGGTATTGAGTGTGTTTGCATGGATGGATGGGTGCGTGGATGGGTAGGTGCATGCGTGGATGGATGGGCGGATGGATGGTTAAGGTGATGGACAGATGGAGGGATGGGTGGGTAGGTGATTGTGTGGATGGATGGGGGGGTTGGATCGGTAGGGTGATAAGTGGATGGATGATGGGTGGAGAGAACAGGTGGGTGAATGGATGCGTTTCAGTTGTTAAGGTGGCTGAGTGGATGTGCATGTGGGCAGATAGGCGTATGAGTAAGTGGAAGGATGGGCATGTGGCTGAGTAGGTGGCATGAGAGAGTATCCTCTCCATTTATTCCATAGAGTAACACTCCAAGAACTCAAGATAGAGAAATATGGGCAACAGATGTGCATTTGGAGATGAAAGAAGCTGGGAAATCGTTGCTGGCAGTGCTATTCCTGGAAGGGAGATGATGGCGGGAAGACACATCTGGGTTACAGGAAGAGGCAGCCCCTCATTCAGCATCTTTAGTCTAGAAGGGCCCAGGGCTCCATACTGAAGGCATTAAGTGGATTTCATTAAAGTGAAATAGATTTCCTAGCACGGGAAGAGCGGGTTCATTAATTTCATACATGCTCTACTGGAGGACAGCATGGGGAAGGACGGCCAACCCCAGCCTACCCAGGCTGAGATCAGAGCTGGAAACGCCATGGTTTGGTGCAGTGCTTGGGTTCTGGGCACCTGCTCTGTGCCTGTGCCTAGGCTGGCCATCGGGTGAGCAATGAGGAACCAGATACAACCACTACCTCCAGCAACTCAGTCTTGGAGGAGGAGGCAGCCACACAATGCAGGGTAGGCACAGTGACAGGGTGGTGGACAAGGGAAAAAAACATAGAAAATCCTTCCTCTGCTCCGGGGAGTCCTGGGGGGTTGGGTGGAGGTCAAGAATGGAGTTGGCATAGCTGCCGTAAGGTTCATGGGGCCATGGTTTGCATAAAGGTTGCATGCCCAAAGTGGTGATTATATAACACCAAGGCAGAAGAAAAGAGGGAGCTGGGGTTCATCTAATTGTTCAAAAATATTTACCGAACACTCACTGTGTGCTAGATGTGCTCCAGGTACTGGACATTCAGTGGAGAAGATTGGCATGGTGCTAGAGCTAAGGAGAGTGGTCTGGGCTGGAATTCTAAATTGGGGAGATCTGAACATATCAAAGGTGGTTAATGCCCAGGTCCAGATGAGGTCACCAAGGGAGAGAGTAGGAGGGGTGGGGCATCTTAGTTCTTTCTTCCTCTCAGAGCAAGAATTCCTTCCATGGTATCTCTGACAGGTGGCTACCCAGCCCCCGCTCTCATATTCCAATGACGGAGCTCATGACCGGTCAATCCAGTCCTGCCTACTTCTGGAAGTTCTGGTTGTTAGTAAATTCTTCTGTATGTGGGCCAAAACCTCCCTTCTGATTGTACTCCTTTGTCCTGGTTCTGTCTTCTGGAGACCAGCCCATCTGGTCAGCTCCCTCTTTGCCATGATCTGCTAGAATCAACAGATGTGGTTCACCACATCTTCCTTTTTTTTCTGATAATAGGGCCCTGGGGTTCCTCTGAGGGTACCATGCTTTCCCCACTGCCATCTCCCATCTCAGGAAGTGACAAAGTCTTATTTTAACTTCTGAACCATGACCTTAGCGACAAGAAGAGGAGACACTTAAAAATAAGAGACTTTCCCTCTGTACCTTCAATGAAGCACCGCCGGTTCCTTCTGCCACTCTTAGCTGCCTGAGACACTGCCCCAGTTTGTTTTGTCTTGGGCTGGGGGCAGGGGGGTCTCTGCACTGGAGGTCGTCACGTGAAGCCAGTGGCCGTGCCAGAGGTCCCCGATGGCAGCCCTGCCATTCACCTCAGCCCTCCCTGGTTGTCCCTCATCTCATACAAACTCTTTATGACAACATTGGACCAAGTGGGATGTCCCTCCTTGAATGGATGGCTTTGGCCCTCCGGTTGCTTGTTGCTCTCAATCTTCCCTCAGTGTCATGTAGCAACTTTCTCTTGCCAGCCATGACTTTGAGGGCTTTATGCCAGCCAGGCCAGCTTCTCTCCTGCTTCCTCTCCCCACCCTGTCTTACCCAGCAGGGGAAAGATGCAGACTTTCTGAGTTCTCTATGAATTCTGCTGTGTGTAAAGGACTGTCGTCATAGACCTGGGCTGTCCACATGCTGCACATTCCAAAGAGAGGTCTGGCCCTTGACAGGCTCCTGAGAGAAACCCTCTAAGCCCTTGGACTCTTCGTCCTGACAAGAGCATCTTTGGGCCATGCCCAAGAGTCCACACAAACAATGGGACTTGGTGGGGGGGGGGCTTTGGGCCACATGGTATCAGTCTGATGTCTGGAGCGGCTGGAGGCTGAGTAGGGTCAGCCACATGGTGGTTAGTCATGCCTCCATGCTGACCTGGACACCAAGGCTCAGATGAGCTTCTCTGGCTGTTACATATGGTTGCCACACGAATCAGTAAGTCTGTAAGTCTCCGCTGGGAGAGGCACAGGGAAGCTGGTGCCTGGTTTCTCCTGGAGCCCGTCCTATGCACCTTCACCCTTGCTGGTTTTTATCTGTGTCCTTTTGCTGTTATAAACCATAACCATGAGTACAATAGCTCTCTGAGTCTTGCGGGTCCTTCCAGCAAATCATCAAACCTATGCGTGGCGTCAGGGCTCTCGAACACAACTGCTATCACAGAATCCATCCTGTTTCATTACATGTTTGTGCCCCCCATCCCCACCCCCCCAGACCATAAGCCAGGATCCCGGGTGTCCAGATTTCACTCACTTTCCTACCATCCACACTGCTCCCTGTTCCATGAGTGGATACAACAGGCAAGACTCTAGGTTACCATATACCTCCCCTAGACTGCCTTCTGATTTTTGCTGGACAAATTATGAACCTGGATTTCTCAGGCTAATGTCGTATCTGAGGGTCAAGACTCTCAAACACGACAGTCCCGTTGCAGACCACTGCCTATTTTCTCTCTGGGACCACAGTGTCGTTTACAGCTTTTAGGGACCACTCCTTGGTCTCACGTTCTGGATGAAAATCCACAATGAGCTAAGCTGTGCAAGATAGCAGAGCCTTGGAAGCCCTGACCATCATCCCCAGTAAATACCAGTCCTGACTGCTCACTGCTGACTGAGCTGCCTCCCTTCACCTCATTGTTCTGATCCCTGAGAAAGGCAAGGAGGGTTTCTCTCAGGAGCCTCTCAAGGCCGTGGGAGCTCCAAGTGGCACTTTCCACTCACATCCCAGGCTATGGAGGACCTGAGGTGACCATGGCCATGTCAACATGGCGGCCCCTGGATACCGCCGAGAGAAAGACCAGATCTCTCCTCTGCAGGATAGAAGAGTGCAGAATCTTCCCAAGAGCTGGTTTCCTTGGCAAGATACTAAAACAATGGAAAACAGCCAAGTCTGAGAGCAAAGAAAATCCTATTTGGTGACTTCATAGCTGGGCCTGAGCCTGGCTGGGCCTCACCACAGACCTGCTGGAAAGGACAACCATCTTCATGACCCAGGGCTATGATGAGGCCATCTCCTCCCCTACCCCACCCCCATGCCCTGGTTGTCCCTAACTCTGATGGCCTGAGAGGGTCTTGTGTGCCTGGTGTTGATGGAGGCCCGGGGATAAGAGGGAGAAATTAGGGTCCTCTTTTCTTACTGTTCTGGATAGGCAAATGGCTCCGACTCTAAAAGCAAGACTGGAATCCAAGTATCTGTTTGGTGCTTCTTGGTTCACGGAACACTTTTCCAACCATTAGCCCACCTGGTCCGTGTGATGGTCCTGGAAACTTGTCAGGGTGGGGATCGGTACCACCCCCCGCCCCCGGCCCTTTTCCAGACAAGAAACAGGATCAGAGAGATCATGTGTCCGAGAGGCTCTAGAATCTGGTGTCTTCATGGTGGACACTGTCACCCAGCTTGGGTGGGCTCCAGGATGAAGGGAGCTGGGTGGGAAGACGAGTCACAGCCCCCCCCAGGGTGGCTCTGGGCTCCCCTGCTGTGCAGCATTTGCTCACGCTGTTCTTACTCCTTCTGCAGAGCCCCACCTGAATGCCACCCTTTTGACAAAAAATTTCAGGATATTTGCAGGCCAGACAGATGACGTGATTCCCCGGGCTGTTGCAGCTTCCGGAACGAGTTTATCACCCTGGTTGTCATTCTGGCTTTGCCGTATACCTTCCTTATTTGATCCTAAGCTCCTTGGGGACACAGGCTCCGTCTGTCACGCCTGCAGCTCCAGCCCCTAGCACAGGGCCTGTCCCAGAGGACACATGCTCTTTCATGTTTATTGGCTGAATGAACAAACGAATCGATCCATCAGATCAAGCTGCCATCCCATGTATTTATTATCCGCAAAGCAGCTTTGCCCTTTTCTTTATTTTCTTGTGCATTTATCTTTGCTCAAGAAGCCCATGATTCTACTTTTGCTGTAAGCCATTCAAACACTGCAGAGAAATCCCAGCTCCCGCCCCCACCCCCCCAACCCCACCCCTACCCATGCCCTCTGCCCCCTTCACTCCAGTCCTCCCCCTGAAAGGAGCCCAGGCCCATCATCAGTTTGGGGCGTCTCCCTCCGGACCTCTTGACCTGCACTGACACACAACTACACACAGAAACATAACGCTTTGCATTTTGTGGATCTTTTAACATAAACGATGTCCCGCCATGCGTCTCACTCTGCAGCCTGCTTTGACCACAGACTTGGTCTTGGACTTCTCCCCTCGTCAGTCTCGGAGAGCTCCCTAGGTCTTTATAGTTGCTGATCTGTTGTTTCTTTATCTAGACTCTTCTTGATGGGCACCGAGGCTTTCCCCAGTTCTTCCTTCCCTCAAACGCTGTTGTGGTCGTACCCGTCAGATAGTTTCCTTTCCCAGGCGAGCAGTTTCCAGATTCCTGCTGGAGCCCCAGGGAAACTCTGGAATCCCTCTAGACAATGTGCACAGCAGAGGTCTGCGCTCTGGCCACACCGCTGGTCTGAGGATGTTCAGAAGCTTCCAGTGCTATGACCAAAGGCGTTTCATCCCACCCTTGTCTGCGAGCCAGTCCCTGCCTTAACAGGGCTCCTCATCCCCCGGGGGGGACGCACTTCGAGGCAGGAAGAACCGGGCTTGTGTTCTGACATTTCTGGTTTGGGGGCCTTGAGGCGTTGGGGTCTAAGCCTCAGATTCCTCCTCTCTAGATCGGGAACGACAGACCTTGCCCCCAGGGCTTCTGGGAAGGTTAAATGAGATGGGACGGCCCCTGGGCCTGGCCCACTACCAGCTCTGTGCGGTGCTCGGGACCATTGCTGCTGGCATCCTCGCCCCCCTCCAAGGCTGGCCACCATCAGGTCCACCTCAAACCCCCTTCCTTCTCGGCCCCTCTGGCTCCCCGCCTGTCCTCATTTTGCCCCTCCTGATGGCAGGCCACAGTTGAGGAACAGTTTTCTGGTATGTTTAGAAACACGAACTTGGTGTTTCCTTATGTAAGACAGGACTGGAAATTCACCTGCTGCCAAAGTCGCTGATGGTCAGTGTTCCAGAATCCACAATAATTTGTATCAGGGCCAGCTCCTTCTCTGCGGCTCCTCCTGGCACAACACAGCCGAGGCTGGAAGGAAAGAAGACATATCAGCAAAGCACCTGCCAGGGCTGAGGTGCCCAGCCTCCAACGCAGTGCGGGGGTCAGCAGGGCTGGGTGAGCCCACGAAGCCCAAGGGGCTCTGGTGTCACCTGGCGTGCTGTCCTGCCCAGAGCCACGCAGCAGACAGGGCCAGAGCCAGGAGGAGGGGGAGGGAAACGGCGTATCCCTGGGAAAGGCCCCACCCCTCCAGAGGAGTGCATGGGGGCCACGGGGTGGTCGCAAGGCGGACTTGCCTTGGCGGACTTGAGCTTTGCTTATTTATTGTGTGATGTTGGGCAAGTCACTCACCCTACCTGGTGTTCTCATCCGTGAAATGGGAACACGGCTGCTCCCTCCCCGGGTCGTTGGCAAAGCACGTGTACAAGATCTTGGTGACATCTCCAGTCTGAGGCATCGGGCACACACCCGGCCTTCCTCTTCGGACCCTCCTGGAGAGCAGAGACAGGTAACGGCTTGCTCAGAAGGCCAAGAGAACAGAAGTAGGCCTCAGGCCTGAGCTAAGGAAAGGAGTCATAGGGCAAGCAAATGAGACACAGGAGGAAAAGCGGGGACAGGAAGAAACAGTAGCAACGGGCTTTCAAAAGCCCATTTCCGCACCTCTCCCCCTTGTATATACTTTGTATGAGTCCTCGGCCCGTGTGGCCCGTGCTGATCTCCAGCAGTGCCGTGGAAGTCAGCAGGGCTCAGGTTCGTCATCCCCTACCCCCCCCCCCCCGGGTCCTGTGGCAGGCTGGCCCCATGCCCCTTCACCTGCACCAGCTGCCCAGCACTTGGAGGCACACGCGGCGTCTGCGGCATGGTGATCCTCGGCTTCTTCCTCTGCAGGTGGAAAAGCACCCTCACTTTGCCTCAGTCTGACCCACATAGCTCACCATTCACCACCACCCCCTTCCAGCAACCCCGGCTCCTGGGAAAGGCCAAGGAGCCCCCACCCACCCTGGGCCTCAGGCCAAGGCTGTCCCAGGGCATCGCAGAAATGGGAGACAGAGAGAGACACCGAGAAATAGAAACACACGGAAATACAGAGAGCTCAAGTCAGCGACAGCCGGCAGAGGGGAGAAAAACTCCCTGAGACCTTTAGTGACGGACTCGCCAAACCCAGAGAGAGGGGGAGGGCAAGGACTCAAGAAAGGAGACAGAGACTCAGAGATGCAGAGAGAAAAGAGAGCGAGAACTGGGAAGACAAACAGGGAGCATGGCCAAGGCACAGAGCAGACATCTAAGATTATTCCGCAGGATGTCAGCAGGTGTCTGGGGGGAGAAATGGTCCTTGTCGTCAAACAAGTCAGGTGGAAAGCACAGGGCACAGTGGGACCAAGAAAGGTGGTTTTCTGCAGGGGGGTCTGTGCCTTTGACACGCTGCTGTAGGTGTGCATGGCCAGGACTCACAGTGGGGCTTCCCAGCTAAGGTCGCCACCCCCCACAGCCACCAAAGACCCACCGAGGAAAACCCGGCACTTTGAGATACGCTGACAGAGAGATTTGGAGGCAAACGTGGACACAGAGACAGAGGCCTGGAGATGAAGGGAGAAGCAGACAGACAGAAGGACACAGAGAGGCAGACATAAAGAGGGATGGGGCGCACAGAGAGACGGAGACACAGGGAGTGATAGAGAACTTAATGCAAAGGGAGGGGCAGGAAAGAGGAACGGGAAGGCAGGACGCAGGAACAGGGACAGAACCACAGAGATGGGAACAGGAAGAGACAGGGACCCAAAGAGAGAGAACCGATTGGCAGTGCTGACATGGAAAACAAAGGCAGAAGAAAAATTATTAAATTTCCTTGCTACCTACAGCCCACTGACCAGTCCTTGAAACAGGCAGAGGGACCTTCCTCTAGGAACTCAACTGCCTCGATGTTAATACTTTGCTAAGGGCAAAAAGCAATCTTAGCCCAACACCCAGGACCAGTAAGTCTACTTTAACATATAAAAATTCCTTTGGAAACTTCCTTTATCTCCACTCCCCCAAGATATACGTTGACCATCATCCTCCAAGCGTATGACCCACGGATATACATGTGAAGGATCTCATGACTGAGGGCTTACTAAACAGTGACAAGTGACCTTTCCTAACAAGAGCTAGCCCCCTCAGGGTCCTGAAAACCGTGTTTCCAAAATACCTGGGAGGCTTACGCTCTCCCTAACCCCCTCCCAATATAATGGGGAGAATATAATGGGCTGCTCCTCAGACCCCAGTGCAGCTATTTCCGCCCACAGGTCCTGTCCCTGGGCTTTAATCAAACCACCTTGTTGCATCAGACGCCTCAAGAATCTTTCTTGGCCGCTGGCTTTGAACCCTAACGTTTTTCCCACATCAGTCCCTGAACCTAAGGCAGAAGAGCGTTTGCTCGTGAGGATGTGCGAGCAGAGCCGATCCGCCTCCTTCTGAGCTCCCCCCGGGGCAGTGCGCTGTGCCGAACCCCGAGGACACGCATCCTGGGGGGAGGGGGACACTGAACCTGCAGCAGCACATCAATGACCCCTCTGAGGAAGGCCTGCAAAGGACACTGAGCAGGAAGGAGCCGTGTCCTCTGCTGCCCTCTGCTTCTGGAAAACCGAGACCATGTGTCACGCGATGCCACCACAGCTCCGGCTTGGCTTCCGGAGGGCAAGCCTGACATGAATCTCCGAGACTTAACTGAACTGTTTTTAAATGATTTGCCATTAATTTTCTGGTTTTGCAGGAGCTTTACAGGTTGGGGGATCAACGAGGGACTTTGGAGCCCGCACGTCGCAGGTGTCCATGCTGACTCAACCCAGTGGGCCACGGCCCCCTCTAATCCCTGGGATTCCTGCCTCTTCCGAGGAAGGGCGGTCCTAGGGGACTTGCTGGAAATACGCACATCCCCGCCAGGGCGGATCTATTTGTATCTTTTTTCCTTGTGCTTGTCTTGATTTGTGCGCCAGGCAAGATATCCCAGAAGGCTCAGAGTCCTTCATTTGCTTCCCTGGTGATGGCTCTTGGTGGTCACACGGCTGCTTGCTTCTCCCCACAAGATCTTCCCAAAGCCCAGATATGAGTGACTTCTCCCCTGCTCAAATGCCTTTCATGGCTCCCACTTGCCACACTGTCCATCTGGTCATGCTCAGCCCTGGGGCTACATTTAAGCAGATTTCTTCACTCCCCTGATGCTTCTCTTGCTTACTCTGAGGCTGGTGTTTCTCGGGCTTTCACAGGATCTCTGGATCTTTCTTCTGCACTGGCTTCCATTCTGAGTTATGGGGTGACTTAAGTACACCCCAGAATTCACATACTAAAGTTCTAAATCCCAGGACCTCAGAATGTGACCTTATTTGGAGAGGATCCTTTATAGACATAATCAAGGTAAAATGAGGTCCCTGGGGTGGGCACTCATGCAATCTGTCCTTCTGGAAAGGAAAACTTTGGACCCAGAGACAGGTGCAGAGGGAAGACAGGTGCGAAGAGACGCAGGAAGGCGATGGCCTTCCACAAGCCAAGGACAGCGGAACCAACCCTGCTAACACCTTGAGTTTGGACTTCCGGCCTCCAGAACCGTGAGTCCATAAATTCATGCTAAGGCCACCAGTCTGTGGTACTTTGTCACAACGGCCATAGGAAATGGACACACTCTGCTTGACCAGCTCTGCCTCAAACACACAGCTGAGTTGTTCCCTCCTCCTCACCTCACCCCATGACCTGCTCACACTCAACGCCTTTCCCAACAGACTTGACATGACCATTGGCAGCCCCCAGGCAATACTGGAAGGCACATCAGGGAAGGGTCCGTTGCGTTCTGTTGCTTTTTCTTTCCTTCTCTGAGGAAAGATGACACAAACACAGGAAAGATTTCCAGCCCTTCGCCCCATGGAGGCCGCTCCCCCTCTGACAAGGCCCCACGGGGTGCTGCAGGAACTTGTAACTTAGCAAACTCAAAATCAAACTCGTGATCTCTGTTCCCTCCCCGTTCTGTCCCCATGTCCCCCAACCTGGATTAATGTATGCGTCAGTTCCCAGGTCCCAATTCAGAGAGCCCCGAGTCGTCTTCACTCCCCACACCCCTTTGGTCATCAGTTCCAGTCTGTTCCATGTAAGAAATTTCTCTCATGCTTGTTCTCTTTCCATGGCCACTGCCAGTTCCTGATCTCATCACTTCATGATGGGCTCATTCCAAAAACTCCTAACTGGCCTTCTGGCCTCCAGTCTTTCCTCTCTCCAACCCATATCCCTGTCTCTGTAGAGCTGATCGTGTCATTGTCTTGTCTGGTGATCTCAGTGGCTGATTAAATCCATACCCCCGAACGTGACCCACACCACACCACACCACACTTTCTCAGACGTACTGGACCCTCCCTCACCTTTAGGACATGGCGTGTGACATTCACTCTGTCTGGGATGCCCTCCCTGCCCCCAACATTGTGTCTGCCTCTCTTGGTTCATACCTCTTGTTAGCACTAATATTACATTGTTGTTTATTCCTGTGTTTCTCTTCCGCCAGCCCAGAAACCCCTTGAGATAGCAGTGCAGAGCTCAGCTCTATAAACATTTGTTGAGTGAATGCCGGGAGGGATCCACGCATGGATGCATGGATGGATGGATGGATGGACAAGTCATTATCGGTCGCAGGCCACGTGCTGAGGCTTGCCAGATGACTGCAGCGGCTGATCACTGGCTGCAGAGGCTGAGGAGTGGGGGACAGCAGCCGGGCTGTAAAATCCAGCTCCTGGTTCCAGGGTGGGGCTCAGCTGCTCCCAGCTGTCAACTTGGTAATTAGCAGGAGTTCTTCATCTGAGGTCTGTGGACCCCCAAGTGATGTGTAGATAGCATTTGGGGAAGTCCATGAACGTAGATGAGATAAATTATGTCACAGGCAACAAACGTCAGTAATGGTAGTAGTACTTTGAAAACAAGAAGAATCGCAGACATTTTTGTACCATATTATGGTTGTTAGAGATATCTCAAAATATCATTTATGCTCATCACGACTTTGATATTAGGACTGTTATGATATGTATAGCAATGGATCACTGTTGCCCAGTCTTAGTATTAAAGCACTGGAAAAGAAACACGGATAGTACTATGTCACGAGATTGGATTTTACAATATTTGGTAAGTTTATTCTAATATCATTGATTTTTAAAAAATTCTCTGTGTTTTATCATATGCACTTACAAACGTCATTCTGAGAAGGGGTTCATAGGCTCCACCATGTTATACTCAGTGGTCCATGCACAGAGGTGATTAAGAATGCCTACGTGGATTATACGCTGGCTAACCGAACATAATAGAAAGAAAAATTGATTCCGGATAATGTGCAAAAAAACCCCCCAAGGACCTACAGAAGTCAAAGGCAGCCCCCAAGAGTGTGGGGAGCCCAGGGAGAGAGCAAAGCCTCTGGCTTAGACGGCCCTGGCCTGACCGCCTCTCACCCACGTTCCTCCGAGCCCCGAGCACAGATGTCTGCTCTCCCTCGGGGAGATGTGGAAGGAGAGGCAAGCCCATCGTTGAGAGCTGCCGAGCTGGGCCAGGCCCCCTCCTTCGCATCCCCGCCTGCGCCAGCAGCAGGCTTCAAATAAGAATCCTTTGGGTGGAAATTTTGAGGGATCTGACGTTAGAAAGGGAAAGTTTCCTCCTAGGCCCAAAAGGATAATTCCTAGGTATTTACATGTCTTTTGGAACTATAGGCAAAAGCTGCCCCAGGTGCCAAGGAAGGGACACAAAAACAGAAAGGTGCATGTCCGCGAGGGCAGTCAGCCCTGGAATTAGCCTGCACAGCAACGTACCGCCACCCAGATGCCCCTGCAGGTCCCAGCCCCCATTCTCCCAGCTGCCGGGACCTCTGACTGCTAGGGGCTCATGGCCAAGCCGCCCCCCTTCCCCCCGCAAGTGCCTTCAGCGGAAGGGAGCTGAGTACCTAAGGCCATTCTTCATCTCCAGGTAGCCTGTCTCCAAAGAAGGTCACTGTGTGGGACGCAAAGGCCCAACCCCTTGCCTTAATCTGGAACACTAGGATGGTGACCCTGCTCCGGAGCCCCCATAGGACTGACTGGTAGGGGCCTCTATTGCCCCATTTTCTCCGCCCATCCTGCCGTGAGACACTGCAGGTGGAATTACTGAGGGGTCTCTAAGCCAAGCAGGCCACTACATTAAAGATGGTGTCAGTAACGTGCAAGCGTGGGCCTGTCCCTGACTCGGGAAGGGCACAACAAACCAGACACCAGGCCATAATTTGGTGAAGGCTGCAGACCCCCTCTCAGTAGAATGTTTGCAAATGCATACACTAAAATGCAGAGAATCACGATTTTGACTGTGGGTAAGTACCCAACAGAAACATTCTAGAGCCCACACTTCACAAGGGAGTGGAGCCTGCCGGGCTGGGAAGGTGGGTGCGTTAGATCCGACACAGAAGGGAGATGGTGGTGGAGACTTAACTGCCCCCAGCAGCTGCCCGAACAAAACCACCACGCTCCCCTACGTTGGGAACATGGCCGCCGGGAATGGGCTGTGCCGGTCGGCTTGGGCTGCCATAGGGTGGGTGGCTTAAGAAACAAAAATTTATTTCCTCACAGTCTGGAAGCTGGAAGTCCGAGTTCAAGGTGTTCACGGGGTTGGTTTCCTCTGAGGCCTCTCTCCTCGGCCTATAGATGACCGTCCTTCCCCTGTGTCCTCACACAGTCAACTCGGTGCATGTCTGGGTCGTCGTCTCGGCAGTCATATTGGACTAGGGCCCACCCATGTGACCTCATTTTAACGTAATTACCTCTTCAAAGACCCTGACTCCACACGCAGTCACATGCTGAAAGTAAGGACTTCAACGTAGCAATTTAGGGGAACACAATTCGGCCCGTAGGGAGCCCATATTCCCCAGCCTCCTTGCAGGCCACGTGACCAGGCTCAGTCCCACGAGCTAAGGCGCAGCCGTGCTCTGGACAGCTTCCGGGTCAGTTCCCTAACGTCGAGCCACGCCCCCCGCCCCTCTGTGGTTTCCTCCTCCCCGTGGCTAGTGCAGATGCCGTGGACACAGATGGGAGTCACGTGTTAGAACAGCAGATTGAGGGGCACCTGAGTGGCTCAGTCGTTAAGCATCTGCCTTTGGCTCAGGGCGTGATCCCGGAGTCCTGGGATCGAGCCCCACATCAGGCTCCTCAGCTAGGAGTCTGCTTCTTCCTCTCCCACCTCCCCCCCCCCACTTGTGTTCCCTCTCTCACTGGCTGTCTCTCTCTCCATCAAATAAATAAATAAAATCTTTAAAAAAAAAAAAAAAGAACAGCAGATTGACCACTCACCTGGGTCCATGAAACACTCCATGAAGCACCGCTGTGTGCCCATTCCGGACTGTCGCTGTAATAACCACAGAGTCTGGGTGGCCCACAGCCAGCGGCTGGCAATCCACTCATGGGTCTGTGGGCTGGCTGAGACCTGCCTGGGCTCAACTGGGGGGCTGAGTGTCCATCTGGCTCTGAGTGGGCTCCACTTTCTCTCATGGTTAGCTGGAGATGGTTCCTCCCAGGATGAAAAGCAGGAGAACCAGAGGGGAAGGGGAAACATGGAAGCCTTCCGATAGCCTAGTTTTGCTGGAACATTCTCACTTCCATCCACATGTTACTGGCTCTGGCAAGTCAAATCATTGAGCCTTACTTACGTGATGGTACAGGGATGTGCCCAGTACCTCTAACGTGGAAAGTGTAAAGACACACGGCAAAGAGTGAGAATCTAGAAAGGGTGATGAGATGGGCCAATCATTTACCACCCCTGCCCACATTTAGACATTGATGCGAGAAAGAAAGAAACCTCTATGTGAGCAGCCGTCTTTTGGGATTCTTTGTTATGGTGGCTCAGTCTGTACGCTACCATAAGACCTAGGGCGTAATCCGCCCAGGGCAGCCAGCATCGGGAGGAACGAAAGCATGAGCCCGCAGTCCACAGTCAGAAAAGCTGACGTCATCACCGTGTCCACGAGGCAACTGGAGCCAGAAACAGAGGGCTAGCCTGCAAAGATCAGAAACCAAGGAATGAGGGTAGAATCCAATCAAGTGGGCTTGTTTGTACTCCATGAGGGAGTAGGAGAGGTGGAGGGTAGTCAGCCTGGCCTGGGACCACCAGGAGAAAGAAGAGAGGTGGGTGAAGGCTCAGCATTAATGTCCACATTCAACAAATACTGATGGAACACCTACTATGTGTCAGGCACTGCACCAGGTGCTAGAGGTAGAGAGGATAGAGTCCCCGCCACTAAGGATGCACTATTGTCTCCAAAGGACAGCCACCCTCAAACACCTGCACACCTTACAAGAGGAGCTGGGGGTGGGGCTTCCTGGAGCACAGGTGCCTGGAGCACACCTGAGACAGGCGCACCCATGGGAGGCATGGATGTCTCCCTGCCTGTAGGTGCACACAGGAAGCAAACCTTCACCTTTTGCTGTGGGGTGGCTAAGAACATGCGTGTGGGCTTTGGAGCCAGACACTCTGGGTCCCAGTGCTGGCACCACCTCGTGCTAGCTGGGTCACCCTATGAAAGTTAGTTAGCCTCCTTTGTTCTTTTGCATCTCCCATTTCCCCAGAGGGTGATGTGAGGATTCAGTGGGTAAATATATGTGACGTGCTTAGGATAGTGTCTCGTGCATGGACGGAGCTCCTGTTCTTACGCCGTCCAACCTCTATGCCTTTGTCCAGGCCATACCCTCAAAGACTAAGACAACCCAGAAGGAAGCATAGGCAGTGGCCTGTTGGAACTTGAACAGTTGCTGGAGGAGGGCCGACCCAATAGCCAATGCAAGACAGTGGAATCCTTAGTCAGCAGTAGAGACAGCCAAAAAACAGCTAAAGATACTTCCCCAAAGATTAAAACCCCAGCAGCCATGGATGCTTTAGAAAGTGGGGTGACATGGGGTTAAAAAAAAAGAAGAGGCGGAGCAGCCCTGCCCACCTTTGCAGAGAAGGCTGGGGGTTTGTTCTCCAAAGAGGATACAACAGAAAGCCACTGGACCAGGGACACCAGGGACAGCCCAGGGATGGCTTAAGTACACTCTGCTTAAGTCAGGCCCACCTGGGTCCGAGGGCCCCGGAGCAACTAGCATTCATTTTGTGGTAAGGGATGGGGAATTTGAGGAGCCCCAGAGAAAACACCTAAAAGTATGCGGATGAAAGAACTTGACCAATCACAGTGAAGCCTGCAGGGACAAGCCCCGCCCCCTGGCCCTAAGCTCCAATCAGCTTGCTAGTTCCCACACTAAGGTGGGAGCATCCATCAGTGACCACAGGACATTTGACAGAGGCCAAAGCCAACAGAAGAAAGGAATTTGGGGAAACAAGGACTACACGGGGAGAAGCAAACTTTCAAAAAACCACACAAGCTATTATTAACATCCTCAGAGTGATAAAAGAATGATAATAAGAATAATATACCCAACATAGTATTTCATTTAATCTTTACAAAAACCCTATGAGTAGATGGAGTGGATATACTTGTGTCCCTCCAAAAGATACATGCGACCCCTACCTTCTTATTTGGAAATAGGTTCTTTGTAGATGGAAGCAAGTTAAGATGAGGTCACACAAGAGGAGGGTGGGCCCTCATCCACTGACTGGTGTCTTTGTAAGATGAGGGAAATTTGGACTGGAATACAGAAGATGGGAAGAACTGCATGTGAGGGATGTGTCTTCAGGCCAAGGATTGTGGGCAGCCACCAGAGCCCAGCAGGCGGCTTGGAACGGCTTCTCCCTCCAGGCCTCCAGGAGGAACCAACCCTGCTCACACCTTGGTTTCAAAAGTCTGGCCTCCAGAAGTGAGAGAATAAATTCCTGTCTGTTTAAGCCACCCAGTTTGTGACACTTTGTTATGGCAGCCTGAGAAAAGGAGCATAGTAGGCATTATTGTTTTAATCCCCATTTGATGGATGGAAGAACTGAGGCCCCGAGGGGTTAAGTACCTTCCCCGGGTTTGTACAGCTGCCAGGGAAGGGCCAGGCTGTGTATCCAGGCGTTCTGGTCCCAGAGCCATTACGACAGACTTGGAGTCCTGAAACAAGGGCCGGATACTGTTTTCTTTTCTTTCTTTTTTACTTTATTTTATTTATTTATTTATTTGAGAAGGTTGGGGGGGGGCAGAGGGAGAGAGAGAGAGAGAGAATATTAAGCAGGCTCCACGCCCAATGCAGAGCCTGACACGGGACTCGATCTCATGACCCTGCGATCATGACCTGAGCCAAAACCAAGAATCGGAGATTCAACCAACTGAGCCACCCACATGCCCCAGGATGCTGTTTTCTTAAAAAAAGGAACATCCAGGGAAAAAGTCAGAGTACTTGGAAATAAAAACATGATGGTCCTCATGAGAAGTCAACAGAGAGGTGGGAAAATTAACTGAAGAAGATCTCCCAGATTTTACTTATTTTTAAAGTAATCTCTACACCCCATGTGGGACTTGAACCTCCAACCCCAAGATCAAGAGCTGCATGCTCCACCGTCTGAGCCAGCCAAGCACCAAGAAGATCTCCCAGAAAGTGGAGAGAAAGGCAAAGAAATTAAAAATAAGGAGATTCAACTTTCAATAACCAAATGATAGGAGGGGAAGGAGAAGGCAGTGGAGCAGGAAGAAGTGACAGACGTGGGGTCCAGACTGAAAGGGTCTGCCAAGTGCCCAGCACAATGGGTGGGAGTAAACCCACACCAAGATCCCATATGTGCTGGTGAGATTTCAGGATGCAAGGGACAAAGAGAAGATGTGAAAAGAGGGTAAAGGATGGGAGTGCCTAGGTCGCTAGGTCTGGTAAGTGCCCGACTCATGATTTCCACTCAGGGTCATGAGATCAAGCCCTGCGTTGGACTCCATGCTCAGCGGGGAGTCTGTCCCTCTCCCTCTCCTTCTCTCTCTCTTTCAAATAATAAATAAATCTAAAAAAAAAGAGAGAGAGGAAAGGATGGAAAATCCAAATGTTGGTGGAATTCTCAACAGCAACGATGCAAGCCAGGACTAATGAAGGAAATTCTTCAGGATTGTGAAGAAGGACGCCCCATGGAGAACAATGTAGCTAGTGGACTCTCAATTCCGTGTATTGCAGTGAGACGACCAGAAATGCAAGGTCTCAGAGTGTTTACCTCCTGGGCTGGCCAGTCGCCAAGATGGCCCCATGATTCTGTGTCTTAGTATTCCATCCTCCACTCTCACATTGCATCAGAGTCTGTCTGTAAAATAGCAGCAAAATTGATGGTATGTCTCTTCCAAGACTGAGTCATAGAAGACATCGTGGCTTCTGCCTTGCTCTTTCTCTCTTGGTTCGCTAGCCCCGGGGGAAGCCAGCTGCTATGTGGTAAGGACACTCGAGCAGCCCTGAGGAGAGGCTCCTGGGACAAGGAACCAAGCCAGCAAAGAACTAAGGTCTTCAGTCAACAGCCTTGTGAGCGATGGATCCCCTCCCCCATGACAGGCCCTCAGGTGACCACAGCTCTGCCTGCCGGCTTTACTGCAACCTCCTGATGGACTCTGATCTAGAACCACCCAGCTAAGCCCCTCCTAGATTCCTGCAATGCAGAAACACAACAAGAGATCATGCAGAGCTTCCTGGAGCTGCTGACCTGGGGGGTAATTTGCTATCTGTATCATCTTTGATTCAATGAAATACAACATTTGACTCTTCATGTGCAAGGTATAAATTTGATCAAAATAAAAATGACAGTGATGACAAAGAAGAAGGATGGAGAGGAGAAGGAGGGGAAGGAAAGAAAGGAGGAAGGGAGGAGTAGAGGAAAGAGGAAGGGAGGAAGGGAGGGAGGGAGGAAGGAAGGAAGAAACGCCATGATGAAGTCTGTGTCCGTAGGAGAGTGGCCCCCCTGCTGCGGCCCCGGGCCACCTGGACCAGGAGGGAGTAAAAGCAACACCACAACACCAGGATATTATAGAAGAATCACAACGTTCCGTTATACCGCGGGACTTCTGTTCATACTTCCGTCATTATTAGGAGAATCACATAATTAGCGACCAACCCAGGACACACTTGAGAGTAAGAGAGGGTCACTATGAATGGTTAACTCCAGGACAGGCATAAGATGAGATGGTCCCAAGCAACCCAGGACATGTGATCGCCACTCACGGTGCTCATCACCCCTTAGCAGGATTGTCTACTTACAGATCTGTCTCCCTGCCCCGTGAGCCCTTTGAAGGCAGGAACTGTGCCTTTGACCTTTGTACTTTCCAGTGTCTAGCATGGTGCCTGGTACTCAGCTGGTGCTCAATAAATACTCATAGGATGCACAAATGACTGGGCTAATGAACTCCGGTTTAGGAGTTAGTGGTGGACAATAGAATCATACTCTGATTATGATTTTGCGTCTGATTATTACTTTGTAACTTGCTCCATAATCACGCTCAAGTGAGCGCTCTCAAAGCATGTCTAAATCCGGATAGATTAGGTTCTCGCGGAAGACCAGTTTTTCTCGACTAACTGCCTGTGGGTTTTGTTTTCCTTTTTTCTTTTTTTAAGTCTCCAATTAAAAAAAAAAGCCAGGTATGACCCTTCCGTAGAAACATTGTCACCTATAGATGTCAAAACCCCATTCCACTTGCTGAGCTGTGAACACATTTGTCCAGAGGTGGGCAGTTAATTCAGTGGCCCAACAACATTATCAAGAACCCCGATTCTTCCGATCCCTCCCTGGGCCACCCTTGGGGCCCAACTTTGGCCCTCAAGCTGCTGCCCTATAGACCCAGACAGGAAGGGCAGGCAGTGGCTCTGGGGACAAACAGGCAAATCACAGCCTCAGATCATTTTCTGCGCTTGGCAGAAGCAGAAATTGAAGCACAGAGAGGTTAAGTAACCTGCTCAAAGTCACACAGCAGAGCCAAGTCAGTCTTCCTTTGAAGTCTTCTTCCTACTGAGTTCTGCTGTGTCTCCATCTTGTACCTGTTCTCTCTCCAACAGCAGACCCATCACCCTGCCCCTTGCCGAGGAACGAAGAGTGCTAGTAGGACAAAAATTCCAGAGATTTGGGAAACACCACCCTCTGGTATCACAAGCCCCCCGCCCCTTTTCTGAGATGCAAATGGAAGTATTTCCGAGCTACACGACAGAAAGTTTGCCAATTCCTTTAAAATAAAAAGGGGGGGGGGCGCCTGGGTGGCACAGCGGTTAAGCGTCTGCCTTCGGCTCAGGGCGTGATCCCGGCGTTTCGGGATCGAGCCCCACGTCAGGCTCCTCTGCTATGAGCCTGCTTCTTCCTCTCCCACTCCCCCTGCTTGTGTTCCCTCTCTCGCTGGCTGTCTCTATCTCTGTCAAATAAATAAATAAAATCTTAAAAAAAAAATAAAAATAAAAGGGGGGTCGGGTGAGGATAAAACTCGTGTGGCCGATTTTGATGGTGGTTAAAACTCAGCAGATCACTGTCCTCTCTACTCTTAAGCGTTTGGGAATTTTGTAATAAAAATTTTAAATGAGTGAAAAACAAATTTCTAAGTAAATGACAAAGGAACCTCCCAGGGAAGCTGCCTCAGGTTCTGTCTGTAGAATTAGTGATGGAAACAGAGGGTGCTAAAAATAGCCACGAGATTTATTTGGTTTCTCCACATGACGTCTCTGATAATTTATCATCGAAGCCCACATTCACTCCGGTTGCGCTCTGGACGTCCTAGATGGAGCCTGGTTTCAAGGGGAGGAAGAAATGTTCCCCCACCCCTCCAGGAATACCTGCTCTTTCGACTCGGGATGTGGCCTTGGAGGCAAGTGCCTTTCCCTGCCCCGTACCCCACTCTGGGCCTCAGTTCCCCCACAGGACATGAAGCACAAGGCTCCCCACTTGGACTCCCTTATAGGGTTCTTGCCAGGGTCAGAGAAAATGCTGGAACTGAACACACTTCTTTTTAAAGCCTTCGTTTTCTTGTTCAACAGTGAGATACGCTCACTGTAGGATATTCAGAAACCAAGATAATCAAGGGAAAGAAAAGCCACTCACAACGCTGCCCCCCAGCATATAACTGAGGTCATTGTTTTGTGTATTACTTTATAGATTGTTGTTTCCCACACCTATGTTTGTATCGTTGCTGTTAATTTACAGAAACAGGTTCAAATTATGTAAACTGTTATGTTTTAACGTAACACATTGGGAACATCGAATCCTGTCATTACCAATTCTTCCATAATATGATTTTTATATTTTAATCATCGCACTGGTTTCCACTCTGTGACATTACTCTTCGTTAACCAGGGTCATTGCAGGAGCTTCTTAGGGCCGCCATAACAAAGTGCCACCAACAGGGGGCTTAAGACAAAAGACCTGTGTCTCACGGTTCTGGGTGCCAAAAGTTGGAAATCAAGGGTTGATTCCTTCTTGGTAGTTCAAAGGGAGGATCTGCTCCACGCAGGCCCCTCTCCTAGATGCTGGTGGCTGCAGGCAATCCTTGGCATCCTTGGCCGGTTGCGGCATCACTCCAAACTCTGCCTCTGTCCTCCCATGGTCGTCTTCCCTGTGCGTCTCTCTGTCTCTTCTCCTTTTCTTGTAAGGACACCGGTCATATTGGATTAGGGATTTACCCTGCTCCACTCTGACCTCATCTTAGCTAATTCATCTGCAGGGACGCTACTTCCAAGTAAGTTCATACTCTGCTGTTGGAAGAGTTACAACTTTAACTTTTGGGGGGCCACAGATCAACCCAATACACCCTACTGGGGGGCCCACACCTGCTCTCTGAGCGATCCCCAGGGGCCTGAATTACACGGTAGCTGCTGGAGGGCTGTAGACCTCAGCTGGACACCAGAAGACAGTCCTGTATCTTCTTGTGCTTTCCAGGTTCCACCCGTGCCTTCCAGGTTCCACCCATGCCTCCCATTGACCAACTACAAGCCAACAAGGTGTCTGAAAAATGTAGTTTGCATTCTAGAGCAGAGATGGGGGGAGGGGAATGGAATTGATGAGCTAACAGACATAACTGTCCTAGAGGCTTTTGCTATGTATTCTTCCATCATCTTCCAGAAAGTTTCCATCAACTTAACACTACAAGTTACTTCTAGTAGAGCGTGGGAATATCTAGTGCCCACAGTTTCCCAACACGGGATGTCATCGTTTAAAGCTTTGACCTCAAAAATTCTTCCTTCTCTTCTTCTGCATTTCCTTGATTTTCAGTGATGCTGACCATATTTCTTATATTTTTGGCCATCGTGTTTATTACTTGTTTTACGAATCATTGAAATATAAAGCTAAAATAATGAAAATGCTGGATTTTATGTCCTTTGCCTATTTTTATTACAATATTTGCCTTTTTCTTATCAATTCACAACACTTCTTTATGCATTAAGGATATTAATCCTTGCTCTACAATACATGCTGCAAATAATACTTTCTTATTGTGGTTTGACATTTAGTTTTATTTATAGCATTTTTTATGTCAGGCTTTTCAATTTACGTGTGGTCAAATCTATTAATCTTTTCTTTCATGCACTCGCCTTTGGTTTCATGCTTAGAAAGCTCTTCCTTAGGCCAAAATTACAGAGCTATTTCTATTTTCTCTAAGGTTTCTACATTTTTAACATTAAAATTTTGTTTTACATTTCAATTTTTACATGGAATTTATTTGGGGATATAGTATAAAATTAGAATTCATTGAATAATTAATTTTTCTTCTATAATTTGGAATGTCATCGTTATCCTTTATTAAATTCGTATACATACGCACATTTCTATATGGTTATGAATATATGGAGATAAATCTCTATTTCTTTTTTTAAAAAGATTTTTATTTATTTATTTGACAGGGAGAGAGATAGCCAGCGAGAGAGGGAACACAAGCAGGGGGAGTGGGAGAGAAAGAAGCAGGCTCCCAGCAGGGCAGGGAGCCCGACGAGGGGCTCGATCCCAGGACCCTGGGATCACACCCTGGGCCGAAGGCAGATGCTTAACCGACTGAGCCACCCAGACGTACCTGGACTATTTCTGTGCCAGAACCATGTTTCGTTTTTTGTTTTAAAGTCAGATTTATTAAGGCATAACTCACATACAGTAAAAATTCTCCCTTTTTTAGTGTCCAGTTTAATGAGTTTAACACACACACTCAGGGAATCACCATCATAACCTCAAAACCTCAAAAGAACTCTATCATGGCTTTTATTAAATTCATTTTTTATTTTAAATTGTGGTTTTAAAAAAACCCCATAATGTAAAATGTACCATCTTAACCATTTTTTAATTAAGTTTTCAAAATTTTAATTCCAGCAGAGTTAACACACAATGTTGTGCTAGCTTCCGGGTACAATATAGTGATTGGACAATTCTGTACATTACTCAGTGCTCATTACGGTAAGTGTACTCTTTACAGCTTAACCATTTTAAGTGTAACATTGAGTATATTCACATTGCTGCCCAGTGGATCACCAGGCCCTTTACACCTTGCAAAACTGGAACTCTGGACCCGTTAAACAGCAACTCTCCTGCCCCCTGTCAGCCCGAGCCATTGTCATCCTACTTTCCGTTTCTGTGAATTTACTCCCTTCAACCTCATACAAATGAGATTGCACAGTATTTCGCTTTTTGTGACTGGCTTATCTCCCTTAATGTAAAGTCCTCCAAGTGCATCCATGCTGTAGCATTTATCAGAGTTCCTTCCTTTTCAAGGCCGAATAATACTCCATTGTATCCATCATGTGCTTTCGTGTGCAACTCCTACCCCTCTCCAAGGTCCTGATGTGTTTTGTCAATGCAGTTTTGCCTTTTCCAGAATGTCATATAATGGAATCAAACGGTCTACAGCCCTTTGAGTCTGGCTTCTCTCACTCGGCATAATACATTTGAGGCTCATCCATGTTGTTTTAAGTATCAGTAGATGATTCATTCCTTCTTATGGTTATATAATGATATTTCATTGTATAAGTAATATTTTGTTGTATAGATGTGACTCAGTTTACCCATTTCCCAGCTGGAAATAAATCTGGATTGTTCCCAGTTTTAATTACTGCAACTTCGTAAAGCACTTTTATCGAGAAACCATCTAGTAAGCTGCCAAACATACACCAGTTATAACCAGAATGAGAGGAACACTAGGTGTCCCTGGGATTGTGGAGATAAGATTCCCCCCTGGGAGCGAGGGCACGAGGGACCCACATGCAGCAGATGTGGGGGCCCTGAGTGATATCAGAAGGCTTGTAGGAAGCAACCAGATCCTGCTTATCAAACTGGGCCAAGTGGGCTCACAGGCAGTGTTGTGGTGGGTGATGCATTAAGGGCGTGGGCTCTGCAGACAAGGAACTCAGCGTGTGGGTCTTTCCTCTGAGGCTTCCTCCGTGGGTGACTGGGGCAGGCACGTGGCCAACTGGAAGCCTTGGTTTCCCATCCTCACCTGAAGGAGTCCACACAGCTCCTAGCCCAAAGTGAGAGCTTTGTAATTGCTACTTTTTATCAACTATCATCTGGAGAAGGTGAGGCCAGATCTTGAGAAAGAAACTCACACGTGGTTTCGTTCAGCTATGGCTTCTGAAGGAAAAAGGTACAAACAATGCGGGTGGTTATGGGAGATCTGAAACATGCCTGCAAATTCTCCAGCATTCTTTTTTTCAAGACATGAGCTGATACCCTCTTCCCTTGAGTCTGGGTGGACTTGCAACCACTTCCACCAGTAGAGCGGGGCAGAAGTGAGGCCATGTGACTTCTGAGTCGGCCTCTGCCTCACATGCAGGAATTCCTGCTTTTCTAGTCCTGAATCACTATTAATTTGTAGTTTGACTCTCCTGATGCTTAAAGCTCTAGTGGTGCTACCGTGCGGTGAATCCCTGAGACCACAGAAAAAGGGAGAGAGGTCCAAGCAGGCATCTTCGCCAGGGCACCACAGTTGTGAATATAGAAACTTCCAGATGATGCCGACCCCCAGGCATTTGAGTCATCTGCGGCTTCTGGGTGTTCCCAACTGAGGTTCTCTACTAAGACATCATGGAGACAAGCCATCCCCCCGTCTAAATTCTTGACTCCCAGTATTTGTGCCCTCAAAAAAACAAAAAAACAAACAAAAAAAACTTCCAAAAACTGGTGGGTATTTTATGTTACCGAGTTGGGGGTTGTTTTGTTACAAAGCAATAGATAACCGGGATGGTGGTCTAGAAGGAATTAAGAGTGAGAAAGAAAAGGAAGCCAAATAGGGAAGATGTATCTGTTTCTCTACCAGCTGGTGGAAGCCACCACTCACTTCCCTCACCGAGGAGTCATGCACAGGGTTGGAAGAAGTTACTAGATTTTTCTGTAGCCTCAGTGAAATAGCCCCCAGGAATGCATAAGTTTGCTCCCTCTGCTTTTGTGCCTATAGAAAACCAGTGGATAACTAACTCAGCCATGATGGCCAGGACTATTCTAGACACCAGAGAAGTCATATCCATGCTGCAAACCAATAACCCCACTTTCTGGTCCGTACATCAGTCTCTTATGACTTTGATAGTTGTGGCTCAAGTCCCACTGGGGCTCCCTCGCAGTACAGAGGAATGATCACGGGCTGAATCTCAGCCCAGGGCCTAAATCCCATCTGTGCCACCGTGTAGGGCTCTGGCAAGGCATTTGGTCTCTGTGAGTCTGAGTTTTCTTGTCTATAAATTGGGTCAAGGATGTCTCCTTCATACAACTGTTGTGGTAGTTAAATGAGATAGAGTCCGTAAGGGATCTAGCACAGCACGTGACTCATAATAAACCCACCGCTGATAATGTTTAATTCTCTCCCAGCACCGTGGGGGGCAGGTTCTGGACAGAGGGGTCCCTTAACCCTCCTTCCCCGACTGCAGCACCACCCTTAGAAAGCCTAGCCATGGGAGGCCAGCAGAGATGCTCTCTGCCCACCCCCCCAACCCCCTGCTACAGTGATGCCCACACAAGTGGAAGCTGTTGGCCAGGCTGCTGGCACCGGCTGGCTTCTGCGTGGACCCGTAGACAGCTCTTGCCTCTGCTCCTGCCCCCACGGGTTCTAATGCGAGAGGCCGAAGAGCAAATCAAATGGAAGCCGACAGAGGACGCATCGCTGGGATGACAGAGTGCAGTCCCTGAAGGTAAACAGCCCTGCCCCATCAATTTGCAGGACAGGAGAGAAGACAGGGCTTGGGAAATTACAGCCCCATCAGGCTCCCATCATCTCCTGCAGCTCATGAAAGTGATCAACAGCCCTTCGGCTCTCATTTTAAAGATTAAATGGGAGGAAGCATGACTCCATCGGATTTCAGCCCAAGCCACTGGCGGCCCTGAATGCCAGAAGGCGTGATGGATTGAGTGCCTGAAACACAGAAAGATAACATGAATCTCCATATTTCATGGGAAGAAGCCAGTCAGGCCCAAGAAGACTCATGTTCCTTTTGTCTCCTAGGCTCAGGACAGATCCCTGTGCTCCTGGGGGAGAGTCCAGGCCCAGGTTCTCGAGCCTTCATTTTCAGGACAGTAGGGACCAAGTCCATTTTGGTTCAGCACACACTAGGCACTCAGTAAATATTGGTTGAATGAATGAATGAATCTTTGTTCTGTCTTTCTAGCCATGAAATCTTGAGGAGGTCACTTTGGACAAGTCAAATGGCCCATCTTGGCCTCAGTTTCCTTATCTGTAAAATGGGACCAGGAATATCTACTGGGGTTGTTATGAACACGAAATGGCATCGTACAAGGAAAACACAGTAGCTGGCACCTGGTACCAGGTGCCCAGGCAAGGGCCAGGCCAGGTGAGAGAGCCAGGTCTGGGCCCAAGCCCAGAAGGGTAGGATGAGAGCCAGGAGGGCAGGCAGGGCGAGGGCTGGCTCTGTGGGACACAGTCCTGAGGCGTTTGGGGCAAAGACAGCTCAGCTCAGGCTCACCATTTTCACCCTCTGCCCTGCTCGCTTGTCTGTGTCCCGTGGGCCTCAGAGGAATCACGCAGAAGGTGGTGACGGGTACTTAGCGAGTGGCACATGAATGGTACTCACAAAGGATTCAGAAATGGGGAATCACTTTGTCAGGAATGGTTCTGAAAGTGTCACGCAGGGAGGGGCATTTGTACCAAGGCAGAGCGGACAGGGTATGGCTGGTGGGGCAGGAACCCAAGCGTGTTTATGGATAAGATGTACCTTCTAGGGAGGCTCCAAAAGGCCAGCTGAGGACTTCACACTTAATCATCAAGGCACCGGGAGCTATGGAAGGTTCTGGAGCAGGAGAGTGACCACTAAGAAAAACAGCCGTGGCTCTGTTAAGCTGGGGTTTTGACTTCTCCACAAGAAGGGGTCAGCAATTTAGCATGAGTGCCTAGAGTGGAAATGCAGGAGAAAATAGCAGGGATGTGGTGGGACAAGTCAGGCCCTCTGGGTTCAAGCCCCAGCTCACCAGCTCAAGGGACCAGGCCCCAGGTGAGTCACTTCACGGCTCCAAGCTTCAGTGTCCTTTGCCGGGCACCGGGTGACAGGCAGCAGGGCCCACTGGCAGCAGGAGCAAGCAAGTTTGAGCTGGATTTCACCAGGATTTGGGTTAAAATAGAGAAGGAGTGGGAAACCTAGTCAAAGAAGTGATTAGGAAGGGTGGGGGGAAGGCAGGTGGCAGGACGGTGAGGTTCAGGCTGTTGGAGGTGCGTGTCACCCGCATGCCCTTGGGGAGTGTTCTGTGGGCGCTGCCTCCCCAGAATAACTGGGCCCCAGGGTTCTTCTCTACCCCTCCAACTTCTCCAAAGCCCCTGAGGCCTGGGAGCCGAAAGAGGCTGGGTAAGGATTTCTTCTTTCATTGGGAGCAGCTTCTGGGCCAAGGCTGCCTGGTTGCAGATCCAGTCTGAGTGGGGGTTCCAGAGAGGACCCCCCCCTGGGACCCAGATGGCATCGGGATCATAAAATCCTTCTGTTTCCCCAAAGATGACAAGCGGACAGAGAGATGGGAGTGAGAGCACGCCCCCAGCCTGGGGACTGGGACCCGCGGTCGGGACGCAGCGTGCTGGCATGAGGTCCTCGGTGCAGAAAGCACGCTCTGCAGCTTGGCAGCCGCTGGCCTTGGCAGTGGCCCAACGTCCCCAGAGCCCTGGCACCGACCGCCTTTCTGCTTAAAGAGGCTGGGCCTTCCCAGAACAGGCAGAGGCCTCGGAGCCCAGGCCCATCTGCCCACCCTCAGTTCAGCAGGAGGCGGGAAGTCAACAGGTCCCAGTGAGATGGGCTGTGACACACGCAGCGAGGGGACGGAGCTCACTCACCACTCATGGCTTCTTGTCTGGACCCCCTGCAACAGCCCCCAGCTATTTCCTCCACCTCCACCCTCACTGCCCCCCACACTCCAGCTTAACCCTGAGCGTCCTGACGGATTTGTCCTTCCAAACCGTTGCCCTGTGGAAAGTATTCCCCAGCTCAGAGTGTCTGTGGCTGCCCTTGCAGTCTCCCTGCCTCGAGGCCCATCTCAGATGCCGCCTCCTCCAGAAGCCTCTCTGGACTGTACTTTTCTGAACTGTGGGTGACGGCCCCCTTTGCTGTGAATCTGTCGTATACCACGTCACATATCAGAACCCATCCCAAGGCCTGGGGTGTGACACACAGAGCCCAGGCAGAGAGGACTTGAGGAGAACGTGGTCCCCCCAACCCCAGGGACAGCTAACGGCTTCCCAGGGAGCCACACCCACCTGCCATCTGTGAAATCAAAGAACAGAGTCATGCCAAGAGTCACCCACCAAACCCGAGGGGCCAGAGAGGCCACCCGCTGGGCAGGTGTGTGTGTGTGTGTGTGTGTGTGTGTGTGTGTGTGTGTGTGTGTAGGGGAAGCCCAGAGGACAGGGCTATCCCAGGTGGGCAAGTTTCGGTCAAATTACAGAGCATCAGACCTGAAAGAGACTTCAGACCACCCAGTCCAAGCCTTTATTTTTTTTTAATTAATTTATTTTTTTAATGATTTTTTATTATATTATGTTAGTCACCATACAGTTCATCCCCGGTTTCCGATGTAAGGCTCGATGATTCATTAGTTGTGTATAACACCCAGTGCACCATGCAATACGTGTCCTCCTTACTACCCATCACCGGTCTATCCCATTCCCCCACCCCCCTCCCCTCTGAGGCCCTCAGTTTGTTTCTCATAGTCCATAGTCTCTCATGTTTCATTCCCCCTTCTGATTACCCCCCCTTTCTCTATCCCTTTCTTCCCCTACTGATCATCCTAGTTCTTATGTTCCATAGATGAGAGAAATCATATGATAGTTGTCTTTCTCTGCTTGACTTATTTCACTTAGCATTATCTCCTCCAGTGCCGTCCATGTTGTAGCAAATGTTGAGAACTCGTTCTTTCTGATAGCTGAGTAATATTCCATTGTATATATGGACCACGACTTCTTAATCCAGTCATCTGTTGCAGGGCATCTCGGCTCCTTCCACGATTTAGCTATTGTGGACATTGCTGCTATGAACATTAGGGTGCATATGGCCCTTCTCTTCACTATGTCTGTATCTTTGGGGTAAACACCCAGTAGTGCAATGGCTGGATCATAGGGTAGCTCAATTTTTAACTTTTTAAGGGACCTCCACACTGTTTTCCAGAGTGGCTGTACCAACTCGCATTCCCACCAACAATGTAGGAGGGATCCCCTTTCTCAACATCCTCTCCAACAATTGTTGTTTCTTGCCTTGTCTATTTTTGCCATTCTAACCGGCATAAGGTGGTATCTCAGCGTGGTTTTGATTTGAATTTCCTTGATGGCTAATGATTTTGAACATTTTTTCATGTGTCTGTTAGCCATTTGTATGTCTTCATTGGAAAAGTGTCTGTTCGTATCTTCTGCTCATTTTTTGCTTTGTTTATTTGTTTCTTGTGTATTGAGTTTGAGAAGTTCTTTGTAGATCTTGGATACCAGTCCTTTATCTGTAGTGTCATTTGCAAATATATTCTCCCATTCCGTGGGCTGCCTCTTAGTTTTTCTGACTGTTTCCTTGGCTGTGCAGAAACTCAGTCCAAGCCTTTAGACAGAAGGAGCCTCGGAGAGGGGATGGATTTCCGGTTAGAAATCATGGGAATCATTTAATTCATCCAATCATTTGGTCATTTGTTCTTTTAATGATCCTGCAGCCTTACCAAGCCCCTGTTAGATTCCAGCCTTCACGCCAGACTGTGGGCACCCAGGGCTGAAGAAGAGAGGGCCCCAGCTCCCATGAGGCTGAGATCACATGGGGAGTGAAAGGACAAGGCTAGAGGTCAACCTGAGCAGAAGAGGGTGTGGAGGTCCTGCCAGGGGTGGCAAGGTGGTTGGACAAGTTGTGATCCTGGAAGGCTTCCCAGGGGAGGATATGTCTGGTCTGGGTGTGTAGGAGTTTTCTGGAGGATCAAAGCAGAGTTACCATGTCCCCTACATGTGGACTCCCTGCCCAGTGCTCTTCCTAACCCTTTGTGCACTGCACCATTTTACCATCCCAGCGCCGCATGGAGGTAACTGGAAGAAATGGGCCCTCTGTCACCTTGGTTTGGCCCAGCCCCCACAGAGCCACAGGCCCCAAGGCCACTGAGGCACTGTGAGGACTGCATGACTGGAGAGGCCCAGTGCGACTCCAAGGGAGGCTCTGCGGGGAAACAGAGACCAAGGGCAACTCTGGGGCAGGCCTCGTGTTAATGATCAGCCTCACACTGCAGTGTGCCTCTTGGAGCAGAGAGGGTTCACTGAGCCATTTTACAGCTGAGAAAGCTGAGGCCTAGGCTGAGAGAGCCTCCTGCTTAAGGCCACACAGCAATTCAGTGGCAGAGCTGGGACCAGGCCAGCGTGCTCCCCTGGGCAGTAGTCAAAGAAAGTGTGTTCCCTATGGAACCCGGGAGCTATCATAACATGGTATTTTAAAGGTCTTTATAAAACTCACAGAAACAAACAAAAAAGAGCAAGAGCCCAGGAAGAAATACAATCAAGAAGAAACATGAAGGTTACAACTTCTGAAGGTCTGTTCTTGAGGGCGTCCTGCATGAGGTGCAGTTGATTCCCCTTCCTCCAGGATGCCTTCCCTGACTCCCCTCCGGCCACACTGGTGCCTCCAGCGAGCAGCCCTGGTGCTGTGTACCTGTATCTTCATCTATACTTGAACCTAACAGACCTCTTCTCCATGGACTAGAAGCTCCTTGAAGGCAGAAGGAGTGCCTCCCTTACTGCTGTGCTCTGATTACCCAGCACGTGGTAGATGCCCAGGAAACAGGTTTTAAGTTAGTGACTGCGCCATCAAAGAGCTGTGCCCATTCCTGAAGAGTCAGGCAAAGGAAAAGAGAGCATGGCCTCCTCCATCCATCCTTCCATCCCTGCATCTCTCCATCTCTCCCTCCCTCCCTCCTCCCATCCATACCTCTTTCCATCCATCATTACCTCCCTCCTCCTTAGTCCCCTCCCTCCCTCCCTTGCTCTCTCCGTCATCCATCCATCGATGCGTCTAGTAGCATTTCTTGAGTACCACCATGGATAGGCCTCTGATTTAAAGAAAGGGGAATGGGGCCTGGTCTCTAAGTGAAAAGCTCACTGTTGGCAGGAGACTTCTCAGAAAATGATCATCAACTTCAGGAGAAAACAGCAGAGTCATTTCAAGATGTGATTTAATCAGTATTTCCTGGTCCCCGAGATCCATCTGTTATATGGATTATATGACCAGCCAAAGACTGAGGCCAGGCAAGGACCACTGACAAGACTGGAGAAAACCCAGAGTGACGTCTGATGGGGGGTCAGACCCACCTGCCGGAACCACCAGGCACCTTTCCATTATTAGTCATCACTGCCCTGGGGCTCCTGACCATCAGCGCACTGTCCCCCACTCCTGAGACTCTTATGCAAGTGGTGACAAGGCGCCTCAGACAGTGGTATGAAAAACCCGAGGGGTTTGTGTCAAATCCAAGGAAGCCTTGGCCGCAGTTTGCCTTTGCTCAGCCTGCTGCATGGGCCACGGCCCCTGACGACCCTGCTGCCCCCGGAGAGCCTGACCAAGGAAAGCAGTCATGTCAGGAGCTGCATATGCTTTGGCGCAGGTCATGCCTTCAAGTTCTTTTCGCCTTTGAGCCCCCGGAAGATCCCGATTGCGAAGTACCATTCTTCCCCTTTCCCAGATAAGAACACGGAGGCTCAGGGGGGCGAGCCGACTTGACAAGGTGATGAAGTTTGCAACTGTCAGCAGAAAGGCAAGCTCCGTTCCCTGCCCGACTGACCCCCTAACAAGGCCTTTTAGGGACGTGACTCAGGATCAGGACATAATTAAAATGGTACATGATGTCTTCCAGTTCCCAGCCCCTGAAAACAGCCCAGTGCTGGCCCAGGGAACTTGGAACCCTATCAGGACTTGGGATTAACGCCCCGGCATGGTCTTGCGGTAAGTACCCAAGCCAAGGATCCAGGCGATGCCCCCTGAACCAGGGACGGCCTTTCGAGGCTGATAGAGTCCCTTCTTCGAGTTCTCTATCATCCAATTCAAAGCAAAAAGGCATTCCTGAGGGCTGCCAGCTGGCATTTCTGTAACGAAATGAAATTCGCTCTCAGAGCATGAGGCCATTGCTAATGACAAAACACAGCAAACTAGGGAGAAGCAAGGCGAGCACAGCACGCGAGGGAAATGCCAGGAGACCTCACACGGGGCGGAGCACCGAGTCGGACCGAGATGCCCACGCTGTGTACATGTCAGCCAGGGCACTCACAGACACACCACGCGAGGCTCTGGAAACCAGCAACGGCAAGGGACAGAGCTTTGGGGGGCCCTTGAGAACTGCAAATACTTCAAGGGATTCTTATGTGGGAAAGAAACTAGAATTAATATGAGTAAGAGTTACTGCTCACTGAGCGCCTACTGTGTGCCAAGCCCTGCCCCTGGGGCTCTTCGTCTTCTCATCCAATCCCGCGGCCAACTCCAGAGGAGCCCCACTTACTCTCATTTTGTAGATGACAAAGCAGAGGCTCCCATGTGGCCCCCCCTGCCCGAAGTCAGAGTTCTAGTAAGGAGGGGAGGCGGGATTTGAAGGCAGACCTGTCCTAACCTCTATACTACTCTCCCTCCCTGCAGCTAAAAAATAATAATAAAGGGGCGCCTGGGTGGCTCGGTCGGTTGAGGCTCTGACTGTTGATCTCAGCTCAGGTCTCAGTCTCAGGGTCATGAGTTCAAGCTCCATCTGGGCTCCATGCTGGACATAGAGCCTGCTAAAATCAATCAGTCAATCAAAAGGTGGGTGGCTCCCCAGGCGGAACTGAATCTGATAGAGAGAAGTCACAGAGAGGAAACCTGTCTCAATTCAAGAAACACCTGAACGCCGGGGTTGACGCCAAGTGGACCCAGTAGTGAGACTCCTGTCCCAGGAGGTATGCAAGAAGCAGCAGAAACCACTCACTGGAGATGACCTGATGGTCAGTTGGCTCCTGTGTCTGAAGCCAACAGAGCTATTTTTTCAGACCCCACGAAGCACAGCCCCTCCCCCACCCCAATGCTGACAAACCCCCGTGGTGATGGCAGCGCTGTGAGCTCCCAGGCGGGGACCTCGCCCACGCCTGGCTCAGCAGCGCTCAGGGAGCAGCCACGTGACAGCCCCACCCCCGCGGGAACCCAAACCGATGGGACGAGAGCCCCCCTCCCCCGGGGGTTCCCACGCAGAGTGCACGGTGGCTGAGTCAGGAGCAAGCAGCCTTGCTGTCAGCACCACCCCGCAGCCCCGCCTGTGGTAGGTGCTGGGGGAAGTGCCGCCCTGCCCACCGCCTCTGAGTGTCACAGTGCTACCCTGATGTGCTCGGCTCCAGGCGCTGGCTTCCACCTTTGCTGCTCTGGAGCACCTTCTGAGTGCCTGCTGTGTACCAAGGCGGTGGTCAAGAAGCCAGCCCTGGAGTCTAACAGCGCATTTCCAGTC
The DNA here is from genome assembly GCF_024610735.1 of Ursus americanus. Classification (NCBI taxonomy): domain Eukaryota; kingdom Metazoa; phylum Chordata; class Mammalia; order Carnivora; family Ursidae; genus Ursus; species Ursus americanus. The sequence goes on along the minus strand of NC_142152.1, from coordinate 35,632,765 downwards.
CGGCTTCCCCCCTCCCCCACTCCCGGCACACACACCCTATGCCTCAGTTTCCCCATCGGCAGGATTGAGTCATCACAGCCACGGCCCTACTGGCAGGAGGCCTAGAGGAGCCGATGGGCATAAAGGGCATAGAAGGGTGCCTGGCACACAACGGAGAGCGGTCACTACCGCAGCTCAGTGAGTGGACGAAGGTGAGCTGCTTTAATAAATGAGGAACAGAGGCTGGGAGGGGCAAAACCCCTTGCTCAGGGTCAGCGAGGGGGTCAGACGGCTGGCCGTGGCAGAGCCTGGGCTGGAACCCACAAAATTCAGACACCAAGTCCAGGCCGCTGGCCCTCCGTTCACCGTTCTTGGTGGCCCAGCCCCAGCCAGCAGCACTCCCCGCCATGCTGTGTGCTCACCCCCGGGGGTATTCCTAAGGGCCCTCTCTCCCTACTGCCCCCAGCACCGGGGTTTACCTGCCAGCTGGGGGCAGGGCCCTCAAGGAAAAGGCAGCTTACGAGGTTATGATACAATCGCGCAAGGGGGTGGTGAGATCGGCTTCTTGGGGATGGGGATGGGGGGCGGATGGTGCCAAAGAGCCTTGGGCTTCTGACCGGTCTGAGCTGACATCTGCAGCTTCTCAGCTGGATGACCTTGAGCAAGTTCACCTGCCCTGCACTGCGGGAGGGGGGACTGTCACGCTGTCTCCCTCACTGGGTTCCTGGAGGGATTAGATGAGATCATGTGTAAGAGGGCACCCCAAGTGTCAACCAGGATTTGGAGAAGTGGGAACACCACTGCGTTGCTGATGGGAACGTAACCCGGTGTAGCTCCTGTGAGAAAACAGTTTTGTGGCCCCTCAGAAGGTTAACCCAGAATTCCATGTGACCCAGCAACTCCACTCCTAGGTATAGGCCCAAAAGAATGCAAAAGAGACTCTAGCCAAGTATAAATACACATGTTCCCTGCGCCTCGGTGGCCCAGTCGGGTAAGCCTCAGACTCTTGATTTCCACTCAGCTCATGATCTCAGGGTGGTGAGATCGAGCCCCGGTCCGGCTCTGTGTTCAGTGGAGAGTATGCTTGGGACTCCCTCTCCTCTGTCCCTCCCCCACTCTCTCTTTCTCTCTCTCTCTCTCAAATAAATAAATAAATCTTAAAAAGCAAGCAAACCCAAATACACATGTTCAGAGCAGCACTGTTCACAACAGCTAAAAGGTGGGGACAATCCAGATGTTCACCGATGGACGAACAGGTAGGGAAACGCTGCTCTCGCCATACATAGAACGTTACTCGGCCAGAAAGAGTCTGAAGTCCCAGTGCACGCTACACACCTGTGAACTTGGAAAACTAACTGTAAGAAGCTGGACACAAAAGGTCACATATGTATGATTCCACTTATATGAGATGTTCGCATTGGGTAAGTCAGTGGAGACAGAAAGCAGATTAGTGGCTGCCTGGAGCTGGGGAGAGGGGAGAAGGGGAGCAGCTGCTTAATGAGTTTGGGGTTGTATTGGGGGTGATGAAAATGCTTTGGAACTAAGCTGTGGAGGGGGTGGTCACGCCACTTTGTAAGTCAGCTAAATACCACCAAGTTTTTCTCTTGGAAACGTTGGTTTTAAATCTGCGAATTTCACCTCATTAAAAACAAACAGGGGCTTGCATGCTCTCGCTGGAGTCCGACAGTTGCCTTCAGGTCCTGGCTCAGCTGAGCTCTTCAGAATGTTCTGCCCTGAAGAAGAGCAGAGAAATGGGGGCCCCCTGGAGGGGACGTGGGGTCAGAGGAGGACATTTTAAAGCTTGGCGATGCTCGCAAAGTCCTTGGCAGGTGAGAGGGCAGGGGACCCAGCACGAGACAGGAACCCTTGCTTCGTGGTCGCTGGAGGGCAGGTAAAGAGTTCGGAGACCGAGCACACAGCTGGTTACTCGGAGGGCAAGACGGTGAAGACAGGTGCATCCCCTTGATTCCTGGATGAGGCAAGGCCACCAACCCAGAACCAGGAAAACACGTGGGACAGAGGACAGGTGTAACATTGCTGACTCAGATAGCCTAGAGGAGTGCAGGAGGATTTGGGGGCAGGGTGGAGGCACCCAGGGCACCCAGGGCACCCAGGGCCTTGAGCGAGTGGCCAGGCTGCGGGTCATGGGCCCCTGCTTGGTGACCATCTTTGCACACGAAGCCATTTTTACAGTGTGCACGCTAGTTTCTCAGAACTGTGCCCTCGAAGTGGACATGGATCAAGACATATGAACATGCTGGAACGACGCGGGAAGCATATTGTGAAGTTGCTTTCCCAAAACAGTTGTCCCAGCTCTCGCCGCCCCAGCAACCTCAGAGAGAGGCTTCTCGTCCCTGTGCGCCATCACCCAAATGCTGGCCTGTCATTTAAAAAAAAAAAATCCTTCTTAATTTGATAGGAAAAAGGAGTATTTCATTATTGTGCTTAGAGCTTTGCCATTTCTTTGATTCATGGTGGAGTGAAACATGTTTTCATAAGCTTATTAGCTATTTGTCTTTTCTCTTATTACAGATTGCCCTTTTGCGGCATATTTAAAGAGTCTCCGAGGTAAATCTTAGTGAAACAATGGCCACAAAGCCCATCAGGAGGGAAGCCAGGAGCAAGCTTGCAGAGAGGAAGCAAGCTTGTGGTTCTTCCCTCTCCTGGCAGCTGCGATGGCATGAAGAAACAAAAAGCCAGTAAACTGAGTCAGGGCCATAAGGCAGCCTATTTTAAAGCTAATTTAAGATCAAAGGCTTTGTCTAAACTGTCACCTCTTCCCTTCTGACATACCCACAGACAAACACAGACACATGCCAACAACAGTGAGGAATTATTTACAGGGTTCTATCTCAGCTGAGCTGTTTGTGATGACTTTTATTAATTATTGAATAATTTAATAAATAATTCATGATTTTCCTGCTGGTGAAGGCATGATCAAAAACTCATGAGTACAAGTCAAGTCAACCCACGGTCTTCCTGAAGCTGGGATAAACCCTGATTGTAGTTCCACGCATGTGTGAATGAGGGCGTGAGCGGGCGCGTGCGCACGTCCGTGTGTCTTTGTGTGTGCGTACATGCCAGCGTGTGCACACAACTGTACGTATGCCAATGGGTGTGGAAGCCTTGTGTAAACAAGTGTGTGAATGAGCGTGCATATGAATGCATGCCCTGTGAGTGTACAGGGGAGGTATTTATCCTTGAAAGAGTGAGCAGAAAAGGTATTTCTCTGCTGACTTTACATTCTGCACATTGTTCTAACTTCTTTGGTCTCTGGTGGTGGGACTGGTAGCTTTTTCTTCAATATCTGTACAGATGAGTCTTAAGAAAAACATCCAGATTTCAGATTAAAATGAAAAAAAAAATACGGGTGCATTGGAGACCAGTAGGGAGCAGGGCAGGGGACAGTGGGGAAAGATAAGGAGCATCACTTCCTTTTTCCCCTTTATTCCCCCTGAGCTGGAGCTGGGCTTCTTCGTGATGGGTGCATGACGTGACCGGGTCAGGTCATTGAAGAATAAAAAAGATAAAGAGGAGAAGCAGCTCCTTTGAAAAGGAAGGCTAAGCAGGCCATTGACCTTGACCTCACAGCATCAGCAGAGTTTCTTTGGGACCCCGTTGGGGGAGGGGCCTGGGGCTCAGTCTGAGGATGTGATGGCTCTCCTGGCCAATTCGAATATCCTGTGTCCTGCAGTTGTTCCGTATTAATGTTTCTGGGCTTCTACTTATAAAATCTTTAGAGTAAATCCCTGCCTGACAACCACTGAAGGCCATCATTAGAGCTTTGTAGATAAGTGAGTGCTGTGGGCCCAGGGTCCCTGGGGCATAAGGGGAAGTGGAAAGAATAGGAGATAAGGGATAGATGTCAGTTCCTATCTGGTCTCTACTACTCACTGGCTGTACAATAAGGCCCAATTGCCTTGTTTCTCCTAGGCTCAGTTTCCTCGAGTGGAAGTGGACACCATTAACTATGAGGCAGGAACAAATGAACCAGCAAGATCTTGGGGAGAATTCAGTGGGCTGACCCTGACACAGTAGCTGGTACCCAGCTGGGTCATGATAATAGTTCACTCATCCCCTGCTTATCCCAAGGGAGAGCACCTAGACATCCCCCATGTCCCCCAGTGCCACAGATTGGCATCAGGCTGTATTATCAATTACCGAGAAACACGTGTTAAAATCTCCAACTCTGAGAGCAGATGCAACACTTCTCCATTTAGTTCTCTCTTCTGGCTTCATGCATTTTGAAGCCATCATGTGCCAGCACGTTTATGATTGCTCTATCTTTCTGTTGTATAGCCCACTTTATTGTTGTGAAATGTCACTCTTTCTTTCTCCCAAACAATGTGCTTTGCTCTGAAGTTTACTTTGTCTAATATTAAGACAGTCGCATATCAGCTTTCCTCGGGTTAGCATATATGTGGTACATCTTTTCCCTCCTTTAACTTTTAACCTATGTGTCTATAGTTAAAGTGAATTTCTTATAGACAGCATGTAGTTGGGTCTTGCTGTTCTCTTCAGCTTGACAATCTCTGCTTTTTAATTCAAGTGTTCAATCCATTTACATTTAGTATGATTATTGTTATGGTTGAGTCTAAGCCTAAGAGCTTGCTAACTTTTTCTACTTATCTCAGCTTTTTTGCTTTTCTGTTTCTCTTGTACTGCTTTCTTTTGCATTGATTAATTCATTAATATTCTATTTTATTTCCTTTACTGCATTTTTAGCTAAACTTCTTATCTTTAATGTTACTGGCTGTTCTGTGGATTCTAATATACAACCATCACTTACCGCAGTCCCCTTACAATCAATATTGCACCACTTCATATTGTGCTTTTCACATTTCTCATATTTAAAAACATTACAAGAGTCCAATTATATTTACTTTCTTATCCTTTATGATATTATTGCCATTTAATTTACTTTGAGATAGATAAACCTGATATTACAGTGATATTATTTTTGCCTTAAACTATGATATGTCTCTTTTTTTAAAGGTTTTATTTATTTGAGAGAGAGAGAGAGCGCGCGCGTGCACACACAAGTGGGGGGAGGGGCAGAGGGAGAAACAGACTCTCCACAGAGCAGGGAGTCCAACACGGGGCTGGATCCTAAGACCCTGAGATCATGACCTGAGCCAAAGGCAGACAATTAATCCACTGAGCCACCTAGGAGCCCCACTGTGATGTGTCCTTTAAAGAATTAACAGAGGCTATATGTTATGTTATATTTGCCTACATCTCTATCATTTCTTTCTTATTTTTTTTTAGATTTTATTTATTTCTTTTAAAGAGAGAGAGCTTGGGGGCAGGGGAAGGGCGAGAAAGAGTCTTAAGCAGACTCTGCAGTGAGCATGGAGTCCTACGTGGGGCCCAATCCCATGACTCCGAGATCATGACAGAAGCAGAAACTAAGAGTTGGCCGCTCAACGGTCTGCACCTCCCAGGTGCCCCTACATTTCTATCATTTCTGGTGCTCACCTTCCTATCTTCAGATCTGAATTACCCTGTAGATTCATTTCCATTCAGCCTAAAGAACTTCCTTTAGTATTTCTTGTAGCACAGGTCTGGTGGTGACAAACTTTCTCAGTGTTCATTTATCTGAAAATATCTTTATTTTCCCCATGTTTTTAACTGTTTTATTGACATTTAATTCACCTACCACATGATTCACCCATTTAAAGTGTACAGTGGTTTTTGGTCTATTACATTACTGATTTTTAAAACTGTGGTAAATAGTTATAACATAGACCTTTCCATTTCAGCCATTTTTAATGTACAATTCAGTGACATTAATTACATCCACAATGTTGTGCAACCATCACTAGCATTTCCAGAACTTTCATTGGCCCAAATAAAAAATGTAACCGTGTAAGCAATAACTCCCCATGTCTTCCACTGGCTGCAGGCCCCTCTAGTTTACTCTCTGTCTCTATCAATTTGCCTAGTCTAGGTACCTCATATAAGTGGAATCATAAAACATTTGTCCTTTTCCATGTGCCTTATCTCACTTCGCATATATTTTTAAAGATCATCCTCGTCGTAGCAGATATCAGTACTTCCTTCCTGTTTAAGGCTGAATGATACAGTCCCCATTGTCTGGATATACCACATTTCCAACCATTCACAATGGACACTTTCATTGTTTCCACCTTTGGCTATTGTGAATAACGCTGCTGTGAACATGAGTGTACAAATATCTGTTTGAGTCCCCGCTTTCAATTACTTTGAGTTCATCCATATTTTTGAAAGATACAAAATTCTATGTTGATGCTTTATTTTTTTCTTTCTCTGACTTAAGGATCCTGTTCCATTTTCCTTGAGGTCCTCCACTGTTTCTGACGAGAAGCCAACCTTGATTTTGTGTATGCATGTGTTTCTATGTGTGATGTGTTGTTTTTGTCTGGCTTCTTTTAAGACTTTGGTCTTTATCTTTGATTTTCAGAAGTTTGACTAAGTTGTTTCTAGGTGTGATTTTCAAAGGCTTGATGAACTTCTTGCATCTGTCAATTAATGTTTTCATCAAATTTGGGAATTTTCAGGGGCTCCTGGGTGGCTCAGTTGGCTAAGCATCTGCCTTCAACTCAGGTCATGATCTCAGGGTCCTGGGATGGAGCTCCAAGTCGGGCTCCCTGCTCAGTGGGGAGCCTCTTCTCCCTCTCCCTCTTGCAGCTCCCCCTGCTTGTGTTCTCTGTCTCTCAAATAAATAAATAAAATCTTTAAAAATTTTTGGGAATTTTCAACTATTATTTCTTCAAATATTTTTCTGCCTTAGTTTCTCTCTCGGTGCCTTTTGGAACTCTAAATACATGTATGTTACACTGCTTGATATTGGCTCAGAGGTCATTGAGGTCCTGTTCATTTGTTTTAAATCTTTTTTTTTTCTTTTCTTCAAATAGGATAATTTTTGTGGACTGAATTCAAGTTCACTGACTCTCTGATCTGATGTTGGAGAGTGGATGTGATGTGTCATTTCATTTCAAACTGTATTTTTCAGTTCCAAAACATTTATATGATTTCATTGTTTCCATTTCTACTGAGATTTCTCATCTGTTTACTCAACCAGATCATTTTTTCCATTAAGTCTTTGAAAATATTTATAATAGTTTCTCTAATGTATTTGTCTGCTAATTCTAACATCTGGGTATCTCTGGGTCTGTTCCTACTGACTTCTTTTTTTTTTTCTTAATTATTGGACACACAGGAATTCAACTCAAATCGCATCTCCTTCACTTTTTATCTGCGTGACCAGGAGTGAACCAAGCAGAGAAGAAAGCAGAAGAAAGATCTAGGCCTAGGGATAAGAAATAACAGGCCCATTGGGGAGCTGCAAATTAATGAATCTCTCTGGGTCTCAGTTCTTTCATCTATGAAATGGGAATAACAGCCCACAGGATAGCTGTAAGGACTGAAGGGAGATAATGTAGGTCAGTTGCTCAGTGTGTGCTCTGACTCCAACTGGCCCTCAACAAGTGACATCTTTCATTACAATTATCATGTGGATCAGCCCTCACCCCCTCCAGATATCCTGAGTTACTCCACCCACCTTATTCACCCACTCTATCAAAGATAGTCACCTCCCTTTTAAAAACATCACTGCTCAGAGCTTCATGAACCATGAGCACCTTGATGTGACTGGTGGGGTCAGGCACATGCACCTGTCCATGGAGTTGGAAAGAGCTGGGTACCATGAACAATCAGCCGAAAGAAGCACTAAGCAAAGAGTCTGCAAGACTGGACTTTCCTATGACCTTGGGCAAGTCCATCATCTCCCTGAGACCCCAGAGTCCTCTTCTGTTAAATGAGAATAGTGACACCTACGTCTCGGGGTGATAAGGATTAAACAGAATAACATGCATAGTGTCTAGAGCACATAGTAATCCCTCAGTTCATTAGCTTTAGTCTTCATCATCCTGTTTATCAACATCTTCACCATCACTGATATCTGCTTCCCAAGTTCATTGAAAAGAACAGTGGACCGGGAGTCATGTAGTTGAGTTAGAGGGGAGGGAGAGGATGGGGAATGATTTCAGATAGGAGAGTGCCACATGGGGAAAAAAGCCTCATGCTTGTACCAGGTATTTATGGTCTTGTGGCAGGAGCAGTGTGTCATAATGAGACACTGATGCCATGAAAATGAATGTCAGTGGCATGGTATAGGCAGAGTGCAACTGCACTTCCACAAGGCCTGATTACAAGTAATGCTTAAGGCAGCATGAGCTTCAGTTATAGTTCTGCAGGGCTGCAGGCACAGGGGACCCCAGGTTTGCTGCCTGTGGGGAGTTCCCAGAACCTTGCAGCTTCCTCTCACATGCTGCAAACTGTAATAAGTTGTACAGACTGTATCACGGCTCCTGGCTTCTCAGAGAAGGGCTGCTTCTGTTGAGTGCGACAGATGTGCACTGGGGGTCTACTATAAGCCAGGGAAGCAGTAATGATTGCAAGCTCTCCCTACTTTGGAGGACTCACAAGCTAGCACGGGAGTCTGGGATGTGCAGATAATACCATAATGTGTGGTTGAGAGGTAAGTCCAAGATATTGTGGATACAGAGAAGGGGCAACCAACTCTAGATAGAGTTATCAGAAAGAGCTCCTTGGGAGAGAGGTGTCTCCTGAGCTTAATCTTGAAGGCCAATAAGAGCCACCTTTCATTAAACACCTACTATGTGCCAGCCTCTTCACATGCTTATTTGATCCCTGTGACAATCCTGCAGAGTAGATGTTATCATTCTTTTTATGTAGAAGGGGAAACAACTCCAAAAGATGTTAACTTGCTTTACATAGGTAAATATCATTTCATATGACTGATCCCTACACAAGTTTGGGGAGTAGGGCCTGGTCTTAGAAAACTGGTTCCTTTGATGGAAGCCCTGAGACCCCCATTCTAGATTGTGTATCCATCATGAACAGAACACCTAGGATCTTATCCAACCTGCCTTTCAGAACTGAGGCTGTTAATTTCCCAGGTCCATCCACTGAGCTGAATTCTCTTAGGCAAGGACACTGGCCCACATTGGGTCCAGGTGCATTCTAATACCGGGATACTGGGTGTGACTTGCGGGATCTGCCCTTGGGGCCAGTCCAACAGGGCAAAACAGCTTTACCATTATCCCTTCCCCAAATGTATGCCCGAGTCCCCAGCCTGCCTTGTGGCCAAGAGAGGGTTAGAACATAAATTCCCCATTTGACCACCCACAGGGACCAAATCTACCAATAAGTGATTGATTACCTACTTTAATGGGCTTGATGACTGCCACCATCCTGGGCTGCCTCCCCAGTTTTTTCTTCCCACTCTCCTCTTAGGTTTTATAAAAGGTAGGACTACATGGAACATCAGGGGTATGACTCTTACTAAGGTTGGGAAAGACCATGTAGAGACATGGTTAACTTGTTAAAGCCACAAGAGGAAACCTATGCTCTTTAGAGAGAAGTTGAGGATCCCCTATGGAGAGGATGGTGTTCCCGTTACTATGGCTGCAAATCAAAGCATGACAGCATAAGACAGCCCTTTGCTCATCGTTTCTGTAGTTCAGGACTTCAGGAAGAGCTCAGTTGTAGTTCCTGCTTGGACTCTCTCATAAACGTATAGTCAGATGTTGATTGCCACTGCCATCCGAAGGCTTGATGGGGGCTGGAGGATTCCTCTTCTAAAGTGGATCAGCCATGTGGCTGGCAAGTTGGCACTTGCTTTTGGCCAAGAGCCTTGGTGTCTCTCCACGTTGGCCTCTCCGTGAAGCTGCTTGGGAGGTCTCATGGTATGGCAGCTGGCTTCCTCCAGCATAAGATATCCAAGAGGCCAAGTTGGAAGCTGCAAAATAAAGGCTACCTTTCATGGCCTAGTCTTAGAGGTCACACAACGTACATCCACCCTATTCTAAGGGTGACACAGGCCAGCCCCTGATCCATTGTGGGAAGAGGCTACACAAGTGCATAAACACCAGGAGCCTATAATCACTGGGGCCATCTTGGACTCTGGCTTCCATAGATGGCATTCCCAAGAAGAAATCAGGTCCCCCAGGTAGGAATAAAATCAGGGCTCAAAGAGGAGATGTCACTTTGCTCCCTAGGTTCTAGATTTGGAAATGTCAAGCTGTCCAGACAGGCTTTCCTAAACTATGGCTGTCACAGTCTGCTCACCACACAAAATAAGACTGAGGTCTGATGCCAGCTGCAGCCATGGTGAGCTGTTCCTGGGTACGCTGCGGAGTCCCACCTCCGGGGCCAGCTACGTTTTGCTGCCCTGCCTGCTGCTTGCTGGGCCCCCCACAGGGTAGCCCAGGAGTACAGGGGGGTTAACCCCTACCAAGAGGGGATGGAGGTCAATGGATCCAAGCCCTGGCCCCCCTTCTATTCCCAGAAACAATGCTGAGGCTCATTCTACTCAGTTTTTTGGGGGGTGCCCAGTGGATATGAGCCCCAGTTGCCCACAACAGCTCAATAATGCCCTCATGACTGCTTTTGTTCTCCTTGTCTGTTTCTCCCTCCCTGCACTCTCTCTTTCAGAATTCTCTCCATTCACCCAACCGCTTGCTTCAGACTCTACTTGCAGGGGAACCCAAACTAAGACAGTCAGCTTCACCACCTATTCCTTGTGGGTCCCGTTTTCTAAATTCATGATATTCTCTGCTGCTTCTCCTCTCCGGCAGACACTTTTTAAGTGCTTCGTCTGCACCAGGCACGGGGACTCAAAGGAAAACCAGACATGATGTCAGCCCGAAAGACCTCAGCCTCACGCACAGCAGCCCTGGACAGAGGAATCGAAGATTGGAGCATGGACCCAGTGTCCCAGGCAGGGACCTGGTGTCCCAGGATGTGACGGGAGCCCAGAAGAGGGGTCTCTAAATCAGACGGGGGTCTGGGAGGTCTTCTCAGATAATTTATATTTGAGCTGAGAGGTACAGAGGAGGAAAAGTTGTTAACGAGACAAAGCAAGGGGTGGGATTGGTTGGGGCCAAGGGAAGTGCTCAAGAAAAACCCAAGGGAACAGTATCCTCAAGGAACTACTGCCAAGCCTCTTGGCTGTTGTTTGAACCCTTCTGGAGAGCTCTTCCAAATGCCCAGCCTTCCATGGATTATTTTACATAATCCTCATAACTTTGTGCCATATGCATAATTATCCCCCTTTTATAGATGAGAAAATGGAGGTAAGGGTTAAGTAGCTTGCCCATGTTTTCCCAGCTAGCAAAGAGCAGAACTATAATTGAAACATAGGTCAGTCTGACTCTGATCCCAAGGTCTTAAGCCCAGAGTGCATCTGCCTCTCCAGTCAGTGGTGTGCGTGGAGAGCGGTAGAGGTGGGGGGTAAGGCCGGGGGTGGCATGGGCACAGAGCTGAAGGAGTAGAGACTAGATCACAGACAGCAGCAGACTCTGAGAGTTTAAATGAGGGAGTGACAAGATCACATTCGGGATGTTCCAAAGATAATTCTGGGCGTTGCGAACATTCCCTTCCATGTTCCAGAGTATAAGGGAAAGGTCCTTATCCATACTGGGCTTAGAGGGGTAAAGGGCAAGCAGCACCCCCAGAAGGCTGGAGTGGGTTGGCAGCGGTTATTAACATGGTTCCCCCCCCAAGCCGTGAAGACTTCTTCCCAGCAAAGCTCACCAGCAGCCCCCGACCTCAAACCTCTGCCCCTCTCCCATACTAACCTTCCAGGGTATAGGATTTTATTAAGGACAGAGACATTTTCTTTCAGGTTTATTCCCCCTGGAAAGCGTAACAAGCATCACCTAACGAGCAACAAGGACCTCTAGGGTGCAATGATATACACTATGACTATTTTTGACTCACTCTGCTCTTTTCCAGAACAATCTTAATTAAGTGGAAGGTGCCAGTAGCTCTAGAAGAATTTACCAACTGCCTCTCAAAGTAACTCTGGTTAATAGCAAAGGCACAAAAGTGTCGCCATAACCAGGTCGCATGACATAATACAAATGACTGTTGCTATTTTTAAGTAATGTTTATTAGAATCCCTTGGCACATAATAAATTTAATTTACGGCCGTGCACAGCCCGACTTACACATGGCCTCCTGTGGCTCCGCTCATTAACACACTCAGGGAAGAAATGAGTTTTCAATTCTCCCGTTCTGCTTCTCCTTTGTAATAAGGCCAGATTGTGAAACTCTTCAGCAGAGAATTTCTCCATCGTCCCCAGTAAAAATCGTCTTCAATGCTCAATGTTTTTAATTATCACAGAGGCACACGGCACAAATTCATATTCGATGGCTCAGGGCGGAGCTGGAGAAAGAGACGGGAATCATCCACGCCTACGTGAGTGAGTGTGAGCCCTCGGGACAGAGGGCCAGAGTGGGAGGCCTGGAGACGCCTCTGAGCATGGAGAACGTTCCAGCTGGAGAGGTGGAGACAAATGCAACTATTGTCACGGGCCTCTCTAGAGAGCAGTAGGGGAGCTCTGGGCCAGGAGACCAGAGACCCAAGGTCTGATGCTATTTCTGAGGCTGGATCAGAAGTCCTGGGAGGGCCTTCCGTGCTGTGAACAGTCTGATTCCTTCCATTTCTTGGCCTGAGGACCAAATTCGAAGATCAAACTATCATACGGAACAGGAGTCGAGAAATTTGCTCTATAAAGAGCCAGAGAGTAAATATTTTGGGCTTTACGGGCCAAGAGGGAACATCAGGGATATAATGTAGATACTTAAATAGTAAGAGGGAACACCTTTTCACAAATTATTGATGAAATACAAAGTGTAAGAATTAAATATAATTGTCATTTAGATCCACAAAAGAGAAGGACGGAATTCCTCTTATGAGATAGCATTGGTCTGACTGGGGTTGGTTCAAAGGTAAGCTTACCTGTCATCACACTGATTGAAAATACTCATCCGTAACAAGCATTCTGAGCACGCAGCCTACACAAACAGACGGAGGACTGGATTTGGCCCGTGGGCCGTAGTTTGCCAACCATGGGCATTGAATAGTGTCTGAGAGTGTAAGATCCACAGTCGAACGACGAGGGTTCAACTCCTGGCCATTCCAGGGATTAGCTGGGAAGTTATGTCATCACTTGAACGCGCCATCTACCATGACAATAAGGTGGCTAACCCTTCAGTGGTGGACACTGAGAAGTATTCGCCCAGCTCCTGAATCTGTGGGACCCCTTGATCGGGGGTGGGCTCCACGGGTCTAGGGGGGCTGGCTCATGCACCTGCAGGGACTTGCAGATGGACTAAGGAGATTTGCTGATCTTGGCTGGGCTCGCCCACAGGCTTGGGGCTCTTGGCTGAACCAGGGGGGGCTCTGCTGGGATGGCCTGAGCAGCTCAACTCTGTTCCATGGGTCTTTCATCTTCTAGCAGGCTAGGCAGGGCGCATTCTTCCTGGGGCTGTAGGGAGAGAAGCTAAAGCAAGCAAACCCTCCAAGCTTCTGCTTGCCGCACGCTCTCCAGCGGCCCGCCGGTCCAGAGCAGGGCCCAGGGGCCCGTACTCGGAGTGGGAGGGCAGTACCAAAGTCATGGGGCAGAGGGCGTGGGTGCAGCGAGGGTGGAACCATGGATGTCAGCTCACCATTCTTCGCCTGTTTCTTTATTTATAAAATGGTGACAACAGCAGCAACTACCTTCTAAAGTAGGGAGGAGGGATCTTCCCCCTACACGAAGCTATAATGAAGGATCTTCCCCCCACAGGGGACTATAATGAGAAGTCTGTAACCCTGAAGAGAGCTCTCAGAAGCTGACCACGCTGGTACTGTGATCCCAGACTTCCCGCTTCCAGAACGTTTATCAGGTGACAAATGCCTCCTGATACAAGCCTTATGCCACACCAAGATTGCTCCGTGATGTCCCCAGGATGGTCCTTCATGCATCAAAAACATGTTGAAATGTCAGAGCTCCAAGAAAGCAATGAATCACTCACTTTTCAGCTTGAGGAAGGTTTCCTAGGAACAAATGCTCTGCTTCCGGATATCGGGGGAAACCCGTCTGTGAAAGTTGTGAGCCTCCCTATGGAGAAAGCATACAAGCCGTAGAGAAAAGCAAATTGAGGAGCGGAGAGAGACAGAGTCCTCATCGTAACCCAGGAGCCAGAGACACCTGGAGATTTTTTATTTTTATGAGTCAATAAATTCCCTTTTTTGGCTGAAACCAATATGTTAGGGGTTCTGAAATAATTCTAATTTTAGAAAATGTCCAGAAGCAGAATTGTATTATCAAATTGCTTTCCCCAGAAGCCGTATCATGTACCCCACCACCATCAAAGGTTTGCAAGTGCCTCTTCCATTGCATTTCTAACATTAAATGCTGTTACTCTGAGAAAAATAATAAGGTTGCCATGAGGATATAAGGAGTAAATCTTGTTATGTCTTTAGAACAGAGCCTGGTACCTGGTAAACAACCAAGATGTCCTTTTTATTGCCTGGTTTACCTATTCTTGGGACTAACATCTTAATTCTAATAGCTTCGTAGTATCCATACATTCTGAGATCTAACGATAAAAATGCTTGAAAGGCTGATTTACTCTGGGCTCTTTCAAAGTATTCTTTATGCTCAGTTAAGTATGAACCATGGGTGCTAGGGGAGGTCCAGTGGTACCTGGTCTTCGTTCTCTGCTCCTCCCACGAAGGAAGTGCAACGGGGCTGAGCGAGGATCTGGTGTTCCAGCGATATCCGTGTGCAGCTTAGATAGTCTGGCCCCACACCACCTGCGTGGGCTGACTACTTGCTTAGAGCTCTCTTTCCTGCTCTCAAAGCCCAGCATCTTCATCGGTTGGCTATAGGAAAGGTTTGCTTCCCTCCCAACTGGCCAGCTGGCCAGCTGCTGCCCTGGGGGCACTCAGCCCCCTGCCTCCCTGGCCTGAGGCTGTTCTCTGTTCCATTCATCCTGATTGTGTCCATGAGAGGGACTTCTTAAGCCTCCCCTTACTGAGGAGATAAGTGTCTCTTTCTGCTTGGAATATGACCCCAAACAGGGCCCACATTATGGGAGGAAAGGGAAACCTTTGAGCTTCTTATGTAACATAGTTAAGCATCCTTCCTGCAACTCTGCCCCTGGGGTTTCTTGTCCAATGTCTTATGGGTGATGCACATTCCATTTTTAAGAAAATTAGCGTGTGAAACTCTATCATGCAAATCATTAAAAAGATGTGAGAGAAATCGCTAGTTGTCTAGTTGTCCCCCAATATCAATATGTCTGTTAATCATTCGTAGGGGAATTTCTGATTTTCAGCTGGGCACATGGCTGCTGTAAATAAGAAATGCGTTTTCCAACCTCCCTTGCAGCTAGGTGTGAGCATGTGATTATGCCCAGGTCAGTAGGATATAAGTAGAAGTGTCATTTGATACTTCCAGAAAGTGTCCTTAAAGGAAGGAACACACCCTTCTTTTTCTCTGCCTTTTTCCTGCTGCCTGGAATGTGGATCTGATGGCTGGAGTTTGAGCAGCCACACCAGACCATGAGGTGAAAGAAACCCATATGCTGAAAATGGCAGATCAACAAGCTAGAGAAAGCCTGGACCCTGCTCTATGGAACACCATACCAGCCCCAGACTTCCTTTTACCAAAATAAACTTCTACCATGGTTAAGCTTCTTCTGATTATTGATCTCTTCTAGGCTTTGCATGGCACTTCAGAGTGGACAAAACCCATCCTGTGTATATACTCTTGTGATCTTCCCAGGCAAAGAAAGTAATATTATTTTTCCCATTTTACAGTTGAGGAAACAGGCTCAAGGCTTTTAGACAATTGTCCAAGATCATACAGCTAGGTAAATCTTCTATTCAAACGTAGACTGAGTGACCCTAGTGGCAGGCTCCCAGCCTGCACTTGGCTCGCCTGCCTTCCATCTGCCCAACCCGTACCCACGTCCCTCCTCCCAGGCCTGCCAGTGTGTGCACGATGCCGTTCTCTTGCCTTGAAACCATTCAGTGCTTCCCCACTGCCCCCAGAGCAAATCCCAAATGTCTCAGCAGGGCTCACGAGTCCCACCACGGTGGAGCCTTTCCCTTCCACAGCTTTGTCTCTTGTCCTCTCCCCTCTCCCTCCAGAACATAGGCAGGAAACCACAGTCCTGAGATTCAAACCCAGCTCTGTTTGATGCCAGAATCAGTATGTTTTCCTCCTAAATCATGACCCTCCCCATGACTCATGACTCACCCTAGAGGGTAAAAGGGCAGCTCTACAGATCCTTATAATGCAGACTACAGACAGCACAGAGGCTGGGTGAGCTCAGTGGGAGTTGTCAAGGGAGGGGATGTTTCTTGGGAAAAGTGATGTCAGCGGGGATCTGAAGGGTGAGACGGACTTTGCCAGGAAGGCAGAGGGAACGCTTCCAGGCAGAGGAAACTGCCCGTACAAAGGCAGGGAGGCACGCACAGCAAACGGGTGCAGAAAACGGGTTTGGTGAATCTAAAGCAGAAAGTACATTGTGCCAAGACACTGATGCACCACATTGTTCCTGCAAGTCTGCAGCCTGCGCTCCCGTCTAGCACAGTCCTTCCCACACCACGTCTGTCATCACCTCTTCCCTTCTCTGCCTCCCCACCGGGCCCCGGAGCTCCTGGAGGGAGGGCGAGGACCCTGTCTTGGGCAATTCTGATCCCCGGGTGCAAGCCTGGCACATAAACTGCATTCTGTGCGTGTTTGATGAGTGCCCGAAGAAGGACGGATTCTCTCAACCACATTCCCGGGACTATCAGACCAAAGGAATCCCACCTCGTACTCTGGGGCAGGCGAGCTCTTAGAAAAGTTACCGTGAGGCGCTGAGGGCTGGGCTGCCCCGCTCAGGGGTTAGCAGGAGCTCCTCAAGCTCCCGGATGGCTTCTGACATTTCTGACTAAAGTAAATGGCAAAATCCTCACTCCCTGAAAAATCTACAAAGCTCAAAGACAGGTTTCCAGTCAGAAGCCATTCTGTGAAAATCCTAGTGTAAACACCGAGAAGCAGAGTATGGCGAGCTCTCCGTGATGAAAAGTCACCCAGACGTTTCATCCTAAGACGCAAAAGGTAAAACTTTGTAAATTGTTTCTTTTCATTCATTCATTCACTCAACAAATATGTACGAGGTCAGAGGTCAGTTGCCGTTCCATGGGGGTTTCTTAGTTGGGGTTCTCCTGAAAGCAGAGCATGGGACAAGGACTCGTGCAGGGGATCTGTTTGGGAGGTGAGCCCAGAAGGAGGAGGGAGGAGCTGGTTAAGCTGTTAATTTAACGTTGTGGGCGATTGGGTGTCCGTTCACTGGGGACCCCCCCAGACACCATATAGAATGAGCCTCAGAACTGTCCCCAAAGGGACGCCTAGGTGGCTCAGTCAGTTAAGCATCTGCCTTCAGCTCAGGTCATGATCCTAGGGTCCTGGGATCAAGTCGCACATCAGGGAGCCTGCTTCTCCCTCTGTCTGCTGCTCCCCCTGCTTGTGCTCTGTCTCTCACGAATAAATAAGTAAGATCTTAAAAAAAAAAACAAAAAAACAAAAAAAACCACTGCCCCAAAGAAGGAGAAGTGGGAGTACATGTCCATACTCTGCCCTATGGTTCAGATCATTCTAGAGGCATTCATCTCTTGCACTCTGGGTTTGGCCTGCTGGATGGGCTGCCTCAGCTCTCGGGCAGGAAAGCAGAGAGGAGCAACTCGGTAGGGAGAGGAGGGGGAAGACCCCAGCATGCAAACAGTCCCTCCGTCCCTCATCCTTCGTGGCTGTTCTGAAACCAGGAATGGGCTGGGGGATGTGGTGCAGGGTGCAGGAAGCTTCTAGGGAGAGGAGACACATACCAAACAAAGAAAACAGAACAAGGCATGTGTTAGAAGGCAATGAATCCTAGGGAGAAAAAATAGGGAGAATGGGTACAGCCAGCAGGCGTGGGATAAAATTTTGCACAGGGCGGTCACAGGGGATCTAGTTAAAAAAGTGACAAGCGAACAGACTTTAAAAGGGTGGGCCCTGCTGATGGTGGGGGGAAGAGTCTTCTAGGCCATGGGAACAGCCAGGCCAGGGCGCTAGGGCAGCTTGGACCTGAGGGTTTGAGAAACAGTGAGGCCAGAGGAAGGGAGGTTAATACGAGAAATGAGAAGGTAAGTTCTGGAGGTGAGGGGCACCCTTCCCCAGAGGCCCAGTGGCACGTGGTCTGAGTCACCCTCAAATACTTATGGAGCTCCTACTGCAGGTGGGGTGCTGCCGGGTGCCCGAACTCAAAAATGACTAAAAGAGAGCCCCTACCCCCACTGTGAGCACGGTGAGGCGAGGAGACAGCCTCAGTTAGATGGGGTTCCTGGGAGGCCTGCCCCACCCCGGCATGGGGACCAAAGCTTCACACACTTTAGCTCTAGTATTCCCCGCTACAGCCCAGCAAGGCGAACAGCAGTGCCTTGCTTTAGAGTCAGAGAAGCTGAGGCCCAGAGAGGTTAAGGGAACTTTCCAGATTGGACCCAGATTCAAGTAACACCCAAATCAGAGTTCTTTCCACGAAGCCCATGCCCTGCACATCCCTGACTGCGCATGTCCTAATAATTAGAGTCCAGTAGGAAGGGTACCATATCGGTGGGGTGCATAAGACCGAGAGAAGGGAGACAGGGAGGGTGGTGTGGAAGTTAGCCAAGCAGACTGGAGGGAAGGGATTCTGGGCAGACGAAACAGCATGGTGACCAGGGCAGGGAAATGTGAAACAGCAAGACGGGTCCTGGGGAACTGCAAAGATCAAGTACAAAGAGGTGAGTGAGTGTGGACAGCTTGCAGGAAGGGCCAGGGGCTGGGGGGTGCTTGGTGCTATGTTAGGGAGTCTTCTGGGGAGTTTTCAGCAGGGAGGAGAGATGCCCCTATTTGCTGTTAGAAGACATGTATATTTCTCCTCCCTCTAACACAGTGTGAGATCTTGGACAATAGGACCTAACTCCTTCATTCTGTGGGCTCAGGTGTGGCCCAGCATAGGTTGGTGTTCAGCTGAATTGAAGAGATGGGGTCAGCTCTCCTGGCTGGGCTCGTATTTCAATTTGACTGGCCTGGCCAAAGGGGTGGCCCACCAGTCACATGTCTTCTTAAGTCATCTCTGTTTAGAACCACCGTTGACATAGGAAAAAGGCACGGGGCCAGGCTGGGCTACTAAGCCTACCCAGTCCTGACAATTTTTTCCCCAAAATTTAAGTGTTTTCTTAGGGTTTGAGAAAAGATGACAAGGGAGGGAAGATGCAGATGGTTTTAAAGTAAAGTTTAAAATCTGGGCTTCTTTCTGATTCTCCTCCATGTCCAAACATCTAGCGTCAAGGGATTTGGACCAAAATATTCTTGGGGAAAGCATTCTCTCAGAGTCTGTGGGCAAGGCAAATCTGCCCACCTAGCCCCACAAAAAGAATCCTGCAGGCTGGGGTGTGGGACCAACCTCAGAAGGCCCAGTGAGGTCTTGGACAAAGTCTAGGGGAGATTGGGTTTCCCCTCCCCCACTGGTCAATCAGGAAGACGTCCTCTCTGGACAGAGTCACAGCTGACCCATAAAACCTGACATTGAAAATTACATATTTAATTCAAGCTGAAGTAAATGAACAATTTGGACAATCCCGATGTCTTCTTCAATGATTGTGTGTTTATCTGCAGCATTTCAAAACATAATTAGCCGGCATGATTTCATGGTTCAGTAATGAGTACTCGTAAAGCATTTCCTTTGTTTTCTTTGTGTTTTACTAAAAAAAAAAAAAAAAAAAAAATCCCTGATGCTAATGAGCATTCTTACAAGAGGGCAGCGTCTTTGCCCTTCTATCCTTCAGAATAAGCAGATAGCCTTTTTTAAGCTGTTACCATGTGCCAGGCTCAGTGTTTAGATGAATTATCTCAGTTAATTCTTCCAAGAACCCTACAATCTAATTAGACTTGACCCTGGCACAACACGGGTTTGAACCGCATGGATCCACTAATACATGGATTTTTTTTTTGGATAAATACGGTATAGTATGATAAATGTATTTTCTCTCCCTTATGCTTTTCTTAATAACATTTCCTTTGCTCTAACTTCCTTCGTTGTAAGAACAGAGTAATAGTGCACATAACACACGAGGTATGTGCTAACTGACTACGTTCTCAGTAAGGCTTCTGGTCAACAGTCAGTTGTTAGAAGTTTAGTTTGGGGGATTTTCAGCTGTACAGGGGGTGCAACCCTCCCGTTGCTCAAGGGTCAACTGTATATCCGAATAGTGTTATGATTCCTGAAAGACAAGGGGGAAAAGTTACCTTTAAAAGTTAGGAAATCCTTCAGGGGCGCCTGGGTGGCTCAGCGGGTTAAGCGTCTGACTCTTGATCTCAGCTCAGGTCTTGAGCGCAGGGTCTTGAGATCAAGCCCCCCATTAGGCTTCACACTGGGTGTGGAGCCTACTTAAAAAAAAAATAATAATAATAATAGTAATAATAAATAAATAAATACAAGTTAGGAAATGTTTCAAAGATGAGGCAGCTAGAGAGGATTAGGCAGTCTGCCTCCACAGCTGGTACCCTTGGCCAGCATCGGCCCTTCCCTCCTAGAACCTTCCTGGATTCATAGCAGAGAGGTGGCCTGAGGAAACTCATCTGCTTGCTTAAGGAACCACCCTTTTTAATTCCCCGCAGCTCTACAGATGTTCCAGATATAAAATATCCTGGTTGCCCTGGTGTCCTGATTTATTTGATTCATGTGGCCTCAACCTCTAGAGACCGAGGCCTAGGTGCCCCAGAAAGAGGGCACTGAAGCAAAGAGTGCGTAATAACACATTTTGGGGGCGTGCCATCCCAGGTCAGAAGGAGTGAAGTGGGCAGGCGGGCAGGCAGGGAAGGAAGGAAGGAAAGGAGATCCAGTGTGGCGTGTCCACTCCGTTGGCCACGGCTTTCCAGGGAATGGAGCCAACTGCTCGGTCACACAAGATACACTTGAGAAGGCCATATGGAACCGTGGACGGGGAAAGGGGGGTGGGTTATCTACCTGGTCTCTCCTTGATCAAAGTTCATACCGCAGGGAGTCACCTCTACCACACGCGGAAGTTGTGAGCCTGGGCCCCTCCCGACAGCTGCTGGGGGCATCAGATCCCACTCCCCACTGTGTGGGGCTTCATCTGGGTACGGGATTGGAGGTGGGAGGGAAACCTCTGGGAGTCTGGTCAGGCTGGGCTTGGCCTCCACTGCTACTGGGGCCCCACCCAAGGTGGACATGAAGGGAGGCCACACTAAGCTCAGCTTTACCTTGAGGGATGCTGACGTGGTCATCGTGTTAGGACATGGGACGAGGGTGGCCATCGCCACCCTCTCCACTGAGCAGTGTGGTGAGCCAAGTGGAGCCACGGAATACAGGAAAGTATATAAACAGGATCCAAGACAGTCCGCCCCTTGCGTTATTCTGAATTACTCTCATCCTCCTATGATACTTGGATCTAACTTGAGAACAAAATGCCATCAGTTTGAGAGTGAAGGTTCACGTTCAAGTTTTGAAGTGGTTAATTGTAACATCCTAAAAAGACACAGAGGATTAGCAAGCCAGGCTGTGGTCCCCCTGCTGGAGCTCGTCTTAGGGTCACCGTTGACATTCATCACCTCCCCCCACCCACACTTCCCATTCCAGACGTCTATGGCTGGCTCTTCAGCTGGTCTGGGGTTCTTCCCTGGAGGGTCTGTGCGTGTTGCAGTTGTCCATCCATGGTCATCTCTGAGGAGAGAAGCCTCTACCAGCTTGGGCTGCTGAAACAAAACACCACAGGGTGGGGAGCTTCAAGAACAGAAATTAAGTTTTTCACCATTCTGAAGGCTGGAAGTCCCAAGAGACAGGTCCAGCAGAGTCGGCTTCTGGTGAGAGCTCTCTTCTTGACTTGTTGACGGCTGCCTTGTCTTCACGTGGCCTTTCCTCTGAATAGGAGAGAAAGAGAGAGAGACAGAGACAGAAAGAGAAAGAGAGAGGAGAGCTCTGATTTCTCTTCCTCTTCTTATAAGGACCTGAATCCTATTGGATTAGGGCCCCATCCTTATGGTTTCATTTAACCTTAATTTTCTCCCCAAAGCCCGATCTCCAAATACAGTCAGATCAGGGGGTAGGGCTTTAACCTATGAATTTGGGGGAACACATTCAGTCTGTAGCACCAGTCATACTGTGCTCTGTGCCCGCCGTGTAACCGCAAGCCTAGATCCTCGTGGCAATCAAGGACGATCAGCCCATGGTACAGCAGCTCCTCTCTGACAGCGGCCTCACTGGCACAAGGAGCCCGAGGCCCCTGGCAGTAGTTACAGCTTGGGGTCTAGTGGAACCCTTACTCTGTTCAGTGCAGAAACAGAAGCAGAGTGGCAGTTGGGCTCAGAGGGGCCGATCCTACTTCCACTCCCAGATTTGTATATTCTAGCTGTGGGAGACATGTCTATGGACTCACACTTCATTCAGGAGAACAATGCCCTAACCCTGCAAGCCACTGTCTCCAAGGTGATGCCATGGCTGAACCTTCAGCAGACTGTGTCATCATTCCAGAAACACTAGGCTGGCCAGAGAGAGAGGCTGGTTGACCTCCACAGCATGTGTCATCCTGTCCACCTAATCGCCCAGAGCCTCCTTGGCAATGATGCTCTCTGATGAGTATTAATATGGGGCAGAAACATCCATACCCCTTGTGTGTACTCCCATGCGTTCATGCCTTTACTGTTTACCTGACCTCTGTGCCCCTGGATTTCTACTCTTGTTCTTTGCATGCTCTTAAACACCTACCCTGCACAGGAGCCCATGTATGTCTGCACTTGCGGCCCTCTCCCCTTCCACCCTTGCATGGGGACGTAATGCAACAGTGCTGTTCCCAACTAGCACCAACATATTGTGTTGACCTCAGTGTAAATGAGGCCCTGGTCCTCTCTTCCTCCAACAGACTGGCATACGAAAGCTCCACTTTGAGACTCTGGGTACAACCAAAGAACTTCCAGGTGGGTGAGAGAAGGATCTGAGGCGCGTGTTTAGGTAATTGACCAGTTCCTTCTGGACTTGTTAGAGCCTGGTCCTAAGCATACCACGCCTGTCACATGTCAGATCGCTGCTGGGTCCTGTCTGATCTTCGGTCTCAGTGGTATTTGCATGCCCTTCAGAGGAACCCAGCCTCCCTTTCAATCAATGGGCTCTGCGCTGTGAAAAAACGCAGATAATTTTCCATTGCAGTAGCTGATGTCATCTTTTTGCTCTAACGCTCTTGATTATTTTAAAGAAAATTCATACAAATTGAGCTATTACTTTGTCAACTCTATCGATCTCATCCCTAGCGACACCATGACCCACTAGCCATTGACATAGACACCTATGGCTCAAGGCACCCTAACTGCCACTCCAGTTTTGCTTTCCGCTTGGTAATTGGGTCCCCTTTGCCTCTTGTGACTTACTAAGTCAGCTGGCCTTTGATAGCAGCGAGTCAACAGCGCCGCCATGTCCCATCGTTGAAGCTGGCCTTCAGAGGACTGCCACGACGGAGCTTCTCAAAGATGCTGGTACTTCCCCCACTCCCACCAGGCCTTTCCTTTCCGGCTCAATGAAGGGAATGCCCTCAGGGCCATCCCAGGAAACACAGCCAAGTGGTAGACTCTCGGGTCTGATGATTCTAATAGTCCCAGCTCTCTCTGGGCCTCTGTTCCTTTTTCAACATTGTGCCAAAGAAGTTCTGGCATCTCACCGTATTTCCTAAAGGCTTTCGTCATGAGAACAAGAGCCATGCTGCAAGGCGACTGCTGCAATTAGGTCATCCCTTGCTCTCCAGGCCAGGAGGAGCTGTTGCATTCTGACAGAGGGGGACAGAGGTGCTTCTACCAGCCAGCAGATTTAGGGAGATTTGGGGGGTCCAAGATTTTCCAGGCTTGGCACCCAAATGTCTCTATTCCAGATCATGAGGTCCAACTCCTTCCCTATCAGAGCTCTGACGTGGACATAGGACACCTGTGTGGCTGTAAGCTTAGTCTCCTTTCCAGCCTGGCCACCATACAACCAGCTCCTGAGCCTGATTTTCAGTGCAGTCTGTTTGTGGTTGTCAAAAGAGAAGAGTGACCTTAAAGCGTTCACCAGTGAGCCTTCGGCTGGCAAATGCCTTCCGTGAGCCTGTCATCGTCTCTCCAAAAAACCTCCAGCACCGTCAGAAACCATCCAACCCCACAATCCTTACGAGGATCATTTCCCTCACATGGTCCAAGTACGGCAGCCACGTGACCTCTCAAAGCATCGCTTCCTACCTGCATCTCATGCCAAGTAGCCGCGGGTGAAGCTTTAGAAATTGTGACATCACATTATAAATAAATAAACAAACAAACAAATAAATAAAAGGGATGGATCTCGACCAAAAAAAAAAAAGCTGTTGAAATTAATCAGTGACTTCAGTAAAGTGGCAGGTTACAAAATCAACTTACAGAAATCAGATCTAATGTGCAGTACAATGAAAAGTGTCAACAATACTGCACTATAATGAAGTAATGTGATAAGTATTGCTTCAATGGCAATCATATTACAATACATAAATGTGTCAAAGTAACATGTTGTACACCTTAAATTTATAAATTGTAACATGTCAAATTTATCAAACAAAAATAATACATATGATCCCACACACACACACAAAGAAATTGTGACATCACTATATGTCACGTAGGACCCTATTTTTGCCACCAGTAATGGGGCCTCTATTGCCTTCAAACAGATGGGAAACCCAGCTCCCACATCCCATCCTGAAGCTCTGCCTTCTGGGGCCACTTGTGGTACCCACTGTCCGTAGTTCCTGGGGACACAGAGCATGAAGGGATGCTTGCCTGCAGAAACTTTACTGAGGGATACAACCCTCAGGTAACAAAAATAAGGGGGAAAGGGGAGGGAAGCAAGCAAGGAGGGAAGGAAACACAAGGTTGTGTGTTTTTGAGCGGGCCACGTCTTCAGAGGGAAACACTGCCAGTCATGCCTCCCAGGCATCTCCTGGCAGGCCAGATGAGACCACTGCAATCAGGACAGGGCACTTCCGAGTAGAGTTACCTGGCCCCCTGTAGGCAGATCCCAGGTACTGTGCTGTGGGTTGCCATCTGAGTCCAGAAAGGGTGAGAGGAACCAGAGCCCCCCACGGTCCTGCTAGGCCTTGAGGGGCCCGTGACAGAGCCTGGTCTTTACCATATAGCTGTGATATTCCACAGTGTTAGGAGGGCCAGGAGGCTGTGGGGTCAGGTGACACCCCAGAGGTACACAGATCAGGTCCAGTCCAGGAGTACTGAAGACCAGAATGTACAATACAGGCTTTTCAACACGTAAAAGCTGCCCGGGTCCTCCCAAAGAAGGTCTGGGGGTCAGGACTTCCGAACCCCATTAAGCAGCTGTGCGAGCTCCTCACGTCTCCGTACCTGTCACATGGGGCAATTACCTTTATCTCACAGAGCTGTGAGAAGTGCATTAACATGTGATATAAAGACTGTTTTTTAAAAAAAGATTTATTTGGGGGGGAGGGGCAGAAGGAGAGAATCTCAAGCAAACTCCCCACTGAGCAGGGAACCCGGTTCCAGCCTCGCTCTCACGACCCTGAGACCATGACCTGAACCGAGATCGAGAGTTGGACGCTTAACCGACTGAGCCACCCAGGCGCCCCAAGGACATTTTTTAAGTGGTAAAGAGCTCCATATATAAACATGACAGATTGAAAGATTGAAATCGTGAACTGAACAAAATACCCTGACGGGCTTAAGTAGAAAGGCATTAAGATAATCAGTGTTCTTTTGACCTCAGCTGACAAATAGTGGCTCAGTGTTGTGACTCATTCTCCTGCTTCAAACTATGGGTGAGAGAAAGTCACCCCGGGAAGCCCCGTCTCCAACGTTGTCTTCCCATGCCTCCTCCCTCCAAGATGGTCCCTCCAGGATGGTTGCCTGTTGCATACCCAGCCTCAAATGCTCTGTCAGGCTCCTAGTGCTTACGGACACTCTTTAAGGAATGAATGAATGAATGAATGAATGAACGAACCAACAAGTATTTCCACATCTTTGCCCCAGCGGTTCCTAACACTTGGAATGCTCTCCCACTCCCAGGAGGTCATTTTACCCTGGAAGCCTTGGCTGCCCCCTCCCTCGTCTTCATTCCTGTCCCCCGCTTACAGTGCAGGCCCCTTTCTCACACCGCAGCCCCAGAGGGCAGAATGGCTGATTCCATGATCTGTCTCCCTGACCCGACCCCCAGCTTTTGTCCAAAGGCACAGAGTCCCCCATTCACAATTGTCCCCCTGCATCTCCCAGGCTCAGAAGTAGCTTACAGAATTTACACGGAGAGCAGGCTTGGGTCCGCACTCTGCACGAAAGAGGTCCCTAGGAAACTGGTCTGAAAACTGTCTGCTGACCAGTTGATATTTAGACTGTGTGTTTATGTCACTTATGGTGCCCACGGAGACTGAGAAAAGAACTAAATAAATGTTTTTTCAGGGAATAAACGGTGGTGTCTGACTCTCCACTCTTAGTCCCCAGCCCCTGGTTCCCTCCCTCGCCCAACCTAAAAATAGGATTCTTCGTGCCTCCGGGACCTTCTGGAAGGCCACTCCATCGGTCAAAGCGCTTCCTAAGCGCTGACACCCGAGTTGCAGAGCGGCTGCGCATACCTCTGGGAGGCCAGGGTCCACGGGTTTGAGAGAAACGTGGCAGGCTACTTCCCTACCAACTTGTTGATAATCTGGCCTCCAACAGAGGAGCTGGACATGGTTGCGGTGGAGAGGTCCTCCCCAGGGCCCTAGGCAACTCCCTCCAAGACGCAGCGTGTGGTCGGAGACGTCCCGGTGCTGAGACCACAGAAGGGACAACAGGGCCCTTGGCCCCGGGTGGGCCGTCTTGCACCTTGGCGCCCTGACACCCAGGGGAGCCTGCCCTTTGAAATGGGGCGGGGGAGGGGAGACAGTCCCCAAGGACGGAGCGCAGAATGGGGTCTCCACGAGTCGGTCCTTGCCCCCTTCCCGCTGCCGCGGAGAAACTTGGGGTAGGGCCAGCGTAGAGCAAGACCCCCTGGAGCTGGGAGTCTTCTTCCTCGCGGGTGAAGAAATAAATTATTAAGCGCCCAATACACAATAGCCTCGCTAGATGGAGACGAGGAATCACTGCAGCGGCGCTGGCGGCGGCGGCGGCGGGGAGCGCGGGCGGGAGCGCAGCCCGGGGCGGGAGGCGGGCGAGGCTCTGGCGAGGCTCACGTCTGTTTTCCTTTTTCGTGCATTATTTATTTCGCCTCCGCCCGCGGCCCTGCTGCCCTAACGGGCGCTCCCGGGCAGCGCCTCCCGCGGGCCGGCGTGACGGGAGGGGAGAGCTCGGGCACCCCCGCACCCCGGGCAGCCGCGCGGCGCCACCGGGAAGGGCGGGGATCCGGGGAGGCTCGCGCCGCCGGCTTCAGGCGGCTCGGAGGAGACTTTCCCCGCCCTCCCCTCCGCCTCGGCCGCCCGCCCCGGCCCCGGGCGAGGGGTGCCGCCCTTCCCGGCCCGCGCGCGGCCGGGAGCAGCCCGGAGCCGCCGCGCCCTGCGCCCCGTGCGGGCGCGCTGCGCCCGGCCCCCGCTCGGCAGCCCGCTCGGCCCCAGCCGCGCGCAAACTTTTGCTCCAGTGCCCGGCGCTCCTCCCCGGCATGTGAAGCCCCCGGGCGCCCGCGCAGTCGCCAGGGTGAGGACTGAGGCCCCGCCTAGAGGGCGGGGGACCGGGGAGGCGGCTGGCTTTAAATGGGGGCCGTCCGGCGGCTCCGGAACAGTCTGCCGCGGGGGGAGCGCGGACCTCCCCTCCCCGCGCCGAGGATCGGCTGGGGCCGCCGCCAGGCAAGGTGGCGTGAGGCCCTGGAGGGGTGCGGGCGGAAAGGGAGACCAGGGGGAGGCTCACGCCCTGAAGCGGGAGGCCGGGGCTCGGGAGAGCGCGCGAGGGCAGATGGGGTGCGCACGGAGGTGCCTATGTTGCAGTGTGCGCAGTGAGGGCCGGCGGGGCAGAGAGGGTGCACGCAGCGTGTGATTTCCTGGTGCTGTGCATGCAGGGTCAGCGACTCTGCGTGCAGCCAGGAGTCGGTGGGTGTGCACGGCCGTTTCTGTGTGCCCGCCGGGTTTGAAGTGTGCTCACAGTGGGAGTGAGTTGTGCACGGCTGGGGAGGTTTCTGAGGAGATGCACTGGGCTCGGTTAGGTGTGCTTGGCTGTTTCTGGAGGTGTGCATGGAGTCAAAGTGTGCACGGAGGAATTCTGGGGGTGTGCACGGGGCCAAGGGATACACCTAAGGTTCTGGGGGTGTGCACCGGGGTTGAAGGTTCTGGGATGCCGGCTTCTGTGAGTGTGCACGAAGGGTCAGCGAATGTGCAAGCTGGAGTGAAGGGGCAGTCTTGGTTTATGAGGGTGCCCCAGGGTGCGGGGCGTGCCCGCCCAACCCGGAAGGCTACGTGTGCGGGTGCGCGCGGGCGATGGTGCCCATGCGGCGCCCGCCTGACCCGGGCTTTGCTCCCCTGACAGTTCGCCCCCGAGAGCGCTGGTGCCGCGGGTCGAGATGCTCCTCCGGGACTTGGTGCTGCGCCGTGGCTGCTGCTGGCCCTCACTGCTGCTGCACTGCGCGCTCCACCCGCTCTGGGGCTTCGTGCAGGTGAGCGGTGGCGGGGTGGTGTGGGCTCCGCGGGCTGGAGGACCTCCTCCCCGGCAGGACTGGGGGGGGGGGTGACACTTCACTCCCACGACTCTGGCTTCCTGCATTGCTCCTGGGGGGAGCTTAGGAAAACAAAATGTGCATGCCCTCCCACTCTCCCTACCTCTCCATACTCTGGCCCTGAAAAGATCTGGAAAAACTCTGGAGTAGGCCTTAGTCCTGGCCTGCTAAGGCCCGCAGGACAGGGCGTTGGAACAGAGAGGGCTTGAGAGTGCCTTCCTGATGATAACATTCTGTTGCAGAAATGTGAGGAAAGCAACCTTAGAGCTTTTACAAACTTAGGAAGAAAACGATCCCAAGAATGATACATTCTTTATTTCCCACCAGAATCACTAGTAAACTTCGACTTAGTCTTCTGGAACTGGGCTTCCCAACAGCTGGGGCTGTGTTCCCTGTAGGCAGGAGAGTTGGGGATGTGGACAGGTTGGGCATGGTGGCCCCTAGTGGAGCTGTAGGAAGAAACTGTCCATCTGTAAGGATTGCCTGGGGCTTTAGCCCTCACTCTGGGACCCCGAGACCCTAGGGCACAGGCCAGGTGGCCACCAGCTGGAGTGACATCTGTTAGGGTCAGATGGCATGGCCCCTGGTACCTTCCAGAATGTCCATGGTCAGTGGTACAGTGGAGTGGTGAAATGGACTTTGGTGTCAGCTCTGCATTTGGAGCCCCAGCTCTGCCCCTCACCGGCTCAGGACTTCAGGCAATGCCTCTCCGAGCGCTGGTTTCTTGTTCCTCCCTGTGCTCTTGTAAGTACTTGATGAGGTCAAGCAAGCAAAGCTCGCTTAGCGCAGCCCCTGGACCATAGCAAACACTCGTTGGTGGCTGTGGCTGCCATGACCCACACTAGGAATTGTCGTGCGGCTCTTCCATCTGGATGGCCGGCTACTGTCTTGATCACGAGAGTCTGTTGGAGATTTTTGAATTTTCAGCCACAGGCATTGGATGACATTTTTACTGTTTTGAGCATTGAAATCCCCAACTCCGGAGGTTTTGCGGCTTCAGGTTCTTCTGGTAGCGTTTTGGGGGTTGGGGATCTTTCAGATGGTTGCCCTGAGGAGGGGGGCGATCGACCAAAGAAGAGGGGATAGGGTGAGACCGCTCGCCTGTCTGCCGCGGTCCTTGAGCTGCCCCAAGCCATGGGGCCCCGCGGGGAACCAGCTGTCCGTCCTGCTCGGATGGTGGCCCGGGTGACCACTGGGGAACACCAGGGACTCTCAGGCTGGAAGGAGCGCGCTGGTTGAGCAGGTGGTTGGCCAGAGTCCGCACCCCACCCCCAGCCCCAGCCCCAGGCTCGTCTTCTGCTCTGGCTTCTCTGGCTTGCCTGTCTCCGTCACGATTGTTTTCCTTCCGGAATTGACAGCTTTGTTTAATGTGTGAAACAGCAGTTATTAAACTCAGCTGTGCCTCCTCAGGATTTTGTCACTTCTAAACACTTGGGTGGCTTGGGACCAGCTTCCCTCGTGCAACTTTTAGTGGAACCTCCGGTGTGAAGTTCACTTCGTTTTTCTATTCATCTGTTTACAGTTTTCCCTAACACTCCTAGAGAGCAACATGACGCTGCTGTCAGTCTCCGAGGCTGGCATTCTGTGGCGTGAACTAGTAGGATTCAAACAGCAGACCCACTGCCTCCCCGCCGTCACCACCAAAAGAAATAATTTTGTGAATGCAGCTCAGTTTTGGGGCAATGCCCTTCAGCCAGGCAGTGCTTACTCAAGCATGCGCGCGCGTGCGTGTGTGTGCGTGCGTGTGTGTGTGAGTGTGTGCGTGTGTTTCAGATGCTGTTACTCTTTACAAATCAATTTTCGTGAAAATCAATTAGAAAAGGAGTCCTCCAGACAAGTAAAATGGGCAAAATGTTGGCAGGAAGCTCTGGAAAAATTAATCTACAAATGATAAGGGACTGAGAAGCCAAGGGGAAGTGGGGCTTTGGAATGGATGGATCTGGTTTTTAAGGGCAAGAGCTGACTCCAGGAGAACAGAGGGGAGAGGAGAAAGATATAAGTACACGAGGGCCATGTATTTCCCTCTAAGGGGAGAGGTCGAAATCTGGCACATCATAGGAGTTTTCTTGAATATAGAGAAAGAACTCAGAGCTATCTGTGCTTTTGTAAGCATTTTGCCAGAAGAATCCCCCAAAGTTGTAAACATTTGCAAGAGTGAGATCAACGTTTCAAAGAGCTGTAATTAATAGGGTAATTGGTGAAGCAAGAGACCTGTGTTCCCTCCAAAGCACCAGGTTCCCACCTTGAAATCAGCCTGAAGCCTCTGGCTGCTGCCCAGAGGAACAGAAACATAATCATTAAAATCGGATGACATTTAAATTGCCACAAGGTTTGGGGGGGGGTGCGTTCCCTAGCCTTCCCCCTTTCTTCTTTAATATGGCTTGAATTGAGATTCTGAGCTTTTGTGACTTAGGGTTCTTCTAAGTTCACTTCCAGATGATTCCTTTTTTGCAAGCAAAGAGGATGACAGGCTGGTAAATTTATTAGGTGTGACAGGAGTGTGTCTCATCAAGTTACTGTGGTGCTGGCCTGTCTCCATAGAAGATGCCAGAAGCCATCATCTTTGTGGGCGTCCTCTAGGGAGACAGGCTGTGATCCGGGCCGGTGGGTCTCTGTGTGCTGAAGGGCAGCCACCAGCAATGCTGAGCTCCTCCTATGATCAGTCACTATAGCTTGGCTTATCTCGTCTGTAGCATTTATTGGGCACCTACTGTTTGCCAGGCCTTTTGTTAAGTGCAAGGGACCTAGTGGTCCCTGGCCTCGCGGCACTGACAATCTGGCACTGGAGAGAAAATTAAGTAATTATAGGCAAGAGAACTCAGCAGGAGCAGACGGCTTGGGGACGAGACCTGTTGGAAGAGTTAGAGAAGGCTCACAGAGGTAGTGCTGCGGCTACAGCATGAATAAGGACAAGATAGATGCAGGATGCAGGTATGAATGAAGTGTCCAGGCAGAGGGAGTAGCCCCGAGGCCAGAGGAGAGAATGGAGCATTGGAAGAACCCGGGGGAGGGAACCCCAGGTAAGGCCACTGTCGTAAGCCACTAACATAATGCCTTACAGTTTGGACACGATCCTGAGGGCTATGGGAGCTGTTGAAGGTTTTAAGCAAGAAGTGACACAGTCTCAGACTGGCATTTTAGAAATCTCGGTCCAGTCCCAGCAAAAAGATGGATTTGGGGAGGTCGGGGTGAGGCAAGGGGGCAAATATGCTGGGGAGGAGAGGGTTGCCAGATTTAGGCAGGTAGAGATATAGGACATCCAGTTGAATTTGAATTTCAAATAAACAACGCCTCACGGCTTTAGTATAAGTCTATCCCATCCAATATTTGGGATATACTTATACTAAAAATTGTTGTTTCTCGAAAATTTAACAAGGGGTCCTCTATTTTATCTCATAGTCCTAGGTGAGAGGCAGGTGCTGCCTCGTGGAGATATGATGGTGTCCTGGTTTAGGGTGGTAGTGGTGGGAATGGGGAGAAACTGATGGGCACAGGGACTATTCAGGAGATAACATCCACTAAACCAGAAAGCTGCATTTACTGGCCAGGAGTGAGTGGGAACATGGAGCACGATGGCCACTGGACCACAGTGGCAGTACCAAATTCAGGTGACTGCGGGGCTTACCTGTGCCTTAACCCACTCTCCACGACAGCAGCATTGACAAGATTCTGGCCCCAGGGCAATACTGCAGAGCAGGGGCGGGAAGGCAGGGGACAGCAAAACTGAACAAAAAGTGGTTGCAGGAAGTCATGATGCCAGCTTCTGTTCTGTGGGCTTTAAGCAAGTCGTTGACCTCTCTGAGCCTCTGCTCCTGCTTAGTCAAGTCCAACCAAGAGCAAGTGGCTTCCGGGAAAGTTCCTTCTCCCTGTGGGACTCCCCAAGATCCAAACCAAGCAAGCCAGGCATTGAGACAAGCTCTCAATGCTGAGGTCTCCTCTCAACACTGCTGATCCACAGAACCCCCAAGGGGACCCAGAGTTGGGGAGCAGAATAGATGCTGTGTTTCTCCACTGGTGGGCAGACCATCCCCCAACACATCTTTTCATTGTGTACCAACTGAATACAGGGCCCTGTGAAATCTTAGTACGTTACTTAGCCTTGCTGGCCTGCCCCCCCACCCCATAAGCGTCCATGATAGATAGCACTTGCCTCTCTCACTTATCCTCCTGGTGGACCGAGAGCCGTGGCTCACACACAGTAGGGCTCAGGAAGGCACACTGGGTTAGGACTAAGGAAACGCAGTCCCATCCACCTGCCTGCCCCATGACGCTCGAGGCTCAGTGCAGGGAGCAGACGTTACAAAACAGTGGGCAAAGTGCCCCAGAGATTACAGGGTGAAGCAGCAGCCCCCGGCGGGTGGATCCGATGTGATGGGTGGGGGGTGGGGAACATGGGGTTCCGGAAGTTGGCAAGTGGATCAAAGTCTGCGTAACCAACGTCAGTTAAGAGTGGCTCAGTGGCCGCGGGCTTGTGCCGGACCAAACTCCAGTGAAGGGCCCCAAGCGGGTCCCGCCCCTCAGGAAGGAAGATGGACACCCCAAATGGGATAGTTTTGTGAGGGCGATTGGTTAAGCAGTTGTGCCCACTCCCATTCCAGTGGGGCCATAATCCGAGAGACCAAGGAACCATAGTTTTTTTTATTTTTATTTTTTATTTTTTTAAAGATTTTATTTATTTATGCGACAGAGATAGAGATAGCCAGCGAGAGAGGGAACACAAGCAGGGGGAGTGGGAGAGGAAGAAGCAGGCTCCCAGCAGAGGAGCCCGATGCGGGACTCGATCCCAGAATGCTGGGATCACGCCCTGAGCCGAAGGCAGACGCTTAACGACTGCGCCACCCAGGTGCCCCACATAGTTTTTTTTAAATGCCATGCTCTCCTTCATTCCCTCCCCCTTCAGCCTTGAAGCTTGGCCCCAGCTTCCCTGCCGATAATTTTACAGCATTAAGCTCTCGTATACATCGGTGCCCTTATATACTCTCACAAAAATGGGTCATCATGTTGAGCCAGGTTAAGCAGTCGTGCTCCTCTCG
The DNA here is from genome assembly GCF_024610735.1 of Ursus americanus. Taxonomy (NCBI): domain Eukaryota; kingdom Metazoa; phylum Chordata; class Mammalia; order Carnivora; family Ursidae; genus Ursus; species Ursus americanus. The sequence continues at coordinate 35,599,193 of NC_142152.1, read as the reverse complement.
AACTCTCATACGTTGCCCCTCGGAGAGGGTCCTTGCTTTGGCAGTGGCATTACTTGATGACATTTGTACACCGGTAGAGTCCAGCAGAAAAGCGACCTTGGAGGCCAGCGTTGGCAGAATGGAGCCTTTGAGCAACCCCCCATGGTCTTAGAAGGTCGGAACCGGGAGGAGGGTGGAACCAGGAGGAGAGTGGCTCGGTGACCACAGAGGAGCTGACAGGTGCGCTGGTGGAGAAGCCGGTAGGGTACCACGTCTGCACAGGGCGGTAGGCATCCCCATCAACTAACTAGGAGAGGGTCCCCATCCAAGGATCTGTTCTTTCCAGTGGGAGATGAGTTGCCTTCGGAGTTTGAAACGCAGTCAGTGGCCCTTTAAGAGTACTAAAAGGTGGTAGCAGCAGCTTCTCGTTCTCGTATGTATTAAGTTAGGACTGTAAATCAGCCCACTGCCTGCTGCGATCACCCAGTGGTCCTCACCCAGCCTGTTCACAGCTGCCGAGTGTGAAGGGAGCATTGGAGCCCCAGGGGCTCTCCCTTCTGGCCCAGGACACGCGTGGTGGAGGGGCTGTGTTGGCCTCCAGAGGCAGTCTATAGAATGCCCTTCCCAACGGCAGGCCGCATGTGGCTATCTGCAGAGAAGCTGGGGTTTTGGGTTTCTACTTCCCCGAGAGGATAGCCAGAGAAATTACTGTGGGCGTCATTGAGGTGTGGATGCCCACCAACTCTTTCCTTCATGCCTTTACATCCGCTTGTTCCCCGGGACAGACAAAGAACCCTAGGCTCGTGGGTTAGGGCACTCCGCCATAGGGAGGGACGCTGGCGGCTTGTCTAAACCCGCAGTGCTCACGCGGGCTGTCCAGTAGGAATCTAGCCTGGGAAAGTGACACAAAACAGCCATGCCCAGGTCCACCTGCAGAAATTTTGATTTAATCGGTCTTGCGAAAGCGTCAGGCGTGAGTATTTTTTAAAGCTGCCTGGGAGATTCTCGTGTGCAGTCAGGGTTGAGAACTGCTGGTCGAGCCCAGCCCCATCATTGTTGACAGGTGACGAACTAAGGACTGAAAAACACCAGGTCAGGAGTCAAGAGGCATGGATTCTGGTCCAGTTTTTAATATTCATTCATTCATTCATTCATTCACCAAATACTTTTTGGATGCCAGGCATTCCCTTAGTGAGAGAAAATAGAAGGCTGGGCCCCTACGCCTACAGAGCATCTAGTCCAATGGTGAAGACAGGTAGGAATCAGATAATTACCCAAATGTAGATTTTTGCCCCGCGGAGTTCAGCCTGGTGCCAGGAGAGCCTATAAAAGGAGATCTGACCTTGTCAGATGTGCTTCCCTGAGAGCTAATAGGCAAGCTGAGTAATGGACCAAGTCAGAGAAGGTGTGGGAGAACGTTCTGGAACACTGGAGCAGCATACATAAAGGAGGGGTGGGGGTACGTGGCCAGGGTCCTAGAAGAAGGGCGCTGAGAGCAGAGCAGAAGCTGAGAGCGTGGAGTGAGGTGGGGCTGGAAACGTCAGCAGCCTCTGGAGCAGAGCCGTGTGGCCACGTGAGCTCCCGAGCTGTGGGCAGGCGCCCAGGGATTGTTAGGAGGATGTGGATGGTTTGGTCCAGTGTGTTTCCCACAAGACCACTCAGGCTGCCTTTGCTCACATGGCCGGGCTGGGGAAGGCTCCTGCCTCCAGATGGGGGCATCTTGGCCCTGCGTGGACATAGGAAGGCTGTCAGGAGCTGTGGGCGGAGAGAAGAGGAGGGCTTGGCCTTGCACTGTACCAAGGAAGACTGCAGGAATGGTTGGCTCAGGTTACTGAGGAGGTAAAATTGGTATCCTGGCACTGCCTGGGGATGGGAACATTGGGCAGCCTGGGCCTCAGTTCCCTCATTTGTGCCCTGGGAAAATTTAAGAGTTAGCCATCAAATTCTTGTCTCCCTCTCAATAGCCAGGTCACATGCCACGGTCTCACAGCTGGTCCCTGGCAGAGCTAGGAGTAAAACCTTGGTCTCTCAACCCACCAGGCCAGCCTCTCACACCACTGTTCCCTTCAAGCCACCCCGACTCCTGCCTTCCTCCCACGTGGTCTGGGGGAAGGATCTCGAGTTCCAGCCTGGCTGGGAGTGGGTGGGGTGGGCCCGTTTCTGCTCCCGGTGGCCTCACGGTCTTCTGTCGGGCACCTGCCCATTTCCGCAGGTGACGCACGGTGAGCCCCAGAAGTCCTGCTCCAAGGTGACCGACAGCTGTCAACACATCTGCCAGTGCCGGCCCCCACCCTTGCTGCCCCCACCGCCCCCGCCCCCACCGCCTCCCCGACTCCTCTCCGCCCCAGGTAAGTAAAGGCGCGCTCCGTTTCCGGGGTTCTCTTTGTGTTTTCGGGCCCAGGAAGAACCCGTGAGCAGAGCAGAGGACAGCCTTGCTTCCTTTGTAATTTTCCACTGGCCGAGCAGGAGGGAAGCCAAGGCCCAACTTTTCCCTGCAGTCTGCAAAACGCCTTTCCCACAGAATGTTCCTGCGAGATGGAGGGGGAAGTTTCTCCAACGGTTAATCAGATAAAAGTCAATCTCCATTTGATGAGTGACTCGGCCTGGATCGTTCTGAAGGCCAGAGCTTGAAAGGGGGGCAGCCACCGGGCTGGTCTTAAAGACCCCACGGGTGCACATGCTTTCATTTCTCTATTTTAATTCGCACGGAAGGAGGCAATTGGTAACGTGCGGAAGTAGAGGCTCTTACTGCCCTTTGTGGCGAGTTCTGCTAGAGACCTCCCTTTCTCTGGTTTGCCTTGATTTCATCTACGAACGGTTTGATTGCCTGGTCATTCAAACAAAGGAGGGCTTCTTTAGCCAGAAATGGCCTCATCCTGACTCGGAGGGGTTAAGTTTCCTGCTCGCAATCGCTAGTGGAGAAGGTCTCTAACAAGAGATTCTGTATTTTGGACGGATCCCTCCAGGGTCGGCCTGTACCACTGCCTGTGATGGTGTATGACTACCTCATTAAGCACATCTCCGTTGAGTTATTCGGGGGCACATTTTAAATACGCTTGACGATGCTCATTCTCGACTAGACTGTGTCTTCAGGCTCCCGGTGTCCGGACAGGGAGCGATTTCTGGAGGGTCCGTGCTGTTCAGATGAATTTCTGTGTTTTGTCCGCCAGGCCCTTACCTGTCTCCATTCCTACCTGACACCTGTGACCCAGTGCTTCCCTGGGTGTGGCCCTCGACATCACTTGAGGCATTTCTTTTTTAATTTATTTATTTTAGAGAGAGAGGGAGAGAGAGCGAGAGAGAGCGTGTGGGGGGAGGGGCAGAGGGAGAGAGAGAATCCTCAAGCAGGCTCCCGGCTGAGCGTGGAACCCAACACGGGGCGGATCCCAGGACCCTGAGATGCTGACCTGAGCCGAAACCAAGAGCTGTCTGCTCAACCAGCTGAGCCCCCCAGACGCCCCGAGGCATTCCTTTTAAAGCGTAGCTCAGGACCCACTCTAAACCCCCCGGGGCCATCTTTGGGGTGAGGCTTAGGAATTGGCCCTACAAGTTCGAAGATGATCCAAAGCAAGTTAAAGTTGAGAAGCTTGGCCTGCCCGGCTGTCTGCTCCAGGCCTCTGCAGGACCCTGTAGCCCAAACGCTCACCTCCTCCTCTCTCCCGAGGGAATCCCTGGGCTGTGCCGTGGGGCCCAGTCTCAGGCACCGTGTCTGGAGATCACTCCCTTCCCCCTTCCCTTCCTGCCATTTGGGCTCTGGGCCTGCGTGGTCCCCAGTTGTGCTTGTGTCTGATGGGCCCACATCCCCCTCCCCCCCCCCCCCCGCCACGGGAGTCTCTTCCGTGCACCCCATGCTAACCGAGCCTCTGTGCCAGACAGAGAGGTGAAAGACCGTTCTGCTCTTCTGGGGAATCTCAGCCTCAAAGGGAAGGTCTTAGTGTCAGCAATCCACAAAAAGTAGCCCCGGAGAGCACAGGTGGCCTCGAGATCTTTGAATAGTTGGGCCACAGTAGACAGCAACATTCACCTGGGTCTTAAGGAATAAATAGATTGTTCTAGGTTGAGAAGGAAGGTGTGAGGGAAGGACATCAGGCAGAAGGAACAGCGTGGGCAGAGGCTTGGAGGTATGACTTTGTGAGTCTCATCGTGGGAGTCGGTGGGTTTGAAGGAGTGGTCAAGGGGCGGACCGGGAGGCCCTCGTGTGCCCGGCTGAGGACATCACATTGCACCCTGTGAATCACTGTTTGCCAAACATGATTCACTGGATCTGAATCCGTCCTGTTATTTGCCTTAGTTTTTCTTTAAATAGACTCACTTTTGTGTTTATACAAACTAATTTCCAAAGAAAACTTTATGTAACTACCATCAATGAAAAACCAGTATCATTTGCAGACATGAAAGGTGACGGTGAAAGACAAATGCAACAAACACAAAACAATATTCCAAAGTTCGAGCTTCTAGTGGAAGGGGCTGAGCTCAAGGCTTTCCCCCTTTTTTGTTAAAAAGGGAGAGAAGCAAATGGTAGAGAGATGTCAGAGCCCTCATAGGACCATGGAGAGAGATCTTCTCTATAAAGAAATGAGAAGGCTTGTTAAGAGAAGCAGAAGGGGCCGAAGTTTCTTGTTCCGTCTCCCTGTGTTAGCGTGCTGGGTCCACGTGCCATCTGGGGTCAGCTCACTTACCTGCAGGGACCCGCACCCCGTGCTTTAGGAATCTGCCGTGGAGAGCGAGAGCCCACAAAGGTGGGAACTGGGAAACTGGCCTGATTCTGTATTGTCTTCTTTAAGAAATCCATTTTCCTGACAATATGGAGGGTAGCCTGGGGGTGAGGAGCCAGACTGGAGTCAGGTGGGGAACTCATAAGAGACTTTAAGCCCCAGACCACCCCTGAGGGCCTGGAGCCAGGCTGGGAGCTGCAGAGAAGGGGAGGCAGGCGTCATATGGGGGGACAGATGCCTCCTGTTGGGTTTGGGGCCCAAGGGCTTCTGGGGCTGAGGAGAGCAGGTGTCTCTTGGTCCTGTGGCGGGGCTCCTTCAGTTACACGGAGCAGAGACGCATCTCGAAGCGGCTGAAGCCATACTAAAACTAGGGAGAGAGATGTTAGTTTCCCGGCTCCCGTGTCAGGATATTCCAGCGGCAGGCCTCGTATGATGCCAGTATTGGATTTCTGTCTCTTCTCTCTGTCTTCTGGTTTCCCCTGGGTTGTCCCTTCTCTGAGGCTGGCCCAGTCCCTGAGGACTCCAGGCTCCCGGATTCCATCAACCTTACTATCAGTAATCTTCCTACAAAGGGAGCTTCTCTTTCCGAATCCTTCGATGAAAGTCCTGGGGCTGACTTTCAGTGGGCCAGCCTGGGTCACATAGCTCTGTCCTTGGGTCAGTGGTGGTCAGTCCTGCGGGATGGAATGAGCTGATTGGTCGGGCCTGGGCCATGTGACCACCCTTGGCATTGGCGCGCAGGGATGGAGGTTAAAGGAGTGGTGGCTTTCCAAGGGAAGAGCCAGGTACAGGGGCGATAGCCTAAGGATGAGGACATGGACACTGGGCAGGGATGGGACAGAGGATGCCCCTGGGGCCATGGCCTCCCTGGGGACGTGTGAGACAGATGAGACCCGTGGCAGAGAAAATATTTTGTAATTCTTTCCATCCTTGTTGAGCTCAGCCTAGACCCTGCACCCAGGTAGTGCCCAATAAATGTCAGAGATCGAGCCACACCCCCAACTGCAGCCTGTTCTGTAGTCCCCAGGGAATCCGCCTGTCCCAGCAGGCACAGGGCTTCAGGGCTGTGAAGCCTCTGTGGTCGTTTCGTTCACTGGGTGTGCGTGGAGCTCAGCAGGTGTCAGGCATGGCGCCAAGGGCTAGGAAGTCAGCAGTGAGCAAGGGGGATGGCTCCTGTCGTCACGAAGTTCAGCTTGCAGAGGGAATGTCCTTTCCCACCATCTTTCTGGAGACGCTGTTTCTGGGTGCGTGTCAGCCTTTTGCCCATTTGTCCTCGCATCCCTTCCGCCTGCAAGGGCCTCTCCTTCACTGGCCACCGTTTGCCGAGTGCCTGCGGTGGGCACGCCGGTGGCACACAGAGGCGCACAGCGACTTGGCCTCCCCAGCAGGGGCTGGAAGGGAGGATCTGGGATGGCATGAAAGAATTCTCTGGTAGATGTGGGCCAGGCTAGAGCAGAGGGAGGCCGGCCAGACCGTGGAAGAGAGGCAGCCGCGGAGCAAAGCCCAGAGTTAGGCCGAAGACTCCCTGCTGAAGGAATGTTCGTTGGCTGGAGTGTGGGCTGCGGTGTGTGGGGCCGGGATAGAGGGAGAAAGAGGGAAGAGAAGAAGCTCTGTGCATCTTCCTGCAGACCCATGCTCTCCCATGAAAGTGACTGCCAGAAATTGTTGGACATTCACACGGCCAGGCCGGCCGGCCACCCTCTTCTTCCAAACAACACCCTGCTGCTCAAGGCGACCACGTGTCCTGTTTTGCCCAGGACTGTCCTGGTGTCCCAGAGAATGACAGTCAGGTCAGGGGACTTTAGAGGCAGACCCGGCCCTCCCACTGCCAGCTCTGTGATGCTGGGCACATCACATTCCCTCTTAGGGTCGCAGTTCCCTCATCTGTAAAGTGGGCCTGGCGGTGCCCCCTGGAGAAGGGATTGCTGGGAAGACTGGAGATGACGTAGGCTGCACGTGGCAGAAACTACAGGCTTGAAAAGCCCTGTGGCAGCCCAGCTCTCCCGGCCTCCAGACCTGGTGCCAAATCTTGCTCATTAGCTAAGTGATTTGGGCAAGGTATCCTTAACTGCTTGGGACCTCAGTTTCTGCATCTGTAAAATGGGGCTAATGACAACACCGGGGGCGTGTGGGTGGTTGGGGGGATTCGGTGCCGTAAAGTTAACACAGTGCAGCACCCAGAGCCCAGGTCACACTCAATAAATAGCAGCTAATAAATATTAATGATCACAGTAGTGATGATAAAGGTCGCTGGCCTCCAGGCTGGGAGTTACTTAAACACGGTCACAGTGCTGGCACTCGTCTGCCGACAGAGGAGCGTCAGGTTGGAAACTTGAGGATGAAGTTGGCTCCTTAAGGCTGTGTCGGCTCCCCTAGGTTTTCAACAGAAAGGAAAGGTTTTCAGAGTGTCTCGCCCGGGGCCCCTTTCAGGGCAGCCCTCGCCAGGCTCATGGTCAATCCGGGTCCTCCAGGCTAAGATATTTCTGGAAGGCGTGGGCAGGGCTGAATCCTGGCAAAGGCACGCTCAAGGGGCCCGAGCAGAAAGCCCACGGCAGCCGCCAGAGCTCAGGACCTGGCCTCACTTGGTAAATGCCAGCGATGCCCACTCGTCCCCGTGTGTGACTCAGACACGGCTGAGGCCGTGAAAGGAGACGTGTACCAGCCCTCAAGGAAAGGCACGTACACCCCTCCGTGAGACCTGCTTCTGAGGCTGATTGGGCCAAAAATAGCTGTGGCAGAACAGAGGCGTGAGCCTGCATTTCCATAGTGCCTGTCTTTACGGAGTCGAGTCGCTGATAGAGGTTTTATTTTTGCATTTGTTTTATCCTCAGAAAAACCAGAAGAGAGGTTAAGTGACTCCCCAAAGGTCCCCCAGCAGTGGTGGAGCGAGGATGGGGTTCCCGGCTCCCCATCCCTTGTGCCAAGGGCCAAGTTTTAACAAAGAGAAACAAGTGCGACTGTGGAAGTTCTAGAATGCTTTTTTCACTCACCCAGAACAGTAGAAGGAAGATGATATTTAGTTCCCGGTAGTGAGGTGGAACTCTTCAGCTCATTTAATCCTTAAACACTCCTCGGTAGTAAGTGGTATTATCCCCAATTTCTATGAGGAGCCTAGGGCTCAGAGAGGGTGACTTACCTGTCCCAGACAGCCCAGCTGGTAAGAAGGGGAGGTCATTCCTACTTCCTGCTGCATCTTTTGCCTACCTCTGCCCCTCCATTGCGACAGTCAAGGTCAGGGGTCCACCCTCCTTTCCTTGGACGGGACTTGCCCCTTCCCATCTCAGAGCCTTTGCATGTATGAGTCCTTCCCTCTGCCTGACTGCCACTCAGAGTAGTTCACCTTAACTCATGCAGACCTCAGCTCGAATATCCCCCAGGGAAGCCCTCCGTGACTTCCACAGACATCACACCATCCCCAGCCCTATCTATGGCTCAGAAACAGATCACCCCAAAATTAGTGGTGAAAACAACAGCACATGAATTATCCTTTCCTCTCGTGGGTATGGGGTCGCCGGGGGTCCACCGGGAGGCTCTCACTGGAGGTCTTTCCAGCGATGACCATCAGTTGCCTGGGTTGGGTCCACCTTGAGGGCTCCCCCGCTCACGTCTGGTGGCTGGTGCTGACTGTTGCTTGGGTCCCTAGCCGGCTGTGTCCACCAACCACACGTGCTGTCTCCCTGGGGCTCGGGCTTCCTTGCAGCATGGCGGCCGCTGCCAAGCGCCAGGAGCAGGTGGAACCCAACTGAGGAGCTCATGTAGCATCACTGCTGCTGCCTTTGTTCCTTGGAATCAAGGGCCCGAAGCTGCTCATTACATCTGGGGAGTGGGACTCTCAGCTCCCGCCTCTTGACGGAGTAGTGTCAGAGAACCCGCCTGCATTTTAAAAGCACACCACCCTCCATCTTCACGCACCCACTCTTTGAACTTTCTTTTTCCTTTATAGCAATCATCCTGTCCTTTAAGTATCAAATTTGATCATTAGCAATTAATTAATTAATTGACTAATGCCTGGATCCTTTCCTAGATACAGCAAAGTCCCTTAGTGCGTGCCCGGCATATCACAGGTCCTCAGTAGCTACTAATCCATGTCTTTTGCAAATAACTTTGACTATCTGCTATTGCCAGGCCCTGGACTAGGTGCGGGGAATGCAGTGGTGAACTTGACAGAGGGACCCCCGCCGTCACGGGGCTTACATTTTACTACGCGTAGGCTCAGGCAGGGAAATAAACAAACAAAAACCGTCACAAATAGAGGGAAACATGTTTCACAAAGGTCGTTAAAATCCTGTGATCTGATAGGGCGTCCCTGGCTGGTCATTTAGGTCGAGTGGTCTGGGGACAGGAGGTGATGTTTCAGCTGAGAGCTGGTGGAAGGGAACTAGACGGGGAGGAGGACCCCAGGCGAAGAGCATTCTCAGCGGAGGGGACAGCAAATGCAAGTCCCTCACGCGGGGTGGCGCTGGGGGTGTGTGAAGGGCCAGGGGCTCTGGCTGCTGGGTGAAGGAGGACAGGAGGAGGCAGGCCAGAGGGAGGTAGTACCCAGACCGCGCAGGGCCCCAGAGGCCAGGGAAGGGGTTGGGCTTTATCTTAAGTGCACCTAGAATCCTCTGGAGGGTTTAGAGCAGAGGTTTGCCACGGCCTCCTTTACTCCTTTTAGAGACCAGGTCCCCAGTGAGGAGGCTGTCACTTGGGTCCAGGCTACAGATGGTGGTGGGGGAGCCAGCGGTGTGGCCTAGAATGGGGGGGGAGGTGGGGGTAAGGGAGAGGAGGCAGTAGTGTCAAGCCCTGGTCTGATTTAAGATGGTTTTGGAGGTAGGGGTGATGGGACACAGTGGTGGCTGTGGTTGTAGGGGAGGGTCGGGAGGCGGGCATGCCGCTGGGTTTTGTGGGATAAAGGAGCGGAGAAGCCACGGGACGCCACCCACATGGCTCCTCTCCTTGGTCCTCAGGATGTCGGTGATCTCACCCGTGGGGTCATCAGGCAGACTCGGCTGGTGCTGTGAAGGGCTTAGCAGAGGCTCAGACGTCCCGCCGTTTCAGCAGCTGCCATTTTAAGGACACAACCTCTGGGGCTTTAGCATAAATCCAAGGTTTAACCACACTTCTCGCATTAAAGCCAGCCAGGTTTTCTTCCAGGTTGTGAGCAGTTGGGGGCCAGCAGAGGAGAAGGCCATCACAGGCCCCTGAAGCTGAGGATGGGGGCAGGGGGTGAGGCCGACCCCTGGGACCAGCCCTCACAGGGCACCAGGCTCCTTCCGAAAGTGCGTGACCGCCATGGCACTGTCCTAGCCAAGAGTGCGACCTGATGAAGGGACCATAGGCATCAAACAGGAGCCGTGTCACTTTGCACGTGTCTTGCTTCATGGGCCGGGTTGGTGAAGCTGGCCTTCACTGTCACCATGGTTTGGGACATCGGGGTATTGGACATTCATCATTTGCTGGATGCAGTTTCCATCCTGTCATCTTTGAGCCACTTGTAGGCCTGCAAGCAGGAGGGTCTGGGGGCTCGGTCTGGCTCCGGCTCTTAGCACCTGTGCGCCGGTCACTGCACCTCTCCCAGCTTCCATCTGCTGAAGAGGAAGGATGAGGCCGTCCTCCGAAGGCGGAGGTGGGAGTAGAAAATGCACGTGAGGGCCTTGCCCAGCACCTGGCACCCCCTCCCCCACTCTCAGTCAATAGGGTCTCTTGTCCACATAATCCTGGCTTGAGCAAATCTCTTCTCCAAACTGGCCTCAACTCCCCCATCCATGAAATGGGCCGGCTCTGCCTCGCCTTCCGCTCTATGCTGAGCGTGGTGCACACGTGAGTGCGGCTTTTGTCTCTGGACTTGAGCATCTGATATCCAGAAGAGCTTTAACAGTTGCTGGCTCGTTCTTTTAAGTGATTTTATTTTTTAAGTACTGAATTTTCTTCTCCCAATTCAATAAATGGAATTGTTTGTCCTCCGTTTATTTGCTGGTATCCAGCAAATAAAAGATGACACATTTATGTGACTCTAATTTGCTCAACCAACCTTTATTTGTTGATCTACTGAGAAACACGTGCCAAGAGGCTGTCCTTGGCAGGTCCCAGAGCTGCAGAGTTGAATCGAATACAGACCCGCGCCTCTAGGTGGATGCCTGAGCTCTGGCTACTGGGAGGTGTTGGCATCACCTGAGACTTCTAAAAGATGACCGATGCCCCGGCCTCCCTTGGAGGGAGGTGATTCTTGCCTGAATCAAGGCGGAGACCCTCGGCTGTCACCAGAGGTGCGGGGCAGGAAGGGGTCTGTGCCACAAGAAGCTGAACAGGTGTGTGCAGTGGCACTTGGGGCCGAAAGGCCGGTGAGACTTGCACACCAGTGAGTGGCATCTTGGTGCCACCATGGGCGCTGGGAGGTCCCCAGGGTCAAGGCCACGCTCCGAGACCCTCCGAGAATCTGGAATCTGGGGAGGAGTCTGGACTCAGCACGGGGGTGACGATGGGGAAATAGGCATGTTGGCCAGAGCTCACATCCAGCCCCGATGTGTACTTAACGTCCTGCGTGCTCTAAGTCCGTGTAATATAAAGTTCACCGTTTTGAAGCGTATAGTTCAATGCTGTGTTTAGTACATTCACCGAGTCGTGCAACTGTCACGCCCGATTCTGAAGGCAAAGCATTTTCGTCACCCCTAAAGTATAAACCTCATACCTCCTAAGACAACCCTCTCGCAGTCCCTATTCTGGACATTTTGCATAAACCTGGGTGTTCCGAAGCAGTGTGAGCCTCAGTTTCCTCCTTGTGGGGATGAGGCCTCCTCCTGCAATGTGGCTGTGGGGGGGAATCCAGAGGCCGCGTGCAGGCTCTGCTGAATGAGCAGGGCAGGTTGCTCGGAGAGGGTGACCCGGTGACGGAAAGGGATCTTGCAGGGTGGGGGGCATGATCCTGGCTGAAAGCCCCCCACCCCTTGCATTGGGATCAAGAGCTGGTTCTGGTATCTCAGAACTCTGGCCTGGTGTGGACCTCATTTCCGTCATGGGGCTGTTGAGTGGGTCAGACTGGCTTGTGCGACCGTGCTTAGAACACCACCAGCCCAGGGCGATCACCCTGTCGATGTTAGTGATTTCATATTATTGCAGAAACTCATATAGGATGTCCTGCTTGTACCTGGGACAAAGCAGCCGGTCTGACCTATTAAGTTTCTGATCGGATCCCTGAGGACTAGGACTATAGATTTTCACCTTTGTCCCCAGAGACAGCTCAGAGCCTCACCCGTGGAAGGTGTGTGCTAAGTGTTTGAATAAATGCATGACTGGTGGTGACGACAGAATATAAACTCTCCAGGAGCAAAGGGGCGGGGAGGGGACTCACAGTTTCGAGCCTGCCATTCGCCAGGGAGCCTCTGGGACCGTATCTCAGTTTGGGCTCCAGAAATAGATCCTGAGACAAGAATTCAGGGACAGGTAGCTATTTGGGAGTTGATCCCAGAAAAAAACCAATAAGGAGTGGGAGTGGGAGACGGGGCAAGGTGTGACGTCAAGCCAGTCGTCCCTATGGGCGGCTGGAGGGAGCTCAGTCCTGCTGGGAGCTCTGGGAAACGGTGTGGGACAGCATCGCGGAGTGAGCAGACCTGAGGGCCAAGGGAGCTGGCGTCACAGTTAAGAGCTGATCCCAAGGGGCGTGGGGGATCCCCTTCTCCAGGCAAAGATAAAGCATTGGCAGGTGGCAGCCGAGCCAGTGAGCCCCAGAAGGACACCAGCTACAGGCCACGGGCTATCACTTTATTCCACTGGGATTGCCATGGGTGACCTCACCCCTGGTCAGACCCAGATGGGTCTACACCTTCCGAGAGTCCACACCCCTCTTTCCCACTCAAGAAAGCACATCAGCACTCAATGTGAGTGTTCTATCATTGGGATACCTGATTTATACATTTAAAGAGCGGTAAACCATTCACAAGCATTCACTCATTCGACAGAGATGTGTAGATCTCTCCCTTGTGGTCCCAGACCGAGGACAGCCCAGTGGGTAAGACAGGGAGAAGCCACAGGGAAGGCTCATGGGGGAAGCCCGGGGTTCTGCTTTTTCTCACGTGGAGTTTGGGAGGCATATGGACAGCTCGGGGAGGCGGGACACAGGGATTGCAGACTAAACGGAGCGCGAAGAACCCCCAGACAGACAGCTGAGTGGAGAGTGTCTGACGTGGGGCAGGTACCCCGCAGGAGAAGATGGGGGGCCGCGCGGAGGGGCAGTGGTTCTCCAGGTAAAGGCTGCGAGTGGAAGTGGGAAGAGGGGCGTGCTTCTGGCAGGAAGCACGGCAGGAGCGAAGGACTGGAGGCCACAGACAGTCTGTCCATCCCAGGACTGCAAGCGCACGAGGGGCCCGAGAGGTGAGCTAGAGGAGCAGGGGACAAGGCCCAGCATTCAGGAGCCCTGGACTTGAACTCCAGGCCGTGCAGCGCGCCGGAGGGTCTGCATGGAAAGCGTCTAGCTAAGCTGCCTCCAGACAGCCCTGGTTAGGGGCTCAGTGGCAAGAGACTGAAGACAGACAGCAGGGAGAGGGTGGTGGACCAGGGGAGAGAATGGTGGTCTGGGCCAGGCAGCGGCTTTGAGCAAGGGGGTCGTGCGCTAGAGAACCTTCTGGACTCAGCGACCCATTCCTGTCAGGAGAGAGAAGAAAGGAAGACTCCCGGATGACAGTGTCTGATCAGCTGCTCTCGTGGAGACAGGACTCGGACGGAGAGTGCTCCGACGGCTCAGAAGTGCCAGGGTTGGTCACGTGGTGTTGGAGGGGCCATGTGATGAGGGGGCGCTCAGCTGCTGGGTCTGGGCAGAGGCCTGAGCGGGCCCGAGGGCAGGACGAAGTGTTAGCGGTGATGCCAAAGCCACCAGAGACCACCCAGGGAGAGGGTGCTCCGGGAGGCCCGAGCCTGGGGCTCGGGAGGAAGAGGGTCCTGGGAAAGCGCAGAACCAGAGAGGTGACTTGGGAGGAGGGAGGCAGCCGAGGGCTCGGGAGAGCTCACGGGGTTAGTAACCAGGCGCTGCTGTCCACTGTCCTTCTCCACTGAGCTGTGCCCCCGAGAGTGGAGAAAGAAGGAGGGTGAGTACTTAGAGCTGAAACAGAAGGGTGGCTTCCATTTAGGGGCCATGGGAAGGCAGGCGGGGATACAAACCAGGATCCTCGAGGGGGTCCCCAGGGAGGAGGCAGAGCTCACTGTGGGCCTGGCAGGTGGGGAGCAGTACGACTGGCCTCCCAGAGTGGGGAGGCCACGAGGAACGTCAGGGAGCCGGCTGCACGTGGCTGGGAGCAACCAAGGGCCCCCGTGGAGGTGTGCACTGTCACAGGCATGTGTGCTGTTAAGGGGTCAGAGGCAGAGTTTCCAGGGCGCTGAGAGTGAAGCGGGGGAAGGCGATGCCAGGGCCGGCAGCCCTTTGTTCATTCAAACAGTTCGTGAGCAATTCCTATGTTCTGGGAGCTTGGGATACACCATGGAACAAAATAGCACAGAGCAGACATCCGGCCGGGGAGAGAGATCAGAGAGAAGCCAGCAGGATACTCCTGCGAGCTGTACCACGGGCTAGAGACAGCAGATGCTAGGGAGTGGGGAGTGACCTAGAGCAGGCCGGGGCTGGCCAGGCGGCGGTCTGAAGAGCGGATGGCACTGGGGCCAAGGCTCGTGGTCGGAGAGGGAGCAAAGCTCGCCGGGCCCTGGGAGCCTGTCCCACGACTGTCCCAGGTGGAGAGCAGAGCCAGGCTGGGACGTGGGTCGGGGACTTGCCCGGGGTGGCTGAGGAGCCGCCAGGGGCCCGTGTGGCCGGAGTGGAGTAAAGGGAAGGGGTAGGAAATGAAAATGGGGAGCAGTAGGGTGGATCCTACGAGGGGCATGATGGGACTTGTTCGCTCTGGCTGCTGTGTAGACCAGACCGTGGGGGGCCGGGGCAGAAGCAGGGAGACCAGTTCAGGTGAGAGGTGATGGCTGCTGGGAGCAGATGGCAGCAACTGGATGGTGAAAATGGTCCGATTCTGGGGGGGGGGGCCCACTGCACTTCGGAGTAAGCCCGAAGGGCAGCGTCCTGGGGGAGCAGGACGAGGAGCAGAGAGGGCTGGCCGGGCCCTGCCCTTGCTCCAAAGCGAGCCGCAGCGGTGGAGTCTTCCCTGGAGCGGCCCCAGGGACAGTGCAGCTGGGGCTGTCCTGGAGCCAGGACACAGCCATCTGGTCTCATGTCCCAGACAGCCCCTCGCGGAGAACTCCGATTTCCACAGGGTTCTGATGAAGTGGCCTCGCCAGTGGCCTGGTGTTGGTCTAATTAAAAGGAGAAATGAGTTCTGCATCTGCCGGGCGAGGGGAGGGAGACCTGCCCCCCAGGGTGGGAAGCCCGGAGGGCTTCGTGGCTGTCACGAGCACCAGGACCAGGCTGCGCGGCCTGGGTCTGCTCCGTGTCGGCCCTCACTGGGCCCCAGGGCAGGTGTTCCCAAAGCTGCCTCCATCTTGGCACCCAGGCCTGGCCCAGCACAGAGGCCCATGGTGGGGGGACCGTCCTGGGAGGTCGTTCCTGTGGCTCCTGGAAGAGTCAAGGTCCGTCGGAAACATGGGGGCGTTTCTCTAAAGTTAAGTCAATGCTGACAAATGAACAGAACAATACGCTTGGAAGTAAGAAATCATCTTGGTTTCTGTTAAAAAAAGAAAAGTTCACAACACAGGGGCACCTGGGTGGCTCAGTCAGTTAAGCGTCTGACTCTTGATCTCAGCTCAGGTCTTGATCTCAGGGTCGTGAGTTCAAGCCCCGCTTCAGACTTCGTGCTCTGCATGGAGCCTACTTAAAAAAAAAAAAAAAAGTTCACGATACAAAACTTTTCTAACTTTGTTAGTCAAGGAGCAAATGAAAGTAGAATCAGGATGCTCAGAGAAAGACACTGCAGGTGTTCAAGAGGACCCTTCACTCGCTCACTCACTCTTTTGTTCAACAAACACCTACTGAACATTTACCCAGGGCCAGACGCTGTGGCAAGAGCTGGGGATGTGAGCTGTACCAGTGGTTGCAAGCAGAAGTGGAGGCTACAGGACAGCTTGGCCAAGGAAGGCCTTTCGGGCTGCCTGATCCTTGAAGGAGGAGCCTTGTGCAGACTGGGGAGAGCATGCCAGGCAGAAGGTAGAGCACGTACAAAGGCCCTGTGGTCAGATGGCTGTGCTGGGCACAGTGATCAAGGGGGAGCATGGGGAGGGTAGTACCATCATGCAGGGCCTTATAAACCACACTTCCCATAGTACAGAGCTGGATTTTCCCCCTGAAGTGCCATGGGAAGCCATTGATGAGGCTTGGGCCGTGGGGGTAGCACAAATGGATTTAGTTTTTAAGATAGTCATTGGTGGCTGAGAGGAGAATGGGTTGGAGGAGCAAGAAGATTGTGGGAAAGACTAATCAGGAAGCTATGGCAGTTGTATAGGTGATAGAAGACGGGGCAGGACTGGGACAGTGGAGAGCCAGCAGCACACGATGGAGGAGGATAGGGAAGGAAAGGAAGAGTCGAAGGGAGGAGGTCCGAAGATGAGTTTTTGCCAAACAGTGTCTGCCAAGAGTTTGGTGGCCCTGGGGTCATCTGCTGAGCAGGGACACTGATTTACCCAGCCAGTGTGAACTGAGCACTTCCCCTGCCCTGGGCTCTGGCTTGTGCAACGCAGACATGAGTAAGAACTGCTCCAAGCCCTGGCTGAGCTCACTGGTCAGGGGAGGGGGAATGAGAAGTTGTCATCCAGCCCAAAGTGTAATGGTACCAAGTGCTGCAGGAGCACAGTGACAGTGAGCCCTGAGCCATCAGGGATGACTGCTTGGAGGAGGTGGCATTGAAGTATCTCAGAGAGCAGTTGGGATTTGGAAGAGTAGATGCAGGGAAGGATATAAAGGTGAATGAAAGAGGTGGTCCAAGGGGAAGGAATGGCCTGAGCAAAGGCGGGGAGTCAGGAAGGTCCAAGGTCTTTTGGGAACCTGTGATTCTCCTTTTCAGGAGTGTAGGATACCAGGGAGGGTGATGGGAGTGGAAGTGTCTCGGTGTGGATGGCCCAAGGAGTTTGGGTGTGATTCTAGAATAGCTGAAGGGTTTTGAGCAGCTGAGTTAAGCAACCTAGGTGGTGTTTGCAGACTATTACTCTCACAGAGATGCGGAGGAGCCTGGGTCCACTGCACGTTTGTGTGTCTGTTTGGTTCCTGGCTGTGGCAACCATCTCTTTCCAAGATGGCGCCAAGACGTTGGCTTTGCTTTGTTCCCCCTCACAGATCAGTTTATGGGGATTGATTTAGGCTGCCTCTCTGTTCCATTTGTCTCTCTGAATATGGTTATGTGGCAAATGGGGATGGTGTCTGTTTGTCCTGCAGCATGGGCCTTCCTGCTGCTTATCAAGACTGGTCTGACCCGCAGTAGCCTCTGTGCTGCCCTTTGCCCTTTGGCCTCAGGAGAAGGAACTCAGTAGAAGTTCAAGGTGTCTTGGACCAGCCTCTCTGGGAAGCTTCCAGACTATGTATTCAGACTTGGGGCCTCTGCAAACCTCAGAGCAGGGGGGGTGACACCTAGTCCTTCTTCTTGGTCTCTCCTCCTCCAGGAAGGCCTTCCCTCCCTGACATGTGGAAGTTGAGATTATGAATGGGGCTACAGTAGGCATGTTGGGCTGTTGGGGGACGAGCAGCGGCTTCCCTTCTTACTCCATCCACTCCACCAGGGGAATGACTGGGTTTAAGAGATTCTAAACTCTGTGCCAGAAATGCAAAGTTACCTTGAGTACACGGGGTGTTCTCATTCCTTCTCCCCACCTTCCCCTTCAAACCCTTTCCCTCATCCTCCAGGTTCATACTTTTCCAAGGTCAGATGGATCTCCTGCATCCAACACACGCACAGACACACAGACACACACACACACACAGACACACACAGACACACACACACAGACACAGACACACACAGACACACACAGACACAGACACACACAGACACACACACACAGACACACACACACACAGACACACACACACAGACACACACACAGACACACACAGACACAGACACACACAGACACACACACAGACACACACAGACACACACAGACACAAACACAGACACACACAGACAGACACACACACAGACACACACAGACACACACACACACAGACACACACACACACAGAGACACACACAGACACACACACACAGACACAGACCCACACAGACACACACACAGACACACAGACACACACACACACAGACACACACAGACACACACACAGACACAGACACACACACACACACAGACACAGACCCACACAGACACACACACACAGACACACACACAGACACACACACACACAGACACACACACAGACACACACAGACACACACAGACACACACACAGACACACACACACACACACACAGACACACACACAGACACACACTCTGCAGGGAAACAGAAGAAAAGGATGGGGGGAGGGTTGCGTTCAAGAACACTTCCAGTCGCAAAGCTGGTATGTGCATTTGTTGCATTGTTCAAAATGGCGTCAGTCTGCTTCACAGACTCTCCCTCTCTCACCTCGAGCTACTTTTATCCTACCAATGGTTCCGAATCCATTGGGATAAAAACAGCCCCCAGACTACATTTGGAAATGTGGGGGTATTTGTATTTTGTTGCCATGGTGACTGGGGGGGTGGGTGCTTGCTGCACTGAGTGGACAGGGGTCAGGGGTGATGAATGTCATGCAAGGGACAGTTTTACATGGTGAAGTCCCTCCCCTTTATACTGATGGAGACCCTGCTGAGAATCTGCTTAGCCAATAAGCCTTGTTTCGAACCAGCCAGGTTTCAAGTCCTAACCTGATGTCCCGAGGAGAGCAGATTCTTTCCATTTTTGGAAAACTCAGTGACCCACCTTGCTACCATGGAAGACAGTTACTGTCTCTCTGGATGATTCTGTTTCACTCTTGTATGATGTTGTTGGGCTAGTCCACATTCATTTATAAGGCACTTATGAAACACCTTGCCAACAGCAGAAAAGCAAAGTATCTAAGACCTGGTCCAGTCTTCAGAGGGCTCGTGATTCGCATCTCGGAATGACTAGTAGTCTTTGGGGACCCACTGACGTGCAGGCCCCTGGGAGGCAGAGAATGGGTCCACTCCATCCCTGCGTCCATCCCTGCCTACCACACACCGTCTTGCTGACAGAACGCTCAGTAAATTTGAGCGTGTTGAATTGACCCAAGGACTCCAGTCATGGCTGTTGACTCTGGTTGGCCAGAGGACAGGGCTCTTGTTCTACTCAATGCTTTTGAATGTTGATACATGAAATTGAACTTTTACACATAGGGCTATGAGGTCAGGTACTTTGTTGGGCTGTATCTTGACAGACTTCATGTTTTTCTTGATATTTCTTAGTCATCCTATCTTAGCTTGGGTGCCCTGGACGCAGAGCCTGAGGCAAGGATTCAGGTGTGTGTTATTATGGAAGGAGTGCTCTCAGGAGGGAGTGGCAGGGAAGTGAGGGAAGCAGGACAGGAAAGGGGAAGAAGTCCTGTAAGGGTACGGGTTCAGCCGGAACCTAGCTTCAGGAGAGCCCATAGGGAGTGGTGGATTGTGAACAGCTCCAAGGAGGAAGCCTTGAGGCAAGGGGCAGCTGTTGATGCCTCCCTATCAGTGAGTCATTGACCCCTGACTGTGCCAGTGACCTGCGGGGGCTGGGGGGGGGGCTGACAGCATCTCTTAGATGCGAGAAGAGCCTCCGTCCAGCTAGATACTGCGCAATGTGCTCTCAATTTCTTGGCCCCACTACGGCACCATCTATCCCTGTAAAGACCTACCAGATTTCATCTTCCTGCTTTCAAGATGTCAGCTTCTCTCCCCTCTCGTTCCTTTCATTCCCTCCTTGCCCCTTTTCCGCAGAACTCCTGCTCCCACCAAGCCAGAGCCCAGTGCCCCTGCGTGCCCTGGAGAGCCGGAAGGGCATCCTGGGGAGAGGTTGGGTCACTGGGGCTGGTTGGCAGAGCCCTGCTGCTCCCCGGGCCACCCCCACCCCCGCCCCCGCCTCCAGGCTGGAACCCTGCATTCCTCCACAGTCAGAAATACACAAAGGATTTAAGTCTCATCTCTGAGAACATTCTGGGCCTTATAACCAGCAAAGCAGTTTATCTCCTTACTCAACTCTAAGATGCTTTCCGCCAGCCACTTAAAGCCCTGTGGGATTAGCCGGGTCTGACGGGTCCACCGAGCCGCTCCTCTTTCCGGGACGCTGGGCAGGAGCACGAGCCCAGGCTGACGTTTATGAAGAGCCGCCCCCTTGGGGAGGTCCACCCGCTAAGAAAGACGACTAATTTCTTGCTTGCTTGCTTCCCCCCCCCCCCTTTCTAACACACATCCCACAACTTATCCATCCTTCCCTTGGAAGGTATCCCATTAAGTGCTGGCCCTGGCAGTTCTGTTAACTGCCTGGAAAGTTTCTAGATTCTTCCCTACAAGGGTTTGAACTGGCCAAAATGGGGAGCGAAGTTTAGCAAAGACCGTGGTGAAAAGATTGGATTTTATTCTACATTTGGTAAGACACCGGTGAAGGGGGTCGAGCAGGAGTGTGATATGATCTGATTTACATTTTACAAGGAACCTTCCGCTGTGCAGAGAATGGATTGGGGGCAGGGAGAGCGCAGCTGGGAGGCTCTTATCAAGGGTGCGGGTGAAGGGGGACGAAGGGACGGGGGGTGGGGGGGCAGAGACCAAATCTGAAAGCAGGACTGATGAGACACATTTGTTTGGACAGAGGGGCCAGTGAGGGGGGTTGTCGGGAAGGACCCCCTCATCTTTACGTTGAGCCGCCGGGTACATGGGCGATTGGGAGGGGAAGAGGTTGAGGGGTGAAAAATGAGGAGTTCCGTTTGGGGCATGTGAAGTCTGAGCCAGCCTGTGGACCGTCCAGGTGGAGACACTGAGTCACGGTTGAATGTACGAATCAGCAGCTTGGGGGAGGCGCTGGAGCCGAAGCTCTAAATATGGGAGCGCTTGGCATCTGGCTGGTCTTTGAAGCCAGGGACTGGAGAGAGCTTCTGGGGAAAGAGTATGGAGAGAGACGGGGGCCGGGGGCCCGCAGCTGCAGGACCTCTGCCCCCGCCACCCTCAGGTAAGAAGCTAAGGTAGGCCAGGTCAAGGCCAACTGCGACCGCAGGACCTAAGAACACCGCATGCGCTTTTACTCCCATTTTTCTAGATGACAGCTTCCCTTTCCTCCTTTATTCCCCAAGAGATAGATTAAAGCTGATCCCTTACCCGGGTCACTGCCCGCCCCCCGCCGGAGGTATGGGAACGGCAAGCTTCGTGGATGCCACACCCGTGGGCCGTGGCCACAGCCAGGGTTTGAAAAGAAAAAGAAAGAAACAATATTTAACCATCAAAGATACTTCACATTTTGAAAATCTTGATTCCTGTATTCTCTTTTAAAAATCAGCATCTTGAAATGCTGTGGAAAGAGAAGGCTGAGCCAGGCTCAGAATGGAGTTCCTCGAGGGGACAGGGAGAGTCTGGGGCGGTGTCGGGTCCGGGAGGGGAGGAGCTGAGAAGGTGGCCTTCGAGGGGGCAGGGGAGGAGGACAGGGTGCCTGGAGGACTAGAGATGGTTTCTCTTCTTGGCTTTGCTTGGTGGTCCCTTCCTTGCATTGCCCCCAGGAAACCTGCAGCAAGGACCCACTTCTCCTCACTGCAAATTGCCTGGGGTGGGGGGAGGGCAGTAGGGACCCCGAGTTAGGCTCCGGGTGCACTTGGCCCCAGGAGCCCCTCCCCTCTGGCTTAGCAGACCTCCATGCAACATAAGTACTACCAAAGCTCCACGTCCCCTATCAGAAACATGGAGCTGCGTGTGTTTCAGAAATCGGAATGCTTCTGATTTTGGAAAAGCAGTATCACGTATATATGGCAGACTTAACGGGGCCAGCAGCCGGCGCCCAGCGATGTCTCTGCAGGGAGATGTGTGGCCGTCACACTAAATGAGACCATATCCCATGGCAAGACCGTCAAGAACCCCACTTCCTCATCACCTAAAGGGTTAGGTTTCAACATATGAATTCTGGAAGGGGGCATTGGAGGGGCTCTCGCTTGCAATATATAAAAATACACGTAGGCCCTCTGTCTCAAAGGGTACATCAGAAATTGCTTACGGTAATGCTGGCCTCTGGGGAGGGGAATCGGGTCCCTGAGCTGATCCCTGGGCCTCCTTTCCTGTCACTGACCACTTTCTGGATGTCTCGAGAACCTTCAGGGTTATCGATCCTAATTTATAGCTCAGAAGATTCCCCAGCATGGGGGAAAGTGTGCTTCAGAAGAGCTTTTGAGACTTCACCCTGTTTGTATGAGGCGGTCCTCACCTCCGAGGCCCCATTAATGTCCCTGTCAAAGGAAGATGATGGGACGGTCGGTTATGGTGACCTGTCTGGCCACAGCTGTCAGGAAAAGGAAAGAGCAGGCAGCAGCCCCAGGGTTCTTGAGATGTTCCACGTCCATCGGGTTGTAGAACAATATGTCCAGGGAGCTCATGACTATAAGGAATTAAGGAGGGGAGAATTTATCCTGTATGTGATATAAAAAGTTACTCCCTAATTTCTCCCTTATGGGGGAATTTTACTTCCCTTTCTCATCACTCCTGGGGTCCAAGGTGGGCATGAAGCCAACTTTGGGCTCCTAGGTCTCCCCCCAGACTCTTTGGTTGAGTAAGTCCTGCCCTCTGCCCTCAAGAGGAGTAAGTAAGGGGCGGAAGGAGGCTGGGAGCACGGCTACGGACGCCGTCATGGAGGCCGCGGGTCAGAGGTCACAGCATCTCCAGGCAATGTTAAAACCCGTTCTTCCAGCTGGACCAAGGTGCTTTGCCGGAAAAATCTGGTCTTTGACAGATTTGCAGTAGGATGTGGTAGAAGGATGGACTTTGGCCTCAGATTGTCCTGGAATGCTGGGTTCTCTGTTGACTTTTCCTCACAGAGCCTGTCCCCACTTCTCTAAATGGGGACAGTGACACCCACATCTCCTGATGGATCAGAAGACTTCAATCAGGTCGTATCCATGCAGGCAGTGTGGCTGAACGGATGCTTAGCAGGGTGGGGGGGCTGCTGTTAGTACCATTATATTCTTATTAAGCTCCTTGAAAATATTAAGATATATAAAGATATCCTCCATACCATTTTCTGAAACCTTAGGCAATTGCCTGTCTGCCAACAGGTGACAAAGAACCAACACTAATCGAGGCTCAGAAACAGGCCAGCAGGCCCAGGCCAGAGGTTTGGCGTTTTGCATGAACATGGGTGAGAGTGGCCTGACCGTGTAGGTGGTGATCGTCACTTCTTTTTACGATGGCAAAGATGTTCCAGGTTCGAATTATGGGATTTAATGCATCATGGCGTTTGGCGGACTGGGAACGTGTCAGAGAAGCCGTGCTCCAAAGTGCTTCCCATTTATCAAGGGAAAAGAGGAAAGAGGGGAGGACCATCCCTCCAGTTAGACACGGGGGGGTTCCAGTGGCCTTTGAGAAGGGCCCCTCTGGGTGCGCCTTTCCCCTGGGAGAGACGATGAGGTTCAGCCGGGCGGGTCAGCAAGGAACACGCTCTGGTGGACGGTCCCTTCTTCCACCAGAGAAAACAAGGCAATTGAACAGCTCCTGTTCCCAACTCCCCAGTTTCTGTGTCACCCTTGCCAGCCCCCCAGGCCAAAGGCCACCGTTTCCTGGAAGAGCTGGTGGCCTGCCCCCTGCCCCTCCAGAGAGTCAATGGGCTCCTTGTTCTCAGATCGAGAATGAACTGGCCCAGTGGGTGGCAAAGGCACATTGTCTCCTGTCTTGGCAGAGAGAATTATGGATGCCTTGGAAAATAAGGCATTCGGCTCTATTTGGACCCAGTTCCAGGCCGTTCTGCCGTGGAGACTCTGAGTAGCGGGAGGTCATCGTGGAGGCAACTGGCTCGGAATCCGAGGTTCCAGCTGGAAGGCCATCCAGCTTAACTCCTCGCGTCGCTGGCTGGGCTTGGCGAGGTGCACTCTGGGAGGCTGAGTCAGGTCTGCGCTGCTGGCCGTGCCCCTGTGGGAGGCATCCGTCTCTGCAGCAAGTGTAAGAGCCAGGGAAGAGTCCTGGAGACCTTCCAGGCCCCCGGTTTTCAACCGGGAGCTTGTGTTCCCCGGGGAACATTTGGGCATCAGAGTTGGGAGAGGGCAGCTGCTGGCATCTAGGGGTGCAAGCCAGGGATGCGGCTAAATGTCCCGCAGAGCGCAGGGCGGCTGCCTGGGGCACAAGCCATCCAGCCCCGAATGTTGGTAGCGGCGAGGCTGAGGGACCCTAGGCCAAGGGTGGCACTTTCATTTGGCAGCTGGATGTTTGAGGTCCAGATTGATGAAGTGCTTGCAAAAGTTCAGAGGGTTTCCAAGACAATGCCAGAAGCCAGGTGGCGTGGCTCTGTAGAGTGAGCCGCGTGTCCAGAAAGAGAAGGAAATTCCCAGGCAGGAGCTGTTGCCAAGTCGGGACCTTCTGCCTGGTCTCAGCATGCCCCGTCCCTCAGGCAGGCCAGTGTCCCAGAAGTTGTCCATGGATCGTGGGGCCACGGGGTCTCTCGGCCGCAGACTTGGTCCCATTTCATGGCAATGCCACATCACTGATCAGCGGGGATGCCCCCCCACCCCCAGCCTTCTGCTTTGTTATCTGCTCAGAAAGGGTCCGTCTCCTCCCCAAGCCTTGTGGCAGTTAAACGAGTGAGCGTGAGTGCCAAACATTAGCATCTGCCCCTGTACACTTGGGGACTGTCCCGGCTTTGGAACCTCTGACTCTTCACTTTTTTAGCAGTTCTGCCACCTTGCCTCTGGCCCTTAGGAGTCCTCAGTATCCTTACCTATGAAACGGTACCAATAATCCCCGCCTTGCCTATGTCTGCGGGAGGGGATATGAGAATAAAAGAATGTAAGAGGGGCGCCTGGGTGGTGCAGTCGGTCAAGGGTCCGACTCTAGGTTTCAGCTCAGGTCATGATCTCAGGGTCAGGGGATCGAGCCCCGCGTTGTCTGGCTCTGTGCTGAGGCTGCTTGAGTCTCTCTCCCTCTGCCTCTGCCCCGCCCCTCCTCAAATATATAAATAAATCTTAAAAAAAAAAAAAAAAGAATGTAAGAAGGTGCTTTGGTGTTCAGAGAGGCATGAAATGACTCTTGCTGCCTGTTTGGAAAGGAAAGCAGAGCAGCTCACGTCTCATTGCCCTGGACCGGCGCCATCTCTAGAAACTTCCTGTGATGACGGAAATGATCTGTCAGTGATGTCCGATGTGGTAGCCATTAGCCACGTGTGGCTATTGGATTTTTAATTAATTTTGTTTTAATTAATTTAAATTTAAGTAGTCACATGTTCTCTATATATTATATGAGAGTGCAGCCATGGACCATTAGCATGGGGTTTTTTTTCCTCTTTAGTACTACGGGTTTTTTTACAAAGAGCAACAAAGCAGTACTGATTTTTCTCAGCTGTGTCACCAGCCCTTTGTGTTCACGACCTGGACAAAAGTCATTCAGAGCTTAAGCCAACAGGAGACTTTAAACAGGACTTAGTCTCTGTCTAGAGAACTAGCAAAGAGTGATTCTGGGAAGAAATCTGGAACATAGGAAGCTCGCGTGAATCTCGTTGGGGGGTGATGTTGTGTATCTGAAACTTCAAAAGGCAGGCCAGGATCTTTCCACACCTCGGCGACCTGATGTCTGGGGTTCCCGCCATGGAACCTGTTCTCAGAGCCAGAGACAAGGATTCTTAAAGGAAGTGTGGCCAGGGGAGCCTGGAGGGTGGGACAGGGAAGGGGAAGAAGCCACGTGAGAGTTCAGGCAGCCTGAGCCCGGTCCTGTGGGGGGACTCTGGAGGATTCCGTAAGTCCTACCATGGCTCCCGGCCGGCAGCAGGGGGCTAGACTGTCCCCCCTTAACCCCTGTCCGTCACTGGGCCTGGACTCTCCGAGGTGTGGGGGAGTCAATTTCCAGGCTCCCTGCCTCATGCATATCCACTCCAGCACCCCGAGGGCAGTCTTCCAAAGAAAGTCAAAATGTAGCTGCATGTCTCCTGCACCCCAGCACAGGCGGGAAGCACCCCACCTTATAGGACGCACTTCCATAGCCAAGACTGAGTCGGGTGGGTGCAGAAACTGCTGTCTGAGTACCAAACAGATAGACGCCAGGGTGTACCGGGAGGGATCGGGGGTGAGAGGAGGGGCCGGTGGTGCTCCTGGTGTGCTTCAGTCTACCAGACGAGGGATGGGACGGGGCTGCCTGTCCTACCCTACAGCTAAGCTGAGGGTAAGCTTCTCATCAGACTGGGAGCCAGAAAGAGCCTTGGAGGCTGGCACCAAAGTGGCGGGCCGTACCTGCCTTAGCAACCAGCCTGTTCCATTGTCGGGCAGTTAAAGAGCGTCGACAGTTCCTTGGGATGTCAGTCCTAAATCTGCCGAAATGTCATCGCCTCTGCCGTTGGGAGAACCACTGCGCGTTCTTGTGGTGACCCCCGGATGATACTTGACACGTTACCGTGGTTGATTCTCCCCACCAATCTTCCAGGGAGTGGATGAGGGGCTTGTATCATTTCAGTGCTCTGTCCAGAGTCACTTGGCATGTGTGGTGTGCCCAAGCCAAGATCCAGACTCGGGTCTGTGTGTCCTCTTCTGTGCTTTTGCTGTGTCATCACACTGTCATTGTTAAAGTTCTCAGGCTGGACAGAGCCTGAGCCCCATGCCTAGAGACCTCCCACCAAGGCTTTGGTGTGACATTTGGAGCAAAGCGCCCATCTGAGAAATGATACAGAAGGACTGGGATGTGGACTTGCAAAATGGAAATTTGGGGTATCATTTCAGGATGCTCTCAGAGCACTCTGCTCAGCTGGTCTAACAATCTCAGCTTAAGATCACCCCAAGTTAGGTAGGGACAGACACACTCTTTCTGTCGAAGGCCAGATAGTAAACAGTTCAGGCTTTGCTGGCCGATTCTCTCTCCCATGCAGCTACTCACCCTGGCGGATGCTGCCAGAAAGCAGCCATGACCATATATGAACAAATGGGTGTTCCAATAAAACTTTATTTAAAAAAAAAGGTGGTGGGCCAGGTTTGGCCTAGAGATCAGAGTTTGTCGACCACTGGTCCAAGTTGATCGTGAACCGCTGTTCAACGTGATTACAACTGTTCAGACATAGCAGATTCTATCTGATCGGCCTTCGTGAGGCCCCATCATGTATTAAGTGCCCTCTGGAAGGGAAGAAAGCAATTCAACATCTATTCGGTATCAACTAGGTACCGGGGCCCTGCTGAGCCTTTAATATATACTCTTGGGAGCATTTTCCCATCCCAAGGTCATGAGTCTCTCACAAACAAAGATAAGCTCATTGTTCCCGGTCAGCCAACGTTGGCTCCCATGTTCAGGGCATTATGGTGTTTTGCTATTTGGTTTCCTGCCGTTTGTACCTAAGGCACGTGCGCAACTGTCTCGGGGAGACAGGAAACAGTAGGCATTCGTCTGGCGATTACTGAATTAGCGTCCTACTCCAGGAGACTGTAAGCAGCATGAGGGCAGGGCCCCTGTCTGTTTTGCTGACCCTCATATCCCCGGTACCCAGCGCAGGGCGTGCGCGGCACAGAGTAGGCTCTTAGCAGATATGGGTGAATGACTTGATTAGCGCACGAACGAGGAGGGGTCAGGGCCAGGAGGGTGGGGGCCAGCCGTCACCCAGAGCTCTCCCGATGTGGCACCGTTCCGTCACTTCTGTGCTGTGCTGAAGCCGGGGGTGTAGACCTTCTGGGCAGCAGCACACCCGCAGTCCTGGGTGGGCACAGAAGGCTCGGAGCGGGGGGATCTGGGGAGGGTCCCCAGGGCAAGGAACAGAGAAAGGACGGATTGCAGCTACCGAGAGGGAGAAATGCTTTTGAGAAGTCCTGGCCTAAAGGAGCCTCACAAAGAGGGCTGTTTGGGCGAGGAACAAGGGGAGGCGTGTTCTGCAGTCATCAGCAGAAGCATAATTAATTGCACCAGGCAGCGGCCTGCTGTCCTCGGCTCCTGCCCGGGCCTCCGCCCAGATCTTTCCCTTGCATCAGGAAAAGCCACGGCTGCCCCCGCCATGGAGACTGAAACCCAATTCATAATTTTCCTTTCCTAATTAGGCACGGGAATGATGGAGACAATTATTAATAATGTATTGGGGTTTTTAATGCCCCCCTCGGGAGCCGGGCCTGAGAACGGTGTCCGTGATGGTAAGCAGCTACACCGCCACCACGCTGGGCACCGTGCCCAGGACACCAGGCGGGAATCAATCAATCAGAGAAGTGAGTGTCCCGTGGGGCTCGGGCAACAGGCTGGGAGTCGCAGACGGAAGGGCATGGAGCCCCTCACTGGGGCTCCGCCAGGGAGATCCCGGACACCAGCGGGGAGGCGGGGGGGAGGCTTGGGTGCCAGCCACCCGTGCCCCCTGCTCCTTCCCCTGCTGACCTAGGCGAACCCACATAGGACCTTTCCATTGGGCTCCCCCTCTCCCCCACCCTGTAGGGCTCAGCCTGAATATCACCTCCTCAAAAGGGCTTTCCTGATGCCCAGGGTGACACCGATGTTCCCTTTCCACACACGGCCTTGATCCCTCCACGCCACCCTGTCTCATTTTGTCCAAAGTGTATCTTTCCGGCACTTCGTAGTCGCGTCTGGATTTGCTCGCTTGTTTCTGTCTGTACGGCAGCCGCAGGTCGGCCCTGGAGCCAGATGTCTGGGTTCCGATCCCAGCTCCACCCCCTGCCCCAGTGAGGTCGGGCCCCTTCACCAGCCATCTCCCCCTCCTGGTCCAGCACTGCATTCAACCCCGGCTGCGCCCTCAGCCGCCTGGCTATGCGCTCCCTTCAGACACCGTGGGGACAACCGGCCTGCCCCCTGCCATCCCAGGCATGGGGTGAAGGTGCGTGGGGTGAAACGGCCGGCTCTGGACAGGCCCCACTTTGGGTTCCCTACCTCATTGGATGCCCAGCACCTCCCCCATCCTCGCTCAGCTGCTGACCTCACTGCCCGCTTCGCTGAGACAACGGAAACCATTGGAAGGAAGGAAACGGCCACTGACCCCACCTGTCACCCACCCGCACACACCTCTCTCCCCTTACCTACGTATTGGGGGGCCCACCTGTGCACGGGGGCCCAGCCCCTCTCCTGGGTCACAGCCAGCATGCACCCATGTGCTCGCGCGTGCACACGCATATGCCATCCCCCATCTTACGATCCTTCCCTAGCCACCACTCCCCCCTGCCAGCTGTGGCTCCCTGTTCCTGCTCCCGTTTGCAGCAAAACTCCACCACCCAGCTGTGCATACTTGCTATGTCCATTTCCTCTCCCCACATTCTCTCCTAAATGGCCCCAATCAGCCTTCCTCCAGCACTCCCCCAAAACCGTGTCTGCGCTGGTCACGGTGACCGTTGTCCCCTCCGGTGGTTGGCTCTCAGCCCCATCGCGCTTGCCCGTCAGCTGCAGCGGACACAGCTGACTGCCTCCTCTTCCGTGTCCTTCCCTGACTTGGCCGCGGGACTCCACCTCGTCTGGCCTCCCTCCGCCCTCACTGGCCTCTCTTCCTGGCCTCCTCTCTCCTTGGTCTCTTCACATGGAGGCGCCTCAGGGCTCCAGCCTGACCCTCTCCTCGCTCTGCCTGTGCTCCCGCTCTGGATGATCTCCGGCCTAGGTGCTGACAGCTCCAGCTGCCCTCGCTTCTGAGCTCCGAATCTAGGTCCAGCTGCTTGCTCGCCGTCTCTCGGGGGGTGTGACGGGATTGCCAGACTTCGCTCCCCACCTGCACTCCCAGCAAGCCTGCCCAGCCCCGGCCTCCCCGTCATTGATGGCAGAGTCACCTGTAACTCTTCTCTGACTCTCATGCACACACATCCACACTTGCATGAACTTGACCTTCTAGATGTATCCAGAATCCACCCTTTTTCCCCACCTCCACTGCTGAGCACCATTGGAGCCACCATCGTCTGTCTTGGGCTATTGGCAATGACCCCTCCCCCCCAGCTTCCTATACTCCCTCCCCCCGCCCCCCCCACAGACACACACACACACACACACACACACACACACACACACACACACAGTCTACTCTAAATATAGAGCGATTGAGCCAACGTGAAGTCAGGCCTGACCACCCCCTCTCCAGACCCACCAGTGGCACCTCATTTCTCAGTGTGAAAGCCGAAAGCTTTCTCATCTCCCCTGTCTTTCCCTTGCCTGCTTCATCCCGGTCACACAGGCCCCCTTGCTGCTCCGCAGGCATGCCACGTCCCCGCTGACCTCAGGGCCTTTGCTTTAGCTCTTCCCCCAGGCACCTGCGTGATGAACCCCCTTATCAGATCCCGGTCTTTGCTCACATGTTGCCCCTTGAAGCCACCATGGCTGCCCTAGTCCACATGGCAACCCATGCAGTCTACACCCCAGCACCCTCAGCCCCCAAAGCTGCTCTGTTCAGGGGTGAAAAAGGACATGGCAGTGTCCGTGAGGAAGCTGTGTCATTGGCCAGATCTGCATGGTGTGCCCGCCTCTGAACCAGTTAGGGGCAGAAGGACTGGACCACCCCTGAAAACCCACCTCGTGGGCTGGACACGCCTCCCCAAAGCCTGAGCCCTGCAGAGGGTGAGGGACCACAGAGGAACCTCTGGCCCGAGTGGGGGGCGGAACTGGGAAGACATCACTGAGGGGGATTCTGTCCTGTACCCAAAGCCTGAGCCAGGTTCCCATGGGTGGAGAGGGAGTGGAAGCCACCCCCTCAAGCTGAAATGCATGTGCTCACTGCTTTTATCCGGCGCAGTTCCAAAGGAGAATTTTCTCTCTAGAAATGGGGGCTTATTTCAGCGGTTCACATAGAGTGCTAGGGTCTGATCTCGTATTTGCGGTTGTAAAGTCCGGCCAGACACCCTGGCCCCTTTGGGGTGGGAGCTGAGTGAGCGGCCCCACCCCCAAGCTGGCCCACAGGGGAGGGTGGGCGCCCCTGGCACAGGCCTCCCCGTGGATGCCCTGTGCCCGTGAATGGATGGCAGTGGGCTGAGTCGGCCCCTTGTGTTCCAGAAACAATGGGCTCTCTGTGGGGGCAAGGGGCGGGGGAGGAGGCTGTGCCACACCCCTCCTTCCACAGTGGGGCTGGGGACACCGAGGCAGAGGCAGGGAAAGGGCCATCAGCCAGGAAGGAACTTCTGAGAATCTGTGTCCTTCCGGGTCCCAGGGGCAGGGCTGAGGTGTGAGGACAAGTCTCCTCCGTTGCTCCCCTCCTCTGAGCCCCAGCCCCCTCCTTTAACCAAAGGGCCTATGAAACAGGTTCCGTTGCCGCACAGATGTTTTAGCAAAGCTCCTGGACCCCTCGCTGTCCTCACAAGCGCCATGAACCAGCCGTGTCTGGCGTGAGCAGGCTGAGGCCGGGGCCAAGAGTGAACAGCTCGAAAATATTCTTTAGAACTTTGGCAACCCAAGGCGCACTCTTCCCAGACAGCTGGACAGTGTCCTCAAGACCCTTCCTGTGGGTGGGAGGACGTGGTCCAGAAAGGAGGCCGTCGCTTGGAGCGGGGCTGTGTGACCCCTGGGGCGGTGCCTCAGACACGACAGTGGCGCGTACCTGGCAACGTCACCAGGCCCAGGCCAGCTTCTGACCGGTTTCCCGCAGTCAAGGCTGAATGCGTCCTCTGGCTGGGAAGCGCCTTCGTGGGCATCGGCCCCTTGAAGAAAGCTGGGCGCCGCTCAGGGGGCCTCCACACGCCTGCGATCCGTGGTCGTGACCCCACCGAGGGGCCGGGCGCTGGGCTGCCAGGAGCAGCAGGCAGAGGGGGGCTGCAGGCCGACCTCCTGCCCGCACAATCAAGGCCGACTCAGTGTGCTGCCATTTCAGTCAGGAAACAGCACAGGCAACCTTGGCGTGAGTCACCAGAGACTTTGAAAGTTGGGAGAGAAGCCCTCAAGAAATGAGGAGACTCGGGAGTGAGGGGCTGACCGCTCCAGGTGGCCACACTCAGGGTCTAGAGCCCGAGCCTGGATAAATCCAGAGCCTTCTTCACAACAGATAAAATCACGTTAAAACAAAGGATGTGGCTCTAACCCCCTTCTAAGAACCATTGAAAAATACCTTGCAAAACCAAATTGTTTCCCCCCTGCTTGCTGTCCCTTTGGTCCATCCGTGCCCCTCTGGGGACCCTCCTGTCCGTCCCGCGTCTCCTGGGTACAGCCGGCCGGGGAGACGGAAGTGGCAGGTTCCCGGTCGCACATAAGTACATGCTGAGTAGGCCGTGAGTGCTGTCACAAGCACACCTGGGTTCGAATCTTGATTGTTCCGCTGACTGTGTGGCCTCAGTTTCCCCACTTACAAAAGAGGGTATCGGTGGGCTCCGTACCGCTGTGACTAGTCGTGTGCCTCGGACGGGCCTCAGCAGATGGTGGTTGCTAATTCTGGTACCCTCAAGATCCCTGCCTCTGCTGTCCCATCTGAGTGTCTCAAAGACCTGCGAGCAGTGATACAGGGAAGGCTCTGGTCCCCAGGAGCACCTGGGGGGGCCTGCCTGACGTCACACAGCTCCCCTGGGCCACCGGGCCGCCAGCCCACAGGAATCTCGTGGGTTTGCTCAGGCTCCTTGATACGGTTCAGATGGGCACATTCACAGCCCCCCTGTCCACGCTGCATCTTTTCCAGACACATCCACAAGATGTGGGGGCATCTTGACCTCTTTTCCATCTCTTTTCTAGCACTTGCCACTCGCGTAATTATATATTCATTGGTGGATTTCCTAATACGCTGTTGGATCCCCGTCCCCTTGGCTTGCTCCCTCCCTGGACGCTCGGTTCCATGTCCCCAACGTCACCCCATTGGCTGGGCCCTGCTGGCTTCTCCCTTCTGGGGCTGCTGTTTGCAAACTCTCGGACAGTAAGCTGGGGCAGCCAGAACGCCCCATCCTTCGTTTCTTGTTCCTCAGAGACCCCCATCTTCCGTTGCCGTGAGATCCGCTATTTTGAAAACCGTCGTTATATGTGTTCAGTATGTTTTGTGGCTGTTTCGTGTGTGGGGAGGACAGCACATCTAGCCCTGTTACTGCATCTTAGCTGGAAGTGGAAGTCCCCAGTCTAAGCGTTTTGTTTGTTTAAAGATTTATTTATTTTAAAGAGAGAGCGCGAGCTGAGGCAGGGACAGAGGAAGAGAGAGTCCCAAGCAGACTCCGCGCTGAATGGGGAGCCCGACGCGGGGCTCCACCCCACGACCCTGAGATCACGACCTGAGTCGAAACCAAGAGTCGGACGCCTGACTGAGCCACCCGGGAGCCCCCCAAATAGAAGTTTAAATGATGCATTTCTTGACTGGAAAGAAAGCAGCTCCTTTGATGGAGCGGAACTGGGCCCGGGTGGCTCTACATTGCACTCTCAGGTTGTCACTTTCATCATCTTTACGGATGTCGGGAGCGTTCAGTGAGTACAGCAGACAGAGCCTGACTGAGTCCCGGGAGAGACGGTGTCGCGACCCCTGAGAGGTCAGGACAGCTCCTGTCTTCTTGTCAGTGTTTGCAGAATCTTGGCCCCGAGCAGGGGGGTTGGGGAGGGGAGTGCCAGAGGAGGCCGAGCTCCGGCAGCCTCCCGTCTGGGACTTCACACTCTGCTTGCCTCCGCCTTCCCCATCTGACCACCTGCCTCTCACGGACATCACCTTACCCCTCGATCCAGCACCGAATGGCCTCCTCCCCTCAGCCGCAAAGGACCTTCACCCAGCACATTAGCAAACCTGCATGTCTCGTCTCGTCTTGGAGCCTGCTGGCTCCTTGAGCAAGTCGTCCAGGTCTCGGCCAACCTTAATGATCGGTGGGCAGCTGGTAGCAGACCTGGTAAGGGCCCAGGTTCTATCGAATGCGTCTTTGTGCTCTCAGCTCCTAGCATGATGCCAGGTCACAGCAGGTGCTCAGCAAATGGCTGGTGGAAGGACGAACAAATGAATGGATGAATGAATGAATGAGCAGCTTCATGATGCCACCTTCTCCAATGTGCACCATCAGTCTGCTCATGTGCTAAGCTTATCATCTCTTTGAAGGAGCACTGGCCACACCAATAGGAAGGACGTTCGAGCAAGAGCAGACCTGGCCTGCAGCCCAAAGCTTGGTGTCCCGACCCTGGCCCCTGGGAAGGGTGCTTCTTGATCCCGAGCGACCCTGTTTGTCCTTTTTCTGAAATGATACTTACTGGGTTTCCTCCAGCTCCAACAGTCCCTGATCCTTCCTAATGCAAAAAGAATGACTAGAGCTAGGATAAATAAGGACGCATTCTTTGAACACAAGAGCTGTTTTCTTGGCAAAACCCAAGATTTATGCCCTGGACTAGATTCACAAAATACCTCCCTCTTTTCAGATGCGTTAGCTTCTGGCCTTGAGTGGCTTCCTCACATGCGTGGGCTGAGCAGTACGCCGCTGAATAATATCGGGGCCCGAAGCAGAAGGACCCTCTCAAACCAGACTCCCTGCTTTCTAGACCAACTGTGTTTGAAAAAAGTAAGCAAGAAGGAAATCCCCACCTCATTACCACTGAATGTAAGGAACATCGCAAGAGGCGCTCTGAAATTTAGTGTCAAACTCCGAATGGGGTTTAGGATCAACCCTTCTGTTTCCAGTTGAGGGGATGTCTCAACAAAGGCCCTGGTGGCGTTTTTGGAGGGACAGTTCGACCTGGTAGGAATATCCGGGTCACTGTCGTTTTCTGGAGCTCTTGGGCTCACTTACTGTGGCAACCAAAGACAGCCCCTGCCGCCATATTTCCAAGCGCCTTCTGGAGGGGGTCTGCCCCCAGCTGAGGACACACACTGGTGATGTGAGCCCCAGCCACCTGTGGGCCATTGGTGGGCAGGTGTGAGCGTCCCCTTGGGCTGCAGGCATGGCCCTTTGGGACTTGGCCCGGAAATGTTACAACCTGAGGTGGAATTGACAGAAACCAATATTGCTTCCCTTTGCAGTGCAAACCAGGAGGCAAGCCCTTTGGGGTAGGGACCCCATGTATCTGGTTGCATCTCAGACTGACCTGCAGTGACCACTGTAGGGAAGACGGGGCCTGGATCTGTGCTGGGTCACTCCAGGAAGACTCGGCTAAGCCGGGACACCCCAAAATGAGGAACTGGGCCGGGGGAGGCAGCCAGGCTTCTCGGGGGGGGGGGGGGAGGGGAAGAGAGAGGATTATGTTTGATATCTCACCAAAAAAACAATGAGGAATCCTCTTGAATCTCCTTTCCCTTATTTTAGAGTTTATTCCTATTTTGAATTTCGTATTCTATATCTTTTCAGTGTTGGGGTTTCTAAAGGCCTGATCTCGCCTGGCTGAGAACAGCCCTGTGGCTGGGACATCCTCGTCCCGAGCATCTCTCAGGAAGCATTTCCGAATCTCCTTGGTTGTGCGGTGATCTGAGCCCCACCTCTGGGGACCTTGCATGTGTTAAAGGGGCTTTAGCACCTGCTCGGTGCAAAGCACATCATGGCTTCCTGCGTCTCTCCAACGATGCCACAATCCCGTAACAGTTCGGTAACCTATAACCACTCTGCTCTGCTGGTCCCTCTTTCCTTGTTCCCGGCAGGCGTATACGAGAGAAAAAGCACTTGGGAAAACAAGCATGGCAGCTCCTTGTAAATTACTCACATGTGCACTGGGTGTTATACGTAACTAATGAGTCATTGAACACTACCTCAGAAACTAACGATGTGCTAGACAGTGGCTAACTGAACATAATAAGAAAAAAAAAGAAAAAGAAAAAAAAATAAAGTTACTGAACACACACAGGCTAGGACCCAGCGAACCCACTCCCAGATGTCTAGCCAAGAAAAACATGAAAACATGTCTAAATCACGTATGCAAATGCTTATAGCAACTCTATTCACAAAAGCCAAACGTGGGAACAGCTTAGAGTCCACAACAGGTGAACAGATAAACAAATTGTGGTTTATTCATAGAATGGAACACCTCTCAGCCATAAAAAAGAAGGAACGACGAAATGTGCAGCAACGTGGATACATTTCAGAAACATTTTGCTACACAAAGGAGTAAAAAAAATACATACTGCCTGGTTCCATGTTCTGACTTTCAAGAACAAGTGAATCTAAGCTATGATTTTAGAAAGCAGAATAGTGGTGGCCTGCAGGGCGGGACTGACTTCAAGGAGGCACAGGGACACTTTCTGGGGTGATTGATGGAACTCTTCCATGTCATGAGAGAGGTGTGGCTTGGGCGGGTGAACGCATTTGTCAAAGCCGATCAGACCACACACTTCATACGGGTAAGCGTCACCACATGGGATTTACACCTGGATGATCATGACAACAACGTCCATAATGAGAATGACGACGGAGATGAAGCCACCCACGGTATCCTTGGGAAATCAGTCATATATTCCCCACGTGCTGTTGCGTCCCTGAAGGTGTCTATTATTAATTGGACACAGAACCTAGACCCCTTTTCTTATAGTCACAGGTCTTGAAGACCTGCCCAAAGCTAGTAGTGTCTGTCTATCTGTCAATCCATCCATCCCTCCCTCCCTCACCAGCCCCCTCTCTTGCCCTCCCTCCTTCTTCTCTCTTCTTCTTTCTCTCTTTTCTTCCACCCTCTCTCTCCCTCTCCCATTTCTCTTGCAATTCGGGACATTTCTTTCCAGTTGTGTCTGGACCTTTCGGAACCTCTGGGATGAGGCTGTGTGATGTCTTTGCTTTTCTCGGAAGAGCGAACCAGCTTTGCTGCCAGCCTCATCCACCCCTGTGCTGCGGTCCACCCCACACAACTGGTGCCGGGGGGAGGACAGGTTCACCCCGGAGACTCCGTGGATTGAGTAATGACCAAGGGGCCTCATGGCACCCAGGGTCAGATGCTTTGTCAGTGACAGACTTTTCCGGATTTTGGCGACCCATGCAGAATGAGGTGGTTGTAGGTGCTCACCGCCTGGGCCGAATCCAAGGAAGGAGAGAGCCTGCCTCTTAGAAGAAATCAGCTTACCACACTGACATTGATGGGCCTCCCTTTCTCTCCTTCTTCCCGCAGTGTGCCCCGTGAGCCCTGCTCCCCACCCCCACCCTCGGGGGAAGCGGATTTAATGCCTCAACTGAGAGAATGAGATGTTCTGTTATTTTTCATGGGAAATTAAACCTGACCCTGCTGTCAGTTAGCTCATGCCAAGGGAGGATGGATGGCCCGGGCCTCAGCGCTTAACCCCTGCTCGGAGCACGTGTCTGGCTGGGGGCCAGCCATGATGTCACCTGCCGCTGGGATGGGGGTGGGGATGGCAGGACAGGTTCCCAAGAGCTTCCTCCTGGAGGGCGGAGGACTGATGATGGTGAGGCCACCGCTGGTGTCCCCCACAATGGTCCACCTCTGGCGCGGCCGGCACCTGCTCCTCGGGGGAGACTCAGCCTGTTACCGTGTCTTTCAGCCCCCAACTCTACCTCGTGCCCCACGGAGGAAAGCTGGTGGTCGGGGCTGGTCATCGTCATCGCGGTATGTTGCGCCTCCCTGGTGTTTCTCACTGTGCTTGTCATCATCTGCTACAAAGCCATCAAAAGGTGAGTGCTCACGGGGCTCTGAGCCCTGAGGGGGCCCCTCCTGGGCTGGGGGCCGCTCCGCCCACGCCTGTCATGTTTCTTTAACACAAAAATTGTTAAGCGTGTAATAAGCAGAAAGACTAATAGTAAATGCCCATCTATATATATAGTGACCCCCCCCCCCGCCTCTGAAAGTAACAGGCCCTGTCTTTGGGAGGCTCACTCAAGGCGCCTAGGACCTAGGAGTACGGAAATAGTCCTTGCAAGGTTGGGGATGGAGCCACTGGAGGGAGGCGCCATGTTGGTTTGGCGCAGGAACTGGATTTTGGGGTCCTATCTACATTCAGACAGTAGTTCAAACTGTGGGACCAGGAAGAAATCACTGTAACCTCTTTGACCCTCAGTTTCCCTACTTGTAAAACGGGGAGGAAAGAATGACAACCGTATACTGTCGTGAGGCGTAGTGAGGTGCTTCTGTCCACAGTATGCGCTCCATGTATACTCCGCAGTGCCTGGCATACAGTAAGTGCTCGCCAAGTACTCCTTAGGCGTCCATTGTTTCGTTGGTTGCAGATAGAGGAGGGAGGGTGACTGAGGGAGCCAGGCTTCTCTGGGGGGAAGAGAGAGGTTGAGATGCCTCAGAGATTTTCGGGGAACGTGATCACAGCTGGGTCCTGGGGGATGAACAGGGGAGTCGTGAATGATCCAAACAGCAGGCTCGCTTTCACCAACGCTTGCGGTCCTTTCTGTAACTCTCAACCCACTTTGCCTTTCAAAACCGACCACCAGTCCCCACCCCCCTCATGGAGCTGGGATCTGCCACGGAGCGTGGCTGTGGGTGGGGTCTGAAGAGGTTTCAGCTGCATCGGGGCCCTAAGTCCAGTAGAATGGGCCATGTTGTGGATGCCCGCACCCCCCCCACCCCGATTTACAGCACAGCAGCTCTCCCTAGGTCCCCTGACCTCCAGGCTTCCCAGCCTCCAAAAAACGTCCCCCCTCTAACCTAGCTTCCCGGGACCTTGGGGGAAGGTAGAGTCAAAAGACAAAAATGTTGCAAAACACCTAAGGGTCCTAGGCATTGTTCAGATATTTCTTTTTTTTTTTTTTTAAGATTTTATTTATTTATTTGACAGAGACAGAGACAGCCATCGAGAGAGGGAACACAAGCAGGGGGAGTGGGAGAGGAAGAAGCAGGCTCATAGCGGAGGAGCCTGACGTGGGGCTCGATCCCATAACGCTGGGATCACGCCCTGAGCCGAAGGCAGACGCTTAACCGCTGTGCCACCCAAGCGCCCCTGTTCATATATTTCTAATAAAGGTTTTGAAAATTCCCGAAGGCCCGAAGTTAGGGGGTCTCTATTAAGAACAATCGTAACACCTAAACTATTTCACTTTAGCTTTTCCATCGTTGTTCTATGTGATTTCACTTGAATAATTCAAAAGTAGAATGAGTAAAATATCAGGTTTAAAGTCTGATGACGAGTTCATGTTCAGGCACGGAAGCTGACGGGCCAGATCAAGTGGGACATCCTGGCAGGATGCGAGGGGGACAGGGTCCAGGTACAGCCGCTCCACGTGGATCGGCCACGCCCTGGGTATCTGCCTCCCGGCCAAGAGCCCCTTCTGCCGCCTGCTCTCATGCTGTCAGATAATGTCCAAAACCAATGACAAATCACAAGGGAGTAGCTGTGGCCCAGCTTCTCTTCAGCAAGTGCGGAGGGGAATGCTCCTGGCCCCCCAACATTCCTTCAGTTCATCTTTGTCACATCTTTTTCCAATCCGCTGTGTTTTACAGATGAGGAAACAGGGTCAAGGGGGTAAAGGGAACTGCCCAGGATGGCACAACCAGGGAGCCATGGACCCCGAATTTGAACCCAGAACCATGTGACTCCAAAGCCCAGCCCTGACTGCGGCTCCTTACCACTGAAGAGCAGACCTCAATATTCCTGTCTGCCCTTCCTCAACGGTGCCCGGGGACCTGGGGTGTGGCTGTGCTCCTTTGAGTTTGGAAGGACAGATGGACAGAAAGGCCCCAAGGCTCCCAGACCCTGCAATTCAGGGGAAGGCCTGGCCTTGGAAACCAAAGAGGATGCGTTAGGAGACTCCCGGGGACACAGCCAGTCTGATTCCCAGGTGTTTTGCAGGCGCCTACTGTGTGCCTGGCCCTCAGACAGTGAAATCCAGGCCGTGCCCGTGGGCTGCTCATCTGACCGAAGGGCGGTGGGAGGCAGATGTGTGCACGACCACGACCACGTTACGAGGCAGGTGATGGTGAGGCTCTGGGAGGCTTGCTGGGAGCCTGTGTCGCTGAGGAGTCATGGCTAGCTCTGATCCGGATGATAAAGCATTTGAGCTAAGAGCCTGCGGCAATGGGGGGAGGGTTTTGAGAAGCCCAGCAGGGAGGCTTTCCACACAAAGCCACCTGTGTACGCAAAAGCCCCAGGACACTGGGAAGCTCCCGGACCACCATGGGAAATGAGGCTGGAGGAAGCTGAGTGTCTGACTGGGGAGGCGCGGGGGGCGGGGGGGGGGGTACTCTCGGTAGGCACAGGAAGCTACTGGAGGTTTGCCGGGAAGAGCATGCAAGACCCAGCAGTGGCAGTGCCAGAGAGGGGGGCCACTGTCCCCTCCAGGACGCCCCTCCCACTGGCCCTCCCCTCGGAGAGAGGCAGCATTCTCAGGTCACTTCCAGAAGTCACTTCTGCCTTCCCTCTCTGCCCCAAGCTTCTGAAGAAACGTGCTGTCTGCTCCAGCGTCAGGAGGGCAAGAGGAGAACTAACTCACATTAATAGCTGACTGTGGCAGCGGTGCTGGGCTTTGCTTCAGTGGAGCTGGGGGTTTCCCAGGAAGGCCTGTGGGGGTGCCCCCTCGTCTCCCCTCAGAGCAGCCTGAGGGGCCTCCTTTCTGCCCTCTGTCCCCTACCACAGGCTCTGAGCTCTTGGTTCCTGGATCTGTCAGGGGCCTGGAAAGACACAGAACCCAGGTCACGTGGCTCAGTTGATCCCTTCCAGGGGCGTGGGCGTGGCTCCCTCCGGGAGTGTGGGTGGGGCTCCTTTCCAGGGGTGTGGGCGGAGCTATCTTCCAGAGCTGTGGGCGGAGCTCCTTCCAGGAATGTGGGCTGGACTCCTTCCAGGAGTGTGGGCGTGGCTCCCACCCAGAGGTGTGGGCGGGGCTTCCTCGAGGAGTTTGGGCGGGTCCTGGGAGCAAATGGGGGCTGGTGAAGTACTCCAGGACTAGTAGCAGTGGGGGCCCTTAGCGCCCCTAGGACCAGGACAAGCGGAGGAAATCGTGCCACAGAAACTAGAGAACCTAGAGAGCCCGAGACTCAAAAGAGGGGCCGCTTAGTAGGAACTATGGTTGGAACAGATGGAGATGAGCCCCAAAACAGGAAAGGAATGGGAAAAACACCCCAACCTCTCTCTACCCTCCCTCGTCTCCTGAGGGCGCGTCTCATTGGCTAAACCCAAGGAACAGGGGAGCCCAGGACTTGCAGTGGTAGGTGTCAGTCTGCCAAGGCAGAGGGCAGGGAGAGGACAGAACGGGTGAGTGGGGACAGAAATAGAAACCAGCACAGCCCCTGCTCTGCAACAGCCCCATGATCCACGTCCTTCTCTGTGCAAGCCCTGGGGTATGGGAAGAAGACCCAGCCCTCCGCTCCTCCAGACCTCATCATCCAGCAAGGGCATCCCAGCCCACAAGGGCAGATAGTCAGTGACTGGAGGGGGCTCTGTTCAGGGTCAAGCAGAGGCAGAAATAGAGGCCAGCACTCCCAGAAGTGGCCTGGAAGGAGGCCTGTGTGGGAGAGGCTTAACCCCTTGGGGGAGGGGGGGGCAGCCCAAGTTATAGTCCTGTTGTGAGCAGATGGCCCCCACTGCTGCCCGGGCTGACCTCTGCTGGGGGCTGTAAGAGATAGCATCAGGCCAGCCAGCTGTCTGTCTGCATTTGTCTCCAGAGTCAATGGAGGATTTCTTGCTCACGGCCAATTCTTTTTGGTTAATAATTCATTTGAAACATGCCTCTTCTCTCAGGAAACAAAAGCATTTCATGTCACTGTAAAACCATTAAAAGAAAAATTCAGTGATAAACCCGGGTCTTTTTTTAACTCCCACAGCCTGGAGTCTTAGGGGAGGATTTCCAAGAGATCTTTGTGAATGGCCCCAAAACAGCCTTTGGGAACCAGATTGCTGGGAGGATGGTTCTAGAATCAGCTGGAGTAGGAAGGTGGTTCTGGAGACGCCAGCGTGGTTTGGCTTCTGGGGTGCAGGCCTCAGGGTCCACAGGCCTCCGCAGGAGTGGGAGGAGACCGGAGAGGTGCAGAAGTGGCACCCCGCAGGGCCCTCACTGGGTAGACCTTGGTGGGAGGTGGGGTCGAATCAGCACTTCCTACTCACAGACTTAGTGAATCAGACTGCATCCTGTGAGTCAACAAGTGCACCCAGAGTCCCAGCTCCAAGCTGGGTGACATGGTGCTCGGGGGTGGAGGGCTCCAAGGCGGGGAGCCCAAGGAGGGGCACCTCCCCCAGACCCAGGGCCCTGAGAGGTTTCTTGGAAGGGGGAGGGTGTTAATCAGACCAAGGGGCTCAGAAGGGGAGTTGCTCACAGCGGGACTAGCTTATGCACTGGCCCCCAGGTCCCCTGCCAATGATGCCAAACTCTGCCGGGTCCCAGCCGTGGGAGCCCACGCGGCTCACATTTCAGCGGTCCTTGCCATGAGCAGCTTCTTTTTCTGTATTTTTTTTTAAAGATGCATTTATATATTTGAAAGAGAGAGCGGGGGGGGGGGCGGTTTGTGGAGCAGAGGGAGAGAGAGTCCCAACCAGACCCCGAGCTGAGCATGGAGCCTGAAGCGGGGCTAGATCCTAAGACCCTGAGATCATGACCTGAGCCAAAACCAAGAGTCGACGCTTAACTGGTTGAGCCCCTCAGGCGCCCCAGGCAGCTTTTTCATTCACAGCTGCAGGGTGACGGAGCCTCCTCTCAGGCCTCCTCCCCACCCCCAGACATGGCACGCACGGGGCCTCAGACAGCCTGGAGTTGTTCAAAGAACCCGGGACTGGGAGTCCAGACCTCTGAGCTCGGTTCCCAGCCACCCCACAGCTCAGCGGGTGTCGCTGCCCTCCCTGGGCCTGTTTCCTTACCTGTAAAACGAGGGTCCTTTAAGTCTCTGTCCAGCTCCTAAGTCTTTGTTTCCATCCCTAGATAGCTAGAGGACTGGCCACTAGGGCATGTCACTGCCCAGAGGTATAAATGCTGACGGAAGTGCTTGCCAAGGTCTAGGCCAGGTGGCAGGGCTCTGCTTGGCGCAGGGGCTCCCATCGTGGGTGCTCGGGCATAGTCCCCACCCTCGAGGCACACACCTCGTGGGGCGGGAAGGGGGAGGACACAGTGTTGATCAGACCACGCTCGGAAGCGGAGTATCTGAAGGGGCTGCCAAGCGGAGATAAAGGAAAGAAGACACAAGGAAAGAAGCTATTGGTCCAGGACGGGGTAGGGACCTCAAACAAGCAACGATCGGTGTGAGTCACCAAGACAAAGCGCCAGGGCGCAAGGTGCCCGCTGTCCAGGTAGGAGGGCCAGGCCTGAGCCCTGCCAGGCCAGCAGGAGGAAGTTCACAAGCCCCTGGACTCTCAGGGGTGAGACTCCTTGTGGGGGTGGGGGGGAATTGCATTTGCAGCTTCTCTGACAACCACACCGTTCCGTGCAGAGAACACTCGTGCTGCAGAGAAGGGATGCCCATCCCCTCCAGGCCCCCCTCCTCCAGTCACCCCCACACCCCAGGCACACGAAGAACACCTTTCCTCCTCCTCCGGCCGTCCGTGGCACGGGGCCTTCACCTTCTGTCATCGATTTGCCATTAAGCCACTTGACGGCCATCTCATTCTGATTTACAAGGTATTGGCGGACAGACAGCGAGAGGCCGCAGCGCAGTGTGGCTGAACCCGCAGACCATTGATCGCAGGCGGTGAGCAATCGCGCTGCTCCCGGGGAGTGAGCTCCCGTGCGCGTGCGCCCGAGGGGGCCGAGCACACACTGTCACTGGGCTCTGATGCTCCTCGGCCCGCAAATATTTGTGGAGCAACTACGGGTGCCAGGGATGTGGAGATACGCAAGACGAGCCCTCGACTCCTCACTGGCAGTGTAAGCAGAACAAATACACACACACACACACACACACACACACACACACACACACACACGCCGGGGTGGCTCAGACCGGTAGGCGTCTGTCTTCGGCTCAGGTCCTGACTCTGGAGTCTGGGGATCAAGCCCCATGTCCCACTCCCTCCCGGCTGAGCAGAGAGTCTGCTTCTCCCCCTCCCTCCCCCCCAGCTTATTCTCTCTCTCTCTCTCTCTCAAATAAATCATTTTTTTAAAAAAGCTGTTAGCAAATAAATAAATAAGGTGCTTTAAAAACCTGAGTGCTATGAAGGAGGGGGACTATCCGAGAGAATTGGAGGAGAGAAAGAGAAGAGGTTGGAAGCAGGGTTGCTCCCTGCACCCCAAGAGTCAGGAGTGCTGTGCCTGCTTCGTACATCCACAACCCCCTTTTTAAATTTTTATCGAGGTAATACAGGCACATGGTTTAAAATGTCAAACGTGCCACAAGCCTGGTAAGAAAAACAGCAGCCCCCTGACTGTACCCGTCTCCCCGCAGCCACGTTTTTGAGAGACAACCGCTTCTGGGTGTCAGCTCTTCCGGTCTTTCTCTCCCTGCTCTAAGCGATGTGTATACGGCCTTGAGGATTTTCTTGCCGTTTCACGCATTATCTGTTGACTTTCTAAGGTGCAAGGCTCAGCGCCTTCCCAGGGCCCACAGAGGTACAGAATACCGCCCTGTCCCCATCCCCCACCTACAGGTGCCTCCCAGGTGGGGATCGCGACCAGAGTCCGCCTTAGCAGA
Organism: Ursus americanus; assembly: GCF_024610735.1. Taxonomy (NCBI): domain Eukaryota; kingdom Metazoa; phylum Chordata; class Mammalia; order Carnivora; family Ursidae; genus Ursus; species Ursus americanus. The sequence goes on along the minus strand of NC_142152.1, from coordinate 35,555,101 downwards.
CAGCGTGCTGTCTGCGGCTCAGTCACCTCGCTGCCCTGAGCCAGCGACACCTCCTCTCAGTGCACGCTGCTACCTCAGGTGATCCATCCCGCGGGGCCGGGTTTGCCTGGAGCCTCTGTCCTCTCCGGGGCCGACAGGCAGATGGCAGCTGCCTGGGAACTTGCCACACGCAGCCCTCTCCCTTTCCCATCCTTCGTGTGTCTCTCCAGCCTGACGGCATGGTGGAGTTGTTTCAAGATCTTTCCTGAATCAGAGACTCCATAGCCTATCAGCCAGCGAAGTTCATTTTCTTTTTAGAATTGACATTCTCTTTGGAGCTTTGGGACGGGGGTCCGGGAAGGGTAGGCTCTTACTGAATGTGTGGCAAGTAGAGATGACCTGGTGGCCTGGAGTGGAAGGGGTCTGAGCCAGAATGAGCCTCCCAGGTCAGGGGAGGAAACTGAGTCCCGGCTGGGGAAGAGAGCTGGCTCAGGTCACGAAGGTTTCCAGCCCCGTCGGTGCTCTGCGAGCTCGCGGGGAGCTCGTCTAGCCACGCACTGCTGCTCCTGTCACAGCTCAGCCCTCCCTGCTTCTCACTCGGGCCCCGGCTCAGACGCCCCCTCCTCTGACCAGCGTCCTGGGCTGTTCTAGATCCTTCTTCCCTGCGCCCGCCCTGGAGTTGGAGATTTCCCTGATTTACGTCTCTGCTTTCTGCTCTAGGCAGATTAATGTTGATGTTTACACGTGCATGTGCCCCTGCATGTGAGTGAGGGACTGTGTGCACGCGAACACTCCCACGTACATTGGAGGGGAGGGGTCGTCTTGTCTCCCTCATCTCTCTCCCCTGTGGCATCTGGCCTGTAGTCACAATTCCGTGACTTTCTGTGGCTTGAATAGAGGCTTGTTTACGTAGACTTGCCAGATCCTACCATTTATTTATTTATTTATTTATTTATTTATTTATTTATTTATTTGATGGAGAGCCAGAGAGAGAGCAAGCGGGGGGGGGGGCACAGGGAGGGGGGAATCTTAAGCAGACTCCCCGCTGAGCCGCTGAGCCCCACACGGGGGCTGGATCGCCAGACCCTGAGATCATGCTCTGAGCTGAAATCAGGAGTTGGATGCTTCACCGCCTGAGCCCCCCAGGGGCCCCCAGATTCTACCTTTTAAATTAGCAAACTCTATGGAGAATTTCAGCGAACTCCATTTTTTTCTCTCCCTCTGGGTAAGTGAAGTAGAATCAGCTTTTCAAGGAGATAACGTGCGCCCCGTTTTAAATGCCTGGCCCCCCGCGTCACCAGTTTGGGCTTCCTCCTCTCGCCGCCAGCTCGGCTCCCCTCCCTCCAAGCCCCAGTGCCTTCGGCCTTCTTGCTGTACGCAGCCGGTGTGCGTGCTCCGCGACTCAGTGGCCCCCTGCCCGTGCCCCAAGTGACCCGGCCTCCCTCCCGCCTGGGCATGACACACTTGGGCAGGCCCCGCCATCGGCGGCCTCCTCCTCCCCAGCCCCAGCGCACACACCACCGGCCTGGCCCTGCCCCTACCCCCGCCCCCCTGCGGCCTGCGCAGTCAGGATCAGAGCTAGGCAGGAGGAAGACAAGACAGGTGGGGCCCAGGGACTGGGGACAGGAGTGGAACCATCCAGACTCATCTTGGATCAGCTGCTGGGAGCGAGACATTCACCTTGAAGGCACCTCGGATCCCTGGGGTCTTGAGACTGGAGCTGTCTCTGCGCCAAAACCTCTTGGGCAGGCGGAGCCGGATGCAGTGATTGGACACTTGAGACCCAACTGTTCCCATCTGTCACTTCTCCCTGCTGCCTCTGTCAGTTCCTGTGACAACACCACCCCCCAGATGCCAAATCCAGCCTCTTCGGCTGGCAGTCGAGACCACCACATCTGACGGTACTGTGAGTCGAGTCAGAGCCAGTGGGCTCCGAGGAGGGACCACCTCTGGCCGAGTGCCGAGCGCGGAAACATGGCCGTGGCCGCTCCGAGACCATCTTACTTCCTTCGGGACCTCAGCTGGATTCAGGGAACAGATTCTTGTGCTTTGTTGCAGGACCAAGACTCAGTCTTCCAACTCCAGGGCTGGTGGTCTTTCCTCCGGGGCCCACAGACACCCTCCAGGTGGCCCAGGGCTTGCTTTTCCCCGGAGCTGGGCTCAACACCCAGGCTTCTCTTGAGTCCTGGAGGCCATGGTATCTCTCATCCTTATCTCTTTCACAGTCCTCCCTCCAAGGAGAAGAGATGGGGCCCAGAAGGGGCAGGGGCCCTGTGTGTCCCCATCTGCCTTGGGCTGAGATGCTCATTTGGGCTCATTTATGCCCCCTCCCTGCCCCCACCAAGGGACCCACCTGCTGTGATGGGAGGTGGGATCCTGTCCTGCTGGTGGGAGGCCGGCGGCAGGGGGGAGCGGCTTTACGCAGTGGGGCACGTGGCACCACAGGCCAGTCGTGGCCAGAAAGGCAGGCTGGTGGTGGGCATGCTCGGCACCCGTGGATGGGAGAGCCACACAGGTCCCTGCTCCTCGGGGTCCTTTTGTCACCAGGAAGCTCCATCCCTCCTGATCTCACCTCTTTAGACAAGCTGGGTGGAGGTGTGGGGCGGGGCGAGGGGTAAGACAGGAGTCCCTGATTTAAGGAGTCCTCAGATGGCTCCCCACTGCCCTCAGCGTGAGATCCGAATGCCCGGCCCCTCTGGCGCGGTCCCAGGGCCAAGGCCAGACCGCGAGCCTCACCAACGCCCACCTTCGGCCTGCTCAGCCAGAGGGGCTTAAACAAGGAAGCCCTAGGCAGGTGGTCCAACGGCGGCGGCGGGGACTGGGGGTGGGGGGCTGGGTCGGAGGGTGAGGACGCTGGTCAGCCGCATACCTTCCACAGGTGAGGGGAGGAGCTGTGCTGGGTCAGAAATGAGGCTGCTACTTCTCAGGGTCGGCAGCTCCCCTGGGCGGCTCGCAAAGGCCTTTTCTGGCTTCTTGACCCAGGTTTGGAGAAGTCTGCAGGCGACAAGGGCATCTCATCGCGAAAGGGTGTGTGTGTGGGGGGGGTGCATGGCTGTGAGTGTACGGGCGCTCTTGTGTGTGTATGTAGGTGTATGTAGGTGTATGGGTGTGGGTGGGGTACGTGTGTTTCAGGGGTGGGTGGAGGGGAGGGTGGATGCTTTCGGAAGAGGGAGCCAAGACCTCGAAACCTCATGGGAAGGAGCCCCTTCCGTGGGGGGCATGACACAAGGAGCGAGCTGGCCTCCCTCCCTTGTCAGGCTCCTCAGCGCTTTGCCTCCAGCTCCCCCAGCAGAGCAGCAGGCTGAGTGAGGGTGGGACCTGTCATATCACTGTCAGCAGGACCCAAGAGGCGCGCCTGGGTCCTGGCCCTCCCTGTCCAGGCCGGCGTGCGGGCGGGGGCAGCTCCGCGGAGGCCGTGGCTGATGGCCTGACTCCCCCGAGCTGTCAGCACCGCGCTCCATGTAAAGAACGTGCAAGGCCTGCTGCTGGCCGGGCCAGGACAAGGGGGAAGGGGTCTCAGGGTGGGGGGCCCACCCTCCGGCAGGCAGGAATTCTGGACATGGCCAAGGAAAAGCTCACTCGCCTTTCTCTTGGTTTTAGGAACCATGCCTTGTAGGCCGTCGTCTGTGGCCATCCCTTCCTGCACCAGGGTGCAAATGCCTTTCTTTGGTTTAGTGGGACCAGCCCTGGCTGGCTCATGGCGCTGCGGAGCCAGGCTGGGTCCCAGCAAGCCTCTCCAGCATTTCCGGAGCCCCACGGGGCACGCATTAGGTAGGAAGTCTGTGCTGACTGGAGAGCGCTGGCTGCCACCCGCCCACGAGACAGCTCCCCGCTGACACCTTCCCAACGGCAGTACTGAGAGCTAACAAACACTTACAGAGCACTTACTGTTTGCCAGATGCTCATCTAAGTGCTTAACCCACATTAACGTATTTCATCCTCCCAACAAGCCTATGAAATGGACACCATTATTGTGCCCATTTTATGGACCAGGAAACTGAGGCAGAGAGGGGTTAAGTGGCTTGCCCAGAATCACACAGCTGGAAGTGGTGGGGCCAGGGTTTACTGAGCTGTGACACCCCCGCCTGTGGGCAGCGTCACCCTGAAGTGCCCTGCTGGAGGAAGGACAGTGTGGGGAGGGGCAAGGCAGAGCCATCTCCCACTATAGCTAAAACTCCAGATTCCATTGGGCTTCCGTGAACCCCAGAAGGGCTTTGGGAGTGGGCTGGGGCAGCAGCCCAGAGTAGAGTGGTTGAGGGCTCAGCTCTGGTGGAGGAGGGGAGCAGACCAAGTCCATTTCTTAGGAGAACCCTTGGGACAGCGACCCCCCAGCCCTCGCTCCCCTTGCCATGCCCAGACTCTTGGAATGCTCCTGGGGCGGCGGAAGGGGGTGGTGGGAGGCTGCATCAGCCACAGGTGCCACTTTGCTAGGTGGAGCCCCTGCCCAGACCCCCTTTGTTCTTCCTTCCTGGAAGTTGGCTGGGGCCATCGAGGAGGCCCTGGCTGTCTCCTGTCTCCTTGCCTTGTCCTCAGTGTCCCTCCAGCCAGGCTTGCTTCCTGCCAGGCCTTCTGTGCCAACATTTCCCTCCAAAGCCCTGGGGAATGCAAAGGGATCTCCTAGCCAACAACCTGGCTCTAGAAATTTCACCTCTTCTCCTGGCAGAAGAAACCCTGATGACTTCCTACCCTCACCCTAAACAGGTGGAAACTGTGCCCTCCATGCTTTGCCCGTTTCCATGGGAGTTTCTTCATCTCTCCATTATCCACTCTGGAAGGCCCTTCAACCTTATCTCCCCTGACCCAGACCTGCTTCAGTTGACTTTTCAGACCTAGCCCAAGATTGAACATTTATTAGGGAGAAAAGCAGGGTGGATTTGGGCTCAGAGACTTTTGTCTGTTCCTGTTTCCTGGAATCCTGATGCTGACGTCCATGCTCCCCTCACACGTTGATGACAAGTGCAGGACTCTGACTCCAGCCCGTCAACATGGGCTGTCTCTGTTAGAAAATGCACCCCTTAGCCGGTTTCCCGGGCCATGCAAACTCAGAGTCGAGATTGAAGCCCACCCAGCAAGGTCAGAGCTGCTCGAAGCCCCTGGAAAGGGTGGGTGGCCCAGGGGAGAAAGGAAGGAGATGAAGGGGGAAAGGCCCAGGGAAGGAGGCTGCCTCAGAGGCTGTCATTTCCACAAGCCTGTCACAAACAAGGCAAACTATCTATCTGACCCCTACAAACCTGGGGGTTCCGGAAAGTGTCCCTGAGCGTCTCCATAAATGGGGTTCTTGGGATGTGCTGTGTTCAAGCAAAATGAGACAGGCCTCTTGGAAGACTCTTGAGAACTTTTGGAACTCCCCAGACAAGGGTGGAGGAAGGCCTTCTCAAGCTGATGGGACCAGAGCCTGTGTTGGGGGAAAAAGCCTGCTGGGGATGCTGACTTAATGGAAAGATGTCTGGACCAGGATATGGTAGGAACAGATGGTGGTCCAGGCCCTGACACCAACCAGCTGGGCGTCCTTGGGCAAGTCACAGCTCTCCCTAAGCCTCAGTTTCCCCATGAAATGAATCTCTTTACCCCAGGCCGAGCTCCTTCAGGGGACCATTGTGAGAGGGGACAAGAAAATCTGTAACCAAGAGTGCTTTGCACAAAGTGTGATGGGCCGCAGGAGAAAGTGCTGGTTTGCATCTCACGTTTCTAGAAGCCACCGTGGCTGAGCCTGACACCCGGAGGGAGTGCTCTTGGGTTTCTCTGTGTTTTGTGAGCTCATTCTGCAGCGAGGAAAAAGGGAACAGTGAATAGATGTGTTCTCAGGGTGTTGCCTCTGAGCGGGCCTGATAATCCCACCCATGAAACTACTGACAACCACCCTGCAGACCTTGCCTCCCCTAAACTAATTCACCTTAGGCTTTATCCCCTAGGCACCCAACTGGTCACCAGGTACAGTCCTCTTCAGCCCGGGTTTGGGGAGGCTCTGAGGACGTTTGAGAAGGCAAAAGCAACCGAACACCAGGCTTTCAAAGATGGCCATGGCATTCAATTTAGACAACGCGCAACAAAGGCCAGGTCAGGCTCGGCCCCAGCGGTAGTGGGGACACAGGAAGTGACTGAGCTTACAACCCCACAGGCCTCAGAGTCACCCAAGAGGCAGCAGTATTGCAATATGGGATTGGGCTGCACAGCCTGCAGGGCCGAGATCGGGAGGCTGTAGCCAGCAGGCCCAGCGCTGGGGCCGGAACCCACCTGAACCAGTCAGGAGAGGAGGTGGGATTGGGGCCAGGCCAGAAAATAGGACTGCAGATTCGGAACCTCTGTGAGTGGGCAAGAGCCTTCTCAGAGCCTCCCTCCCAGCCTTCCTGAGCCGTGTATGGATGGGAGCAATGGCTCTTGGGGTTAAACAGCCTCTGGAATGAGCTGCAGGTGGCCCAACATGAAGTGTTTGAGAACCACTAGCGGGCACTCATTTAGTTTGACATTCACCACCGTCTGCCACCATCAACACAACCACCATCACCACCACCTCCATCACCATGACTACTGCCAACACCAGCTGCATCACCATTACCATAACCACCACCATCACCACAACCACCACCATTGTCACCACCATCATTACCATAACCACCACCATCACCACAACTGCCACCACCACCATTGTCACCATCATTACCATAACCATCACCATCAACAATCACAACCACCACCATTGTCACCACCATCATTACCATAACCACCACCATCAACACAACCACCACCATTGTCACCACCATTACCATAACCACCACCATCACCACAACTGCCACCACCACCATTGTCACCATCATTACCATAACCATCACCATCAACAATCACAACCACCACCATTGTCACCACCATCATTACCATAACCACCACCAATACGACCAAACTGTCACCGTTACCATGACTACTGCCAACACCAGCTGCATCACCATTACCATAACCACCACCACCACCACAACCACCACTACCACCATTGTCACCACCATCATTACCATAACCACCACCATCAACACAACCACCACCATTGTCACCACCACCATCACCGTAACTACCCCAACACAATCAAACTGTCACCATTACCATAACCACCACCAACACAGCCATCACCACCTTTGCCACCATCACCATGACTACTGCCAACACCAGCTGCATCACCATCACCCCAACCGCCACCACCATTGTCACCACCATCAGTACCATAACCACCACCATCACAACCTTCGCCACCATCACCATGACTCCTGCCAACACCAGCTGCATCACCATTACCATAACTACCACCACCACCACCCACTCCACCATGACCACCACTTCACCACCAAGTCCACCCCCATCACTATTCCCGCCACCTCAACCCCCCATCACTACCACCAGCATCGCCTTCCCCACCATCCTCTTCATCACATTTTCCACTGACCTCTGACCACACAGAGGCAAGGCTGCAAAGTCCAACCTCTGGCGCCTCTCTTTTCACCCTGCACCCCAAATATTCATCTTCACGTCTGCTCGCTCATAATCAAAGCGATTGATCGAACCCCGACCATGTGTCCTACTAGGCTGACCTAGTTCTCATTTGTCGGAACAGTCCCAATTCATGCCTGTTGTCCCTGCTTCATTATTAAAACTCCTGTTTCACTCTCAGCTGTGCCCTGGTGTGCACGACACATGATGTGGTCACCCTCGTTGGGACCACCTACAGCTTCTGCCTGGCCCCCAGCAGGGCCAGCAGCCCAAGGATGCTAACCCAGAACAGAGCCTGGTGGGCTCCCTGGAAAGACATGATACCCGCACCCTTTCACTGGTCATTAATGTCTGTCCCTGCCTCCCCTCCCAGGAAACCCCTGAGGAAGGAGGAGAACGGCACCAGTGTCGCTGAATACCCCATGACCTCCTCGCAGAGCAACAAAGGGGTGGACGTGAACAGTGCCGTGGTGTGAGTCTGCGGACCCGGACCTGCTGGCCAGAGGGGCACATTGGTGGCGTTAGTGGACCCGGGAAAGCAGGTGGACCCGAGCTGACACTGGGCTTGTCCTGGACTTCCGAAGGCGGAACCATCCTCTTCCCAGCCTTGCCCCTGGTCGGCTCGCGGGCAGGGCAGTGCAGACCGCGGGCCGAGCTGGGCGCCCCTGCACGCAGCTCCCAGGGGCAGCGCCGCCCTTCCAGGCTCTGCACGTCTCCTCCCTGTCTTGTCTTCGTTTTCCTGTCTTCCAGCCGCGCTCTGACAAATGCGGGGAGTCTGTCTGGCTGTCTGTCTGCTGGGCCAGGGAGGCATCCCACTTTAGCCAAGAGAAGGGTGATCCAGGGGCCACTCCCCTGCTCGAAAACCTCTCCTCCTCCCCAGCAAGACCGTCTGCTTCGCCATTCACCACGTGTCCCCACAGAAGCCATCGGCACAGCCACGAGACGTCCCCTTCCAGAGGTGCTTCCCACACACCTGTCACCGCATCTGTGACTGTCTTCAGTCTTCGGGGCCTGCCTCCTCCCTCCCATTCCCACCCACATCCGGGGCCCCTGGCTCTTGGCCCCTGACCCCCTGCCACGGAGGGCTGTGAGCCCAGCCCGTAAAGCCCCCTCCTGACAGCAGACAAAGGGGGCTCTTTGAGCATCTGACCTTCCAGGGGCAAAACAACTCACTGAACACCAGGCCAAGGAGCCAGGAAGGACCGAGCCTCTCTGTCTGTCCTCAGACTCATCCCCCAGCCGATCCTCCTAGGAACGGACAGCTCCGTGTGAGCCAGGCCCTGCCTACATCCGGCGGAGGCCGCCACTTGTGCCAAGCCCTCTGCGGGCGCCCCGGGCTAGGCCGACCCGGCCTGGTGCTGGGTCCCCCTGATGACACCCCTTCCCCGCCGAGGCCCTGACCAGGTTCTCAGACCCTCTCCTGAGAGCCCCCGGCCTCCCCTCACCCACGAGGAGGTGGTGTTCCCCAGTGCTCCCCTTGGAACGTCTCTTCCCAAGGTCTTGTGTTCCAAACGTGCTAAAACCTCCGGAGGGGGTTGGTGGACGAAGGGAAGGAAGGGGATGGAAGGAGAAGACGCTCCATGCCTGGTAATCCCGGTCCACCGGCCCAGTGGGCACACGACTAGCCCCGTGGAGACAGCGGCCTGTGGTCTGGCCTCCCCTGGTGGATTGGGAGAACACTTCCCACCCCGTGGTTCCCTCACCTCCCATACCATTGCTCAGAAGGAACTGGACACATGTCATGGTTCGACTCTCTCTGTGTAGGAACTTAGCTAGGTGGGCCCTGCCTGTCTTCCAGACCACCAGGCGTAGTTCTCTGGAGGGTATTGGCCACGGTGAGACTTGCCCATCCAGGTAAGCCTGACAGAAAACAAGTCCCCATTCGGGCTGAACCTTGGAAACCCGTTGTCCCGGAGCCCTTGTGTCCATGCAGGGGTCTGTGGTCCGTTGTGCTTCGGAGGGCAGAGGGGAGAAGGTGAGTTTGCTGGGACCCTAACTCGGGTCCTCCCCCAGGTCACCAGGAGCAGGCTGAAGACAGGCCCAGGCCCAGACCCTCCCAGAATCGTTCTTTCTTCTCTTCAGTTCTCTTCAGTGTGAGGACCTGTTCGGGGTTAGGATTTGGATTTTGCTTCCCTACCTACGTTAGTGCGGCACGGCGCCGCTGGTGGCCAGGCTCAGTGCCCCCAGCGGGTGGGCGCTCGGCAGTCCCCTCCGCCCACGCCTTCCACTCCCCCAAGGGATGCACGGGGCGGGGGGGCAGGAGGCCAGAGGGTGCGGGTGTGCAGTGGGTGCTTTCCCTCCTGGCCTGCAGCCTCCCGCCGAGCCCCTGCCTGTTCCCTGAGCAGACACCCAGGCAGGACCTCCGCCCTCAGCACGTGACCCCCTGGGCTCAGAGGGATGGGAAGGCCCCTTCAGTTGGAGGGGAGAATCCTGGCCAAGGGGTCGTGGAGGGGGTGGGCAGCCAGCCTGAAGAGACATCAGGGAGGCAGGGCAGAGGCCCACTTTGCACAACCCCACTGGTCCCACCTTCCCTGACGCTGGCTTCCACCTGGGAGGGTTTACCACTAGCCAGATCCTTCAGCCCCTGGCAAGGCTCCCTGTGAGGAACCTTGACAACCACCCACCACACTCTGGGACCAGTGTCCCCTTCCCTGGGGACACAGGAAAAGCTAACATTTATGTGTAAATTGCCCCAAATCACATTTGTAGTCTCTTCTCACTCAGTGAAAACCAAGAGAAGAACCAACCCAGTTCTTAAGAAAGAATCTACTTGAGAAGTCAACCCACCAAACCTACAACTGGCCATTAGGAAACTCTCACATGTGGCAGTGAGGGAACCTCACGGGAGTTTTGGCTTAAGTGACAAGAAGCGTCCATAAAACCACACGGCCTGGTATTTGAGCTCAGAACTTTTATTTAAGGAATGTATCTGCAGTCCCTCCACACAGACCAATCCTCAGACTCGCCCAAACCTTGAGGTCGAGAATGAAATGCCCATTTCTTCTCCGCCTTTTCTCAAATAGATATTTTTTAACCGTCTCCTAGTTGAGCCCAACTTAGAATGGCCCATAGGATCTCCCAGAGTTTTTAGGTGTTCCTTAGAAGCTTCTAAAGCAAGTTTTGGAAGAAAGACTAATAGCTGTAAAAATATAGACATATATATTATATATAGTTATATATATATATATATTTAAAGAGATATCTATATCTATATAAAATCACTGTACTCTCCAGATCTGTACAAAGTCCCAATTCAACAGCCCAGGTAGTGCGCCATCTAATGCATGAAGGTAAATACCCTGAGGTCTGCCTCCCGGACGGTGTGCCGAGCACCCACAGGAAGAGGGCTCTTGTCTCTAGGAGCTCCGTCTCCATGGACAAATGTGGGGTCCGGCCGTCGGGTCCACCAGCGAGCCACGACTGTGGATTTTGTGCAGAGACCACCCAGGGAGCAGGACAGGCAGCGCCGGGGTGGGGGGCAGGCTGGATGCCACTTACAAGGAAGAAAGTACCATGCCTTTTTTATTTTCAATAAAAATATACTTATAAAGATGACTGTCCATTGTCTTCTGCGGATGGGGGCGGGGGGCGGGTCCTGGGCAGTGGGGGGCATGGGAAGGACAGAGCCGGCTGAGTGTGGGGCTGTGACCTTTCCCGGAGGCTTTGCTACAAACCCAGGGCTGGGCTCCGTAACTTGCTTGCCTTATTTCCATACGGTTTTATCAGAACACCCCAAGGCCGGCGTTGATGGGGACTCCACGTTACCAATCCTGTCCCTCCTCCCCCCACCCAGCCATCTTGACCTTTGACTCAGTTGAGAAGAGGGTGACCAACTGTCCCAGTTTGTCCAGGTACCAGGCAGATGGGACCAGCCGGGTACCCTCATTTGCCAAGTGCTCATGGGAATCACGGCGGGCCACGCTGGAGGGGAGATGGGTCAGGCCTGTGGCCTCCTACTTGGTCCAGTGTCCAGACTTCAGCCCCCGCCCCCAGAGTTGGTCTGCAGCACCCCTTCACCCGACCAGTGGCTGGGAGCACCACCGCGGTGTGGCCTGCCCCGCACCTCCAAGCAGAGGGAGTCCAAAGAGCAGAGCACAGGCCGGCCCCAGGCTCATGGGCTCCCCAGCCGGAGTGGAGTGTGAGTCCCCTTTTCCAGCCGCACCCAGAGCAACCCTTCTTCCCAGCGGCCCCTGGAGAAAAGCGGCTCCCGTCCAATGGGCCCAAAGCAATGGAGGAAGTGTTGGCCCTGCAGCAGGAGTGTTCCCCATGGAGGGGTGAGCAGACCGGCGGGACATCAGGAAATGGGTGGGGCTGGAGTCTGAGCCCAGACAGGCGTCTTTGGCCTCCAGCCACTGAGGCGGACCCCAACCCATACCATTCCCCTTGGTTGGGGTGTTGCTGGGCCCGCCCCCCTCCCCCAGGTTCCCCAGGCTCCAGAGTTAGTTCAGTGGCAGCAACCCGGAGGGCCCCGAGCTGGGGGCCAGGTGTCTCCCGACCCCGTCCCACGGCTTGGGGGGTGGTCAGCTCCGGGCAGGGCTCTGGGGGCTGGGCGTGGAGGGGAGCCGGGGAAGTTCCCTCCCAGAGCCAGTAGAGCCCACCACCCAACCTGGGACTCCCTGAGCTGCCATTTGCCAAAACTTGACACAGGTCCTGGCACACAGGTCCTGTCACTGCTCCTACTGTCACTGCTGTCACAAGTCAGAAAAGGCCGCCTTCAGGCCCTAGAGAAGCTCCTCTGCCCGCCAGCCACCCGCATGGGTCCCCTCTGGGAGGCCGCGAGGATCCAGAGGGACACCTCAGGCCCTGGACACACGCCTGTGCGGTCTAGCCTGGCTGCAGCCACAGCAGCAAGCCGAGGCCCCCAGGGCCTCCTGGGGACCGAGCAAGGCCAGCCTGCGAGGGGGTGGAGGGCAAGGGTGAGTACAGGCCCTGGGGAGCTGGTGGCACAGGCAGCACCACCCACCTCGGCTGGGGGCCGCCTGCCAGCCTCCCACCTCCTCCCCCCTGTGTCCCGCTGCTGTCACCGAGGCGGTGGCATCCGCCGGTGTCCCTGTGCTAGAGTCACTGACCCTGGCCGGTGGGTGGAGGAAAGGCTCCTCCTCCTTCCCTCACCTCTTGCTGCACGAGAAACACCTAGAACACGGTCCTGTGAGGAGGGGTAAGCAGCTGCACTCAGTTCCAAGTGGTGGCCTCACCGTGGCCTCACTTTGGGCACACTCGCTGGCCCACCTAGCTCGTGACCCACCTCACTGGGCCAGTCACTTCCCCCGCCCCTAACCCCTGCCTGGGCACCAATGCCAACATCAGCCCTGGGGAAAGTACCGGACTCTCCTTGACGCGGGTCTGCGGCAGGCTCTCCGTCCCCAGCACCAGCAGGCCCCCCGGCCCGGGCTCCAGGCCCCGCCGTGACTGCCTCTCTGTCCTATTCCCGTGTGGCCACGTCTCACCTGCTCTCTCTCTGCGGCTGCCTCTTCCTTAAACACATGGACACAAGCCGCCCGTGCGCAGAGCCCGGTGACCTCGCCTTTTCAGCTCGGTGCCCACAGCCCTGCATGCATAGCTCCGACTTCCTACTCTCTTCTATGGAGACTTGGGTGCTCTCCTCTGTTGTCTGAACCCACGAGCCCCCGGAGAGCCTGTGTCCACTCAGACCCAGGGGGCTGACCATGCTGCGCCTTGGGGATTCAGAGAAACAAGAGGGGGCCCTGCCCTGCAGAACCAGTTGGGTGGTAGGGATGGACCCGAGATGTGCGCGCTAACAGCGACACCAGTGCAAAGGTGGAGGGACACCCTCGGCCACCTTCTCAGCGCTTTGTATACATTACCTCTCTCTACCCGCCTTGCAAGCCTAAGAGGCACGCAGGTTGTCCCCATTTCACAGGTAAGTAAACTGAGGTTCAGAGGGGTTAAGTGACTTACCAAGGGTCCAAAGAGCAGTCTGGGGCAGAGCTGATATTCAGATCCAGTTCTCTGTGGCTACAAGTTCTAGGCCTTTCCAACCCAGACAGGGCCTCAGATTTCAAATGGTGCTTTCCATCTCAATATACATCCAATTATTTTCCCATCTGACATCAAGAGGGTCTTCCTGGAATGGCTTCTCCAAGGGTGGGGACAGGAAGCAGAATCCTGCACCCCTGAGGTTGCACTGGGCTCTCATCATTCCAGCCGCCTGTTGGGCGCTGTCACCATGGCCTTGTCTACAATGGGTGGTCGTTCAGAGTCATTCCCTTGCCACGAGTCCCTGGCCTCAGGACCGTGCTCCTGCCCCCATGCCACACCCCTATTTCTTCCAGCAAGTGTCCTCAGGGGTCCCTTCTTGTCAACCAACCTCAGCCAAGGGCAGCCTCTGGCCAACAGAGAGGTTCTTCCAATGGTGAACCCCAAAAGGAATGGGGTCCAGGCTACATCTCTCTTCTCAAAGGAACTTCTTGAGTGAAAGCATGCTCCTTTCTTTGCCAAGACAAACACAAAAACCTTGTCCCATCCTTTCCCTGAGGCGTGAAGTAGAACACTCGGGAATTCTTCCTGGAGCCAAGATCTGCTCTGAGGTGACTCGCCGTCTCTAGCATTAAAACTAGAAGCAACTGGGAAATTTTCTATGTTACTCCTGGCAACCCCACCGCACACCTCTTAATTTAAAGACAAATGTCAGGGCGCCTAGGTGGCTCAGTCATTAAGCGTCTGCCTTCGGCTCAGAGTGTGATCTCAGGGTCCTGGGATTGAGCCCCGCATCGTGCTCCCTGCTCTGCTGGGAGCCTGCTTCTTCCTCTCCCACTCCTCCTTCTTGTGTTCCCTGTCTTGCTGGCTGTCTCTCTCTCTGTCAAATAAATAAATAAATAATCTTTTAAAAATATGAATAAAGACAAATGTCCTCCTTTCCGGGCTCTCTGACACACAGGGATTACGACATTCTGAACAGGGATTCCTAGAGGGGCAAGGCCCTGCCCCAAAGAGAGAGGCGCTCCGATGGCGGCCTTGCAGATATTCTGCTCACACGGGGCTGTATCCAGAAGTGAGCCCAGCCCAAGGAAGGGCAATCCCTGCCCAGGGACATGGAGGGGTCCTAAGGTGGTGACAACACAGCCCACCGCACAGCCAGCCAACAGTGAGGCTGCTCGGAAGCTGTCCTCCAAGAGCAGAGCTGAGGAAGGTCTGGGGCGTGAGGCCAGCTTCAATGCCACTGACTTTTGCCTGGAGGTTTGCCCTTCACCTTTCAAGCAGGACATATTCTCAGGGGCTCTCACGTTCTTTAGAGGAACTCAATTTTTCTATTTCACTTTTTATGTCAAACATCAAAAAAAGAGTGTGATAAGCGTGTCTGGGTCATGGGAAGACAGAGAGTTTCAGAGCCACAGTTGGGTTCACGGCCCGTTGATGACAAATGGCACTATCGCCATTATCGAGGGTGATGGGATAAGAAGCCGCTGGACGCCGTGGCTGGCTTGCCTCCCCTCCGCCAGGCCTCGGCACACATCGTGCCTGGACTCTGCGTCGAGCACTCTCCCTTCTCTGTCTCCCCACACTCCCCAGCAAGCTCATCCAGGCCCAGGGCTGCACGTCCAGCCTCAACTTCCCTACTCGCCTCCAGCAGCTCACTTCCTGTGAACAGCTCTCTCATCACAGCCTAACACGACTCCCCCTCCAGGGCCCCGCAACATCCCACCTTCCTCGTCTCCACCCGTGGCCTCATGTACCACCACTGTCTCTCAGGACAAGCCTTGGCGGTCATGCTCTCAGCCTCTGTGCCTCGGACCAGCGGCCAATAAACCAGCGAGTCCTACCATGTCCATCTCCGAAGCTCAGAGCTTAACTCAGCTTAACCAGCTTAACTCAGCAACCCCCACCCCAGTCCAAGCCCCCACCACCTGGACTCCAGGGAGAGTCCCGGCCTCGGCTCCCTGCTTCTACACCTGCGGTCCCCACCATCGGCTCCCACAAAAGCTGGGGGATCTTTACAAAACCAAGTCAGATCATACATGAGTTAAAAACCTGCCCACGACTTCTTCCACGATTGTAATAAAAGCCACACACCTTCCCCTGGCTCACAAGGCCCTTCCTGACTTGGCCCCCGCTTCTCCCACATCCCCAACCCCCCGGCCCCTCCGCTGGGCCACCTGGCCTCCCTGCTGCTCCTTAAGTGCCCGCTGATGTCCTCACAGTCACTCTGTCCCCAGCGGTCACCATGTGGCTTTCTTGGGCCCCCTGCTCATTGTCTCTTCTACTGCCTCAGTTCATTTCCATATAGAACTTCTCAGCCCAGGGGCCCATGTTGATACCTGCGCGCATTTTCTTTACGGCCTTCTCCTCCCATTAGGATAGAAGGTCCCTGAACAGGGGCCCACTCTGGTGTTTGGTTTTATTCATGGCCAAATCTCCAGCCCCTCAAACATTGCCTGGCACAAGAAATATTTGTAGAGTTAATTAACGGAGTAATTGTGGGTTATGAATTTAACACCATAAACACAGAATAAAAAAAAAATACAGCACTTTATTGCACATAACTCTTCAGAGCCCCCGCCTTACTGCGGGTCGGGGTGGGAGAGTAGAAAAACCCGGATTCGCAAATTGATGGCATTTGGGCCTCTTCTCATTTACCTAGTCTCTTTGGGATGATTCTGTCTCCTGGGTGGCTGCTCAGTCTTCGAGCCATCTTCCCAGGCCTGCTCCCCTCTAGAAGGCACCCAGGCGGACCCCTGAGCAGGTGTCTGGGGTCTCTGGTGCAGAGGGAGCCAAACTCAGATGGAACGGTCGAGGACCTGGCAGGTCTGGGGCCCAGCCTGGGCTGCTTCCCTGACAGGTGACTGCAGGGCTGTGCCTGGGTCCTTCTAGGCTCTGGGGGTGAGCAGTCTGCACCCCCATGGCTCCAGTGGCAAATGTCTGGACTGCAGAAATCTCTTCTCCTGACCACGGGCTCGGCCCGGCTTCCTGCTCTCAGCCCCAGCTATGGGGACTCCGGAGTCTGCACCCACATGCAGGGGGTGAGAGGGCTGGGGGGCCGGGGTGCAGGCGCTTCTCCTAAGGTTTCTGTGTCCCCGTGTTGCCGGGGTCCCCTCGAACTTCCAACCTGGGTGTTTTTACAACACCTCACCCCCTGGCCTCTGAGCCCTGCCCTACATTTGTCTCCCTTTTTTTTTTTTGCCAAGAATCCAGCAGAGTCCAGAAGAGGTGGGCTCTGTGCTTCCTCATCCCGTCTGACCAGAACTTTCTCTCCAGCTGAACCTCCTCCTGGCCCATGCTGTCCACGGAGCCAGGCTGGGAATGTGGTTTCCTGGAGAAGAAGAAAGAATATACCCATGTATTATTTTCAAAACACGATCCCCCTTACAAACACCAGGGTGTGTTCCTACTACGTGAAGTCCAAAGCACGACAGAACCCACCGCGTGGAGGATTTCCCAGCGGCTCATTCAAGCAGAGAAGCGTGGAGGGAGCCTTGAGTCACCACGCGAAGCCCAGCCACGCAGGGGGGCCCGCACTAGGGACTTGAGCCCAGTTCCCACTGCAAGCAGCGACTGTTCCAGCACAACGGCACCTGTCACGCGGCATTACAGTTTGAGGACCCCACGGCTGCGTGAACGTTGGGTGCTTAGCACAGAGCCTGGCATACCTAGGAGTGGCAAGCGCTCCGTAAAGGTTGGGTGTCCTCCTTGCTACGGCTCTCTCTCTGCGCTAGCTACCAACAGACATCATCTCACTCGCTCTCTGCAAACAGGCTGGAAGAGAGCAAGTACCATCTCTGTTTGGCCGTTGATGAAACCGAGGCTTATGGAGGGACGTGCCCACGCTCACAGGACAGGTCTGGGCCAGGTCTCCAACCGAGCTGGCTGCCCAGCCTGTCTTGCGTCCCCATCCTCTGCCTCCCCCAGCCCTCAGACGGGCCGCAAGCACTCTGAGCAGCAGGCTCTGGGTGCGCCCTGCTGTCGCTGTCAGGAACTGGCCTGATCCCCCTCTGCACAGCACTCCCACCCCCTGCTCAGCGGCGTGATTGTCCTCACCTGGAGTGTTTCTGTCCTTCATGCTTGATTACTTGCTGGTTCCTTTCTCTTCCAAGTGGCCACTCGAAGGAGCGGAAATCAGGGCGTCTGCCAGGCAGCCCCGGGAGGCTCCCCTCTCCACCAGCCTGCTGGTGGGGGCCTGTCTGGGCTGCATAATTAAAAAGCCAGCTCTTTGTTTCAACCAAATCCGCGGCTTCTGCCAATGTCCTGTGCCCCCCGCAGCAAAGAGCCGGTGCCAGGGGCTCACCGGGCACCACCCACTGACCTCCATTCTCAGAGGTGGGAGAAACCGGGAAGGCGGCAGACGGGGGAGCCCGGCGTCAATCAGAAATGAGATCAAACGGACGCGTGGGCATGTGGAGGGGCAGGGGCCCCAATCAGCAGCCACATGGATGGGGCAGAGGAATGGCGCCGGGGGCAGCAAGGCCACGAGGGGCTGAGAGCAGCCCCAAGTCCTCCTTCGTCACTGGCTGGCGGAGGGAGCGCATAAAACGTGGGGTCAGTCTTAACTGGGTGGCAAAGTCACACGGCCGCCTGGCAGGCGAATGTGGGACACAAGCCAGGCCTTGCAGATCAACGTAGAGGCAACAGGGCTTTGCTAAGTGGCTTTTGAGTCATCCTGCTCGGGAGACAGAGGTCAGCAGTGGGACCTGTATAAAACTGGGGCCTGTGTGGGCCATCAAAGAGATTTCAAACCCAAAGGAGAAATGGAAAGTTGAAGCTCATCAGCTAAACATACCGTGGGCCAAGGTCAACCAGTAGTCTGCCAGGTGGGGACTTTGGGGGCGCAGACCTCGCCGTCGGTCAGGGGGGCGGCGTAGGACTCTACCCATCAGTAACTATCTGATTATGTAGTAGAAGGGACCAGGGTGTTTGGAGGCAGGCAGAACTGGGTTCAAATTTTGTTCTACCTTTTACTGAGTGATTTCTGCAAGTATTATCTTTCTGTGCCTCGTTTTTCTCATCTGTAATATGGGGCTGATAATGGAAGTACCTTCCTCACATCGCTTTGTGACGATTAGATGAGATGTCATTCGGCAGCACTGGACAGGTAGTAAGGCCTCCCACATGGCAGCGAGGGTTACAATTAACTGAGGCAAGCGTCTGCAGGGCTGAGCCAACTCCCAGCAGCCCCCCAATCTAAGGGTTCATCATCAAACGCTTCAGTTCATAAATTTTTGTTCTTTCCCATAAAACTATTCCATTAAGTGGAACACTGAATGTGATTCAATGTGTAAGCTATAGTTTTTTTTCCAAATAGATGGATTCCCCAAAGCAAAGGGGAAAATGCCCTTGTCAGACGAAGCTGACGCTGGCTTGATGGGAATTTATGATAAATGATCAATAAACAGAAACACCAAGATGGAGCTGCCCCCAAGAAAGCCCTCGGACTTCTCTGCCCCATGCTCTTGTCACATGTTGGCCCAAAGAGCCCAGAAAAAGGGAGGAGATGTTAATCTTCATTGAGTGGAGCTCTGCCCTGAAGTCAGACACGGTCTCGTCCTAATGCTCTTACAGCCAGCTGCCTGACCTTGGAGAAGTCCTATAACCTCTGGGCCTCAGTGACCCCACCTGCAAAATGGGAATCATAGTGTGGGGGGTGCTAAGAGGAGAAAAGGTAACGTATGTAAAGTGCTCAGGACCTAGTAGACACTCAATCCATGATGGCTCTTTTGGTTTCTCTCGAAACCTATTCAAGAGGCTTCCTGCTTGTGGCTCCTGTCGGTGGAATGAACTGGCCAACCTTTTCTGAATAAGAGTTTAGCCATCTCCCAAAGGGATCAACTCTCAGGAAAACATGGGTCTGGTACTATTCCACCGAGTTCCAACTACTTCCATTACTGTCAAAACACTCCATCTGCCCGAATATACATATTTGCAAATTAATTCTACTAAAGAAGTAATGAAATGATCCACATTGTCCAGTTATCACCAGAGGCCCTTCAACCCCAGCTCAGGAAAGAGTCTTGGTGGCTAACCCGTCTTCTCTAATCCAATCCCATCCAATCCTTATTTGGCCTGTTGTAGCTTGGAAATGGAGCAGTTGTTGCAAGCACTTGACCTCAGAGAGGACCCTCTGGGAAGAGATTTGCTGAAAACATCCCGACGATAGGCAGAACGACACACTTGCAAAGAGAGGATTCCGGTACAGTGGAGACTGGACACCCTTGGCTACTGATCACGTTTGGCTCTCATGGCCTTGTAGGTCTTGCTTCTGAGGGACTAGCTGGAGGAAAAACCAGGTGAGTCTGCAGCTGTGAGCTGTCCCCTCGAGTGATCTTCTTAAGCCGGCACTGATCTTCCTGGCGGTCCAGAGATTCTGAAGTCTCCCAAGTGCCATCACAGTCCTCCACCCACGTGAGCCTTCCATCACCCCGAGAGATGGGTAGATAGCTCCATTTACAGATAAGGAAAAACAGAAGTCCATAGAGGTTTAATAGCTTGTCCGAGGTCACCCAACTAGTAAGAGGCGTGTCCACTGCACACGATCATGGAATCAACTCATCTGCAGATTTGGGCTCAGTCTCCCCGTGGGCATCTCAGAATGTTCTCTTCACACTCTGAAGCCAGTAGGATTCCACAGCGGAGGGAACATGGGATCTACACCTTGGCCCTTCTCCAAGCCAATGATCAGGACTGGCCAACTCGGGATCAGGCGAAATTTGTTGGATTCTCTGTGTCCTCTGCGGCTGCCAGGCTGCCACGTGGGGCTGGGGTGTGTTGGGCAGTGGTCAAGAGCACGGTGGTTGGGTTAGACAGCCTGTGGTCAAGTTTCAGCTCTGCCTCTTACTCGTCGTGTGACCTCGGGCAAGTAGCTTTGCTTCCCTAGGCTTTAACGTGCGAAAAAGAACAGGAAGGCGTAACTTCGAGTGCTTTCCGTGCTCCAGGCATTGCTCCCTTTCCTCGCTTTCTTTTCTCACCTCAACAACCCTGTGAAGGAGAATGTGTCATGGTCCCTGTGGAACTGAGGAGGAAATATTAGTAACAAAATTTCGAAAGCCCTGAGGTGGCAGGAAGCTATAGCCACGCAAGGGTTCCACGCGCATTCTGTCCGTGGTCGTCAACCAGGCCAGGGGTCAGCAGACTTTTTCCATAAAGGGCCAGGTGGTAAATATTTTAGGCTTTCAGAGCCGCACATTGCTGTCCCAGCTCTTTACCTCTGCCTTTGCAGCACAAAGGCGTCATAGACCATAGGTACATGCTGGGTGCGGCTGTGTTTTGATAGAACCTTACAGAAACAGGTGGGCTGACCCCTGATCTAGGTGAACGGTTTCTCCTCTTACTCGTTAGGGCCGACCCTGCTCAAGTGCCTTCTGTCCTCTCTTGTCCTAACTCTTTTCTTGCAAGAGCCTAAGTCTGACTTGCTGGCGGGTGGGAGAGGGTGACTGACACAAGGCTAGAAGAAGATGACGACACTGGGGGACGGGCCTGAGGACAGCGGAGGCCAGAGAAGCAGCTTACTGGTCTTTATAAACCAGGGAAGTGGCAGGGTCCCAGCAGGGACAGTATTTGGGTCAGGCTGGCAGGACAGCGGGTCACAGTTCTCAGGGGTAAGAAGACCTGCCTGGGTGGGGCCAAGACCCCGATTGTGACTGGGGTAAAGGAAACATCCCGGACAGCAGTAAGTTTTAGATAGGGGCGCAGGCAAGAGGGCTGAGTTGAGGGTTCCTCTCCAGCCCTTGGGGGGGGGATGCAAATACAAGAGAAACTGAGGCAGCAGTCCATTGAAAGAACGGGGCTTGGAGAAGAGCCTGGGGAGGACTCCAGACCTTGTCTGCTGGTAGAACGGGGCTGCCTGTAGTGGGGTGGACTCAGGACGAGCCAAGAGTGGCATCAGTCAAACCCGCCACACAGAAAGAAGCCAAGTCCTCCTCTGCGGGCCTGTTTCCATTACCCCCTCCAGGAATCACTGCTCGAGAAGAAAATGTCACAGTTCAGCCCTTGCTAAGCCCCCTGGGGAGCTCAAGAAAGACCAGTTGCTTAATCAAATCCATTCCGTTCAAGGGACGTTAATTACACTGGGGGTACGTGCCAGACCCTGGGGATACAGAGACCGGACAGAACCTCTAAGCTGTCACGGTTTCCAAGTGCAATAAATACACGCACGACTTTCTACAGAAGTCAGAACGTTGACGGAGGCATAACCAAGCACAACGGGGAGGATTCTAGCTGGGGGGAGGCCTTTCAGAAGAGCTCCTTCATAAAACAGGAAGAATGACCTAGTTTCTACATTCTTAATCTGGGGACCGACTGGTTCCCTGCAAGTTCTCATAGGGATGAAGTTCGGCCACCCTGTCTTTCTAGAACTCATGCGAAACGCTTCAACATTTGAGGACCTGTTTCCCCCTGAGAAGCATGAAGTTCTCAAACTTCCCAGTGGAAGAGAGAGGCCTCTTGATGATAACCGACATAAAAAAATAATAATAATAAAGAATAATAAAGAAAAAAAGAGCAATGCCTCATGCCCTCAAGGGATGTTCTCCTTCCTGGAGAACAGACTTCAAATAAACTGTGTATTTCTCTTACCAGATGACCTGAAAGAAAGAAAGCCTTTTCCTCTCAATAGCTGTATCTAATTTTAAGGGAAGTTAGAAGTTTTACAAGTTTATAAGCAACGTATAAACTGATTTTTAAAAAACCCCAGGCTCACAAAGATAATAAAAAAAATGCATTTAATAGCATGTCAATATACAGCTTAAATGTATAGTAAGTCTTCTTGTAGTCAGTGCATTACAGGGATAGAGAAGAGAAATATCATTTGTGAATGCACAGTCAAATGCTAAGTAGAAGTGCTGATAAATCTTGGTGCTCTTACACTATTAAAATCCCATTTTATGAAACATAACTCCAGGTGCAGTGCTCTGTGCCAGTGTGGGGGGTCGTCTGGTCCAGTATGCAATCTACAGTTTTAAATTGAATTGTATACAAGTATTAACAAAAGAATAAAATTTATTATTCACAAAACTAAAGTGGTTCTCATAAAGCTTACAAGAAAGTACAGCCTAGAACGAATGAGTTGAAAAATTAGTTTTAAAAATAATAAAACTTACTGGACAGTTTTGGAAAATGATATTATAAAACAAAGAAAAACCATTGGCACAGTTTAACCACCTAATTTCTAAGTGCACTTTGTAATGGTCCTTGCAAGCTGCCACTTTTCCCAGGATAATGACAAAAAGCTTCAGTCAAGTGTCACTGGCTTATGGTGACGGGTTTTTTTTTTTTTTTTATTGCATTGCCAAGAGTGGATTTTAAGAAAAAACACTACAAAGGTTTCAAAAACCCTATTTATTCTCTATCATCAAAAATAGCAACAGGGGGACTTATACAACTTTTCTGTGAGTACCCACCAGTCTATTGTTTGTTTTTTTTTTTTTCTTAAAAAAAATAGAAGTTAGTTAAAGAAAAATGATTCGGTTTTTAAAAAATAATGTAAGGAAACACTTAATCAGATAGCCCAAGGAGTCATCAGAAAGATGTGTAGCAAGAAAGCTTCATGTTTTGGGCCCTCTCCGGCCTTTTGCACGTCTTTTTTTTTTTTTTTTTTACTAAACTAGAAAGAGAATGTACAGTACCAATATGTCCCCAACCTGCTTGGATCAAATTGTTTTGTTTTGAAACCCATTATTGCTAAACCAGAGTGTTGACACTGAGAGCCGAGGAGTCCGCTCATAGAGGATAAAATTGAGAGGCCGCGTCCGAGGACTGGATCTCCACCTGGGCCATTTTGAACTGGGTACACTGCAGCCACTTGCGGAGGGCCACCAGGCCGGCGCTGCTCGGGGCCGAGCCGGGCAGCGTCCTCAGGCTGTGGTGGTTCACGTTGTTCTGAATGGCCTGGAGGCGAAGCTGGAGTCCGGCCGATAAGTGCTGTTGAGGAAGGGCGAGACAGCGAGTTTAGTTTCTCTCCTTCCAGGGTCTGCCGTCTACCCAAGGGAGCGCCAGCCCGGGCTTCTCCTGCAGGCAGAACTCTCCTGTGGCGCGAGGGCCGCCAGGCCTCAACACAAAGGCCAACCTCTCACGTTTGGCGGTGGGCAGGGTGGCGGACGCGGGCCAGGGACTGAGATTCTAAAGTCACTCTGGCCCAGGTCCATCCAAGTAACGCCATTTCCACCCCGACTCATTCGCTGCAAGGGGAACGTACGCTGACGCGCTGGGTTAGGGGTGGACGCACATACGTGTCCCCCAGAGCCGGTCGCCACACGGGCCTGGGGCTTGGGCTCTGCTGCCAGTTCCCTGGGTCCAGATCCTAGCCCCCCTGTGGACAAGTCTAGAACAAGGTTTTTCTGTGTTTGAATTTTTCTCATGGGCAGACTGGGGAGAGTAACACCTCATGGGGTTTTCTTTTAAGGGTGAGTTCATGGAGGGTTTAGGATAGAAGTTGGCACAATAGTTGCTCGGTACATTTTAATCATGATTGTAGTCTCTCTGTTCTCGTGGTAATGCACACAAAGAGGCTAGGTTGTAAGCTCTGTTGGCCTCGGATTTCCCTAGAGCAGGGGGAGGGGCAATCTGGAAAAAGCAACTGTTTTTACAGGAAAAGCACAAGAGAAGGTTTTCAGCAGTGCAGGCACCCCCACCTGTGGCCACAAATGGCACCAACACCATGACCCCGGACTCAAAGCCGACCTTCACTGCTGACAGCTGCATTTCTCTCTTGGTGTCTGGGGACCTTGAGGTCAGCCCTCTTCTATTCACTAACATCCCTCCCTAACTCTGAGAAGAAATTCAGCAAGAAGGTTTCCACCTTCTCCCCTGTGCTCCTGGTGCCGTAGACAGAGCCCAGTTTTGGGTGGGGCAAGTGGCTAGCTCTGCCATCATCATGTCGAGCCCTAGGAACCTTGACTAATCATGGAGTACGTCTGGCCCAACAATGACGATGCGTCACTCAAGGTGGGGCCTACCGATGGGAAAGACACGGGGATAGGGTCCTTCCCTTCCTGGCTGTGGAGCCCTGGCCAAGTGATTCCTCTTTCTGATCCCGTGTTTCCTCATCGGTAGAACAAGGGGGCAGGACCCTTCCCTTCTGGCTCAGTTCTGTCATTCATTCAACGTTAGCCTTCCTTAATAAAATCCTTCCTGTCACAAAAAGTCTATTTTATTTTTCTTTAAAGTTTATTTATTTCATTTATTTGAAGTAATCTCTACACCCAACGTGGGGCTTGAACTCACGACCCTAAGATTAAGTCACATAATCTATCGACCGAGCCAGCCAGGCGCCCCACAAAAAGTCTATTTTAGTGGCCAGGAAATAGCCTGAATATGCCTGGGCTCAGAGGCCATGCGTGTCCCCAGAAGGTGGGATGAGCCTCGCTCGGACTCGGCTCCCCCCTCCACTTGTACCCTCATGGATAGCATATAGTACAAGCATGGCCCCTGCCATCGCCTCAGCCTGCACGCCCCATCCTCGGCCTACAGGGTCTCCCGCTGTATCAGCCCCCTGAGGCCAGGAGGAGGGTGAGGTCACCTTTCTCCACAGCAAGTGGCGCCTCAGGGAGCGCTGTTAATGTTATGACCCTCTCTGGAGGGAACTGAGCTTCTGGTCTACCCAGCGATGACTTACCTTGATATTTGACTGAATCATTGGCAACCACATAGGTATCAGCTGTGTGGAGAAACACAGAAGCCTTGTTATTCGCGTTCTCCGTCCCCACCCCCATAAGCTTCAGCTACCACCTGGGAAGGCTGGGCACACAGAACCCCTTTAACATCACAAAAGGGATGGGACCCTGCTGTGGAGTTATCCATTAACGGAAAAACATCTTTCTGAGGCCAAACCCCGCTGAGCTGGTAGCATTGGGAGGTTAATGAGTGGCCCCCATGAGTGCCCGGAACACACACTCTAGAGTCAATGACTGATTGTCTCTTGAAAGCTACCACACACGGGAAATGAAATGTGTATTTATTTAATTAAATCCTCACTTTCTTGAAATAGAATTTCCTCCACGGGGATCTCTAAAATGGAGTCCCCCGAGTAGGACGGCGACTCTATTTCCCGTAGTTGTTAAGAATACCTCGCCAGGAAGTGGCCAAAATCCTCCAGTGGTAGGAAAAAAGCACTCCCCGAGGTCGCCTGACTGTGATCTGGAAGGGGGGCCACAACAAGAGGGACTTGGGCCAGCAGCGCGGTGGCACGCAGGCAAGCGGAGGGTCCCTGCTCTAGCAGAGAGCGAGGTGCTCAAACTGCAGGCATGTGGGGCCTTGCCCTTCCGCTGCCCCTCTGTCCCACCTGAGCCCCTCTGCTGTGCCCTTCCTAGGAGGTCACAGGGTGTCTGGCCCAAGGGCCTCCAGCAGCAGCTCTCCTCTCCCTGCTCTGGTCTCTCAGCCATGGTTCATCCCTCTGGACCAAAAGGCCTCATAAATCCAGAAGTCTGGGACAGAATAGTGTTTCCCAGAGTGTGTTCCACAGCTCTCTAGTTTGGTGGGTTTAAATGGGGGGTGGGGGGCGCTGGTCCAGTAAGTTCGGAAATGCTAGGTTCCTTATGAGGGCGCGGCTCAAATCTTTAACACACGAATAAGCATCGTATCTCTCCGCTCTGTATTCCTTCCAACCCCCTCCTCCTGTTCAATAGAGGAGTACAGTTGTCATGGGCTCTATCGTACCCCCTCAAAATACACGGTAGTCCCTACCCACACTGCTTCAGAATGTGACCTTATTTGGAAGAGGGATCCATGCAGATGTAATTAGTTAAGATGAGGTCATTCGACGGTAGGGTGGGCCCCTCATCCAAGATGACTGATGCCCTTATAAAAAGGGGAAAATCTGGACACAGGTCCGCCCACAGGGAGAGCCCCACACAAAGATGAAGGCAGAGGTCTACACGCCCAAGAACGCCAAAGACTGCCAAAAACCCCCAGAAGTGAGGGGGGTGAAGGATGGAACAGACTCCGCATCACAGCCCTCACAGGGAACAACTCTGCCGACCCCTTAACCTCAGATTTCTGGCTTCCAGAACTGTGGGATAAGAAGTTTCTGTGTTTCAGCCACCCAGGCCCTGGTACTGGAACAGCGTATGGTATGCACCAGAGGATATAATCGGACTAAAACTCAAAATATCAGAAAATGTAAAAAAAAATTTTTTTTTAATCAGAAAATTACATTTTCTTTCTGCTTCCTCCAACCACCAACCCTTACAACAAACTGTGGGATTACAAAGGTCAGTGACAGAGAAAGCTATGTTCTCTGGCCATTAGCAGGACTGGCTCATGTAAACATTCTGATTGGGAAAAATAAACTAGTCTAACCACTTCCTTTCCAATGTCTATACAATGACAAAAAACAAGCTCTAAGGGTCCTAATGTCTACAAACTTTTGTAACTTTTGTTGACTTCTAAGCTATTTAATATGGGGCAGGCCCATATGCCTCTTGGCATTTAGGAGAGACCCAAACTAACCTCCTGTTAAGATCCTGAGGGACCAAGCAGGGTAGGAGCCAAGAAGCACTGAGTACTCTGACCCTGGGTGGACACCTTTCCCAGAGCTATTCTTGGGGCTAACGGCCTGTATGAGGCAATCAAGGGAAATAGTGAGGTTGGTTTGAGAAAGGTTTTTGCTATTAGCCCATTTATGAAACATGTGACCATATCATTCTAATACATACCCACAAAGGACCTTCAGGGTTGTTATTTATGAATCTCATGACTAAAGTCTTCAAGTTAAATCTCATAATTATTGATAGCATTATATAATCCAACAGTCATTCTACTTCAGGAATGCTAATCTGACTTACTGAATAACATTCATTTCAGTTCCCTTTTGCTAGTGGCTCCTACAAAGCTGTCAGTAAGAATTAGATGTAATGTATTCTGGGTTCTGTAATGTAATTATAATAAAGTTGGTTGGGGGTTTTTTCCCTCTCCAGAAATGATATCCAGAAAACTGAAGGACATTAAAAAAAATAGGTTGTTTTTCACCAAAATAAAAGTGATACCTTTCTTCTTATCTTGGTTTATGCTACAGGATCAAGACTTTCTGCTCAGTTAGAATATATTCATTTCACTCCATGCTTGTTCCAGGCCTCGGTGTGAAATTTTCTCTTTCAGCAAAGATGGAGTAACAAAGACCAGTTTTACCCTCCTGCCTCGAACAACTAAAATTTCAGACAGAGTTTATGAAACAATGGTTTTCAGACCCTGGGCATCAGCAGGGCAGCACAGCGATCCCTGAGGGAGAGGAAACAAGGTAAGCCCTACAATTATCCTAGCTCACTGCCTAGAAAGTTTGCAGGACCTGGGCAGAGCCTGACTGTTTTCCTGAGTTGAGGAAATGCAGCTGGGAGTCCAGGGAGGCGAAGGTGTGTTGTTTGTCAGGCAGAGTACTGGAGAGGAGGGTTGCACAGAAAGAGAGACAGAGAGACAGCGAGAGAGAGAACTCTAAAGATCTGTAAAGGGTCCCCCTTGAGTCATCAGCTACATAGTGACCAGTGCACTCATGTGAGAAAACTACCCGAGGCTGAAGAAAAAACAACCCAAAAAGATTAGAGTGGCGATCACACAGTGTCAGCAATGGTTTGTGTTCCCACAAATTAGAGTGGACAATTCCTTTTTTTTTTTTAATTTAAATTCTTTAACTAACAGAATATCAAGTAGAATACTCACAAAGCTATTACCTTAGTGCTGAAGAAACGTTAGCTCTAGATGAAATGCAGCTCTGATCACCTGACAAGGCTTAAAAGCAAGTCTCAAAAGGAAAAAACTACTCTAAATAATTTAACAATATCACAAAATACAGCTCAAAAAATATTTATAGGGATACGAAAATATCCAGCACCCAAGAAAGTCAAATTCAAAATGTGAAGAATGTAATAAAAAATTAGCAGGCATACAAAGAAGCAAGAAAAGGCGACTTATAATGAGAATAAAAATCAATCAACTGGAGGAGCGCCTGGATGGCTCAGTCCGTTAAGCATCCAACTCTTGATTTTGGCTCAGGTCATGATCTCAGGGTTGTGAGATCAAGCCCCACACTGGGCTCCGCACTGGGCATGGAGCCTACTTAAGATTCTCTCTCTTCCTCTGGCAGTCACCCACTTCTAAAAAGAAAAAAAAAAAAAAGGAAGAAAGAAAAGAAAAGAGAAAAAGAAAAAAGAAAAAAATCAACCAACTGGAAAAGACTCCAAAATGATATAGATAACAGAATCAGTAGAGAAGGACACTAGAACAGTTATTGTAACTATGTTCCATATGGTCAAGAAGGTAGAGGAAATACTGAGATGTCGAGTAGAGGCATAGAAGGAAATACTGGAGAAACAATAGTTGATACTTTTTCAAATATAAAGAAAACTATAAATCCACACATCCAAGAAGCTCAACAAACCCAAGCATAAGAAACATGAAGAAAACTACACCAAGGTGCTTCATTATCAACTTGCTTAGCAATGATGGTAAAGAGAAAATCTTAGAAGAAGCCAAAAAAAAAAAAAAAAGAAAAAGAAAAAAGGACATATTACATACAGAAGAAAAAAAATAGAATAATAGAGATTTCTTGTTGGAAACAACTGGGCAGTTGGAGTAGAGGAGCAATATCTTTAAAGTACTGAAAAAAAAAAATCTAACGTTCGAATCTAGAATTCAATACCCAGTGAAAATATCTTTCAAAAACGAAGGCAAAGTACATACTTTCTCATGTACAAAAGCAAAGGAATCAATCACCAGCAGACCTGTGTAAGATATAGTAAAGGAAATCCTTTGGGCAGAAGGAAGAAGTTTAGATCTATAAAAGGAGTGAGAAACACTGAAAATGGCAACTATAAATATGGCAATAATAGCATATATAAAAAAACACTGAAAAAATGTTAAGTCTCTTTAAGAGATAACTGACTGTTTAAAGCAAAAATAGTAAGAATGTGTGGTTTGGTTTATAACATACACGGAAGGAAAATGGATGACAGCAAGGTTGGAAATGGATGGATACTATCATTCATTCTTATAGTATACACGAATATGATATTACTTGAAGGAGACAGTGATAACTTAAAAATGTACACCATAAACTGCAAATCAGCCACAAAAAACTAAAACATATAGCTAATAAGATAACTAAAGAACACACTTCTACTTCTAAATAACTCGTGGGAAAAGAAGAAACTAAAAGGAAAATTAGTAAATATTTTGAATTGAATGGAAATGGAATATTTGGAAGAATGCAGCTAAAGGAAGAAATTCAGAGCGCTAAACACTGATGATAGTACAGAAGTTTCTCAAAAGAACAACCTTCCATCTTAAGAAACTAGAAAAAGAAGAGGAAATTGTAGCCAAATTTAATCATTAAAAACTCAAGCCAACAGAAGGCAAATGGAAAAAAAAAAAAGGAATAAGAGACAAAGAACAGATGGGAAATACAGAAAACAAATTGCAAGATGACAGATTTAGGCCCAACAGTGGCACAAAACACATTAAATGAAGATAGTTTAAAGTCCCTCAACTAAAAGGAAGGGATTGTCAGACTGGATTTAAAAGAAATGTAACACCCAGCTACGTCTGCCTGTAAGAAATATACTGTAAGCATAAAGACGCAAATAGGTTAAAAAGCAAAAGGATAGGAAAAGATAGACCATCTAACACTAGTCAAAGGAAAAACAGACTGCCTTTATTAATATCAAAGTACTGTTCATAGCACAGAAGATTACTGAGGGTGAAGACAGCCCCTGAAGAACGCATTTCATCAAGAAGACCTAATAATCTTAAACATTTATGCACCTAATAACAGAGATTCACAATACAAGAAGCAAAAACTGGAAAACCTGAAAAGATGAATAAACAAATACACAATTATAGAGATATTTCAATACTCCTTTCTCAATAATTGATGGACTAAGTATACAGACAGCAGGAAGGACATGGAAGACTTGGACAAGCACCATAGGAAACTACACCCTACAACAGCAGAAGACACATTCTTTCCTGTGCACGTAGGGCATTTACCAACATAGACTATGTTCTGGGCCATAAAATAAGTCTCAATAAATTTAAAATGATTGAAATCATATACAGTATGTTCTCTGACCACAAACAGGAACTAAAAACCCATAACCAGAAAATCCCCAAATATGTGGAAACTAAATAATATATTTCTAGATAACCAAAAATGAGTCAAAAAAGAAAGCAAAATGGAAGTTAGGAAGTATTTTGAACTGAATGTAAATGAGAACACAACATATCAAATTGTGGGATAGTGCTAAGCCAGTGCTTAGAGGGAAATTTATAATAGACAAGAGTGAGTTAAAGCTAAAGTAATCAGAAGAAAGAATATAATAAACAGAAATCAATGAAACAAAAAACACAGAAAATCAATGAAAACAACTCAAAAGCTGGTTATTATTTTTTAATCAAAACTCACTAAAATTGATATGCCTTTATACAGACTGACCAGGAAAAAAAGTCACAAGTCACCAATGTCAGGAATTAAAGAGGTGACATAACTACTGATCCTACAGCTATTAAAAGTATATTATGAGTAGCTTCATGCCAATAAAATTGACTACTTTGATGAAACAGACAAATTCTTTGAAAGACATACACTACCCCAAAGATCACACAAGAATAAACAGATAAATAGCCCTACATCTATTAAAGAAATTGAATATGTAATTAAAAACCCTTCTGCAAAGAAAATTTTAAGCCCAGGCAGTTCCACTCATGAATTCTATCAAATATTTATGGGAAGAATAACACCAAATATATACAAACTTTTTCAAGAAACAAAAAAAGGAAGAAACAGAAAAGGAAGGTCTCACAACAAGGCAATCTTTACCCTGATACCAAAACCAAAAATAGTTATCGCAAGAAAAGAAAATTACAGTCCAACATCCCTCATGAACATCAATGCAACAAATTATTTTAAAATGTTAGCAAATACAATTCAGCAAGATATAAAAAGGATAGATAATACACATCACAACCAAGTATGGTTTGTCCCGAGAATACAAGATTGGTTTAACATGCAAAAATCAGGGAAGCCTGGGTGGCTCAGTCAGTTAAGCATCTGCCTTTGGTCCAGGCCATGATCCCGGGGTCCTGGGATAGAGCCCCACGTCGGGCTCCCGGCCTGACAGGGAGACTGCTTCTCCCTCTCCTCCCTGCTCGTGCTGTCTCTCACTATTCTCTATCTCTCAAATAAATAATAAGTAAAAAATCTTTTTGAAAAAACATGCAAAAATCAATCCATAAAATTTATCTTGTTAACAGTCAAGAAAGAAGAGTCAAATAACCGTCTCAATAAATGTAAGAAAAGTATTTGAAAAGTCCTACATTTATTCCTGACAAAAATTTGTAGCCGACCAAGAATAGAAGGGAACCTTGTTCTGTTTGACAAAGAGTACCTATGAAAATTGACAGCTAACATTTAATGAGGAAAGATGGATGCTTTCTTCCTAAGATCAGGAACGAGGCAAGGTTTCCCACTCTCAACGACTTCTATTCAACTTGTTTAACTAGAGGATCTAGCCAGAACAATGCAACAAGACAAAGAAATAAAAGGTATAAAGACTGGAAAGGAAGAAACAGAACTGCCTTTATTTTTGCACATAACACAACTGTCTATACAGAAAAGCTGATGACATCTACAAAAACGCTACTGGCACTAATAAATGAGTTTAAGAGTTCGCAGGGTAAAAGAGCAATATAAAATCAGCTGTATTTCTAAATACTAGCAATGAACAATCACAAATTTAGATATAGAAAAACCCATACCACTTAAAATACCCTAAAACTATGATATACGTAGGGATGAATTTGACAAAAATATGCTAGTCCTGTACATAGAAAACTACAAAATATTTCTGGAAAAAAAGTTAACAAAAGCATTTAAAAAATATACTGTGTTCATGGATTGGAAGACTCGATATTGTTAAGATCTCAATTCTCCTTGGATTAGACAAAGATTTTTTAAAAATACAACAATAAAGCATGACCCATAAAAGAAAAATTTGATAAATGGTACATCATCAAAATTAAGACCTTCTGCTCTTCGTAAGACACTGTTAAGATAATGAAGACAACCACAGAGAAAATCTTCACAAATTCCATATCTGATAAAGGACTTATGCCTTAAAATTCAATTATAAGGAAAAAAAATCCATCCCAACTAAAGAAATGGACAAATAATTTTAATAGACACTTCACCAAGCAGATACATGGATGGCAAATAAGCACATGAAAAGATGTTTAATGTCACCTGTCAACAGGGACATGCAGTTTAAAACCATGATGAGGGGGCGCCTGGGTGGCTCAGTCATTAAGTGTCTGCCTTTGGCCCAGGGCGTGGTCCCAGGGTCCTGGGATCAAGCCCCACATTGGGCTCCCTGCTCCGCTGGCAGCCTGCTTCTTCCTCTCCCACTCCCCCTGCTTGTGTTTTCTCACACTGGCTGTGTCTCTCTCTGTCAAATAAATAAATAAAATCTTAAAAAAAAAAAAAACCATGATGAGATATCAGTACACAATCTGTAGGGTGATTAAAAATGAAAGACTGACTATACAAAGTGTTGAAAAGATGTGTAGCAACTGAAATGCTCACTCACTGCTGCTGTGAACGTAACAGGGCACAATCACTTTGGAAAACAGTTTGTCAGTTTCTTGAAAAGTTATACACACATCATGTGGCCTGGCCAGTCCGCTCCTGGGCATTCATCCAACATACATGAAAGCATATATGTCTACATCAACACTTGCACATGAATATTCATAGCAGCTTTATTTGTACTGGCCCCAAATTGAAAACAGCCCATGTGTCCATTAACTGATGAATGGATAAAGAAAATGTGATATAGCTACACAATGGAACACTATCAAGAAAAAGAAATGGTCTATTGATACATGCAACCAAATGGATTAATTTCAATAGAATTCTGAATGAGAGAAGGTGAGGAAAAAAGCTTGAGTATTATATAAATCCATTTATATAAAGTCCTAGAAAATGCAAACTAGCTAATAGTGACACAAAACAGACCAGTAGTTGCCTGGGGATGGGGAGGTAGGATACAGGAGTGGTGGCAAAGAGAGACTAGAAAGAATATGGGAAAACTTTAGGGGTGCAAGGGATATGTTCATTATCTTGATTATGGTGATGTTTTCATGGGTATAATGTATGTGAAGACTTATCAAATTATACATTTTAAATATATATAGTTTACTGTATCTAAATTATACCTTAATAAAGCTACAAAAAATAAAATCATGTATGGTCATCCGAGTGTGAGTCATAGAGTTTCTCTCATGGTGTTGACTTTTGCTGTTGACTATCAAGCTCTATCTAACCCATTTGAACCAGCTACCTTGCAGTGTTCTGAAGAATGTCAAGTTTTCTCTAAAAATGGGTTGCTTTTCTTCAGCATCGTGTGAGTTAACTTGACAAGTGAATTTTATCGAAGAATAGGGTCAACCAAGGAGCGAAACAACAAGTTATAAGGTCCCAGACGGATGCGCTCTGTGTGCTGGGGGTTGGTGATGGTGGCAGAGACAATAGAATATACACGTGACAGATAAACAGCAGGTGGAACTGGTAGAGGAAGGGCAAAGAATCAGTGAGATGAAGAGGTGGAAGGATAGGAAGGAAAGGAAAAAGAGGGGAAGTGGATAGTGAGTGAGAAGATAGTGAGTAAGAAACCATGTTATTCTTTAGTCTAATTTTTATTATATTAGTATGTCTGATGTCCTTGGGCAGATGACAAATACTTAAATTACTTTTGTACACTAAACAGTGATTTAGGATAGTAATATTAGAAACGAAATTAATTTACCTTAGAGAAAAATACTAGCCAACAAGTTCAACAACGAAAGACGATTTTCCTTGGTTTTCTGGATATCTTACAAGATGCGACACCACCAACCAATTTATATAAGGTCGTTTTCAGATCAATGTTGCCCAGTAATATTTTCATTATTGGTCTTAACATGCCATCATGGTCCAACATCTCTAACACAGCTAGAGTCCGTCACAGTCGAGCAAGGGCAAAAATAACATGATAACCATATGGAGAAGGGTTGTTACATGAGCCTGAACCCTCCAGCCCCCAACTCTGGAAGTCAAAACCAAATCAGTTTTATTTTCCTCTTCGAAGGCACATTCAAAGTACATTCACATTTGTTTTTAGCAGCAAGAAACGGTCTATAAAAATCATAAGATTTTCCTACCTTGACAAAAATTGTTGAATTGCATTCTTGCAATGCCTCCATTAAACTAATCACATGAAGACACACCATTTCTACCATCTGAAACAACAAATGGGAAAATCAATTCCAGTGATACAGAAACCTTGAAAGCTAGTCTACACCCACAGAGGCTTTTGGGCACAATGACCAAAGGGGACCACAAGGAGTGGTGTTTATTCACCTCTAGAACTTCAACTAGAAACAGACGCTAAAAAGTTCCAGAGCTTTTCTAGTTGTCATGCCCTCCTTATCTGACTCAGGCTGCCAATGGAATCTGGGGATTGATCCCGCTCGTCTGCACTGCGTGGGATTCATACCAGAGGATACATGCCTTCTCCTACCCTCTTTCCAACTACAGAACTTGGCCTTGAGTCCTTTTCTCCATCTTGACCCTTTCTCCCCAGTTTCTTCACCTGAAGTGGCTGTTTAACTAATTACATACCTGTCTTTGCGGCTTTGTCCTCTACAGAACAAGGTAGCCACGTCAATGATGGTTCAAAAATACTGTCTCCCCGCCTCAGAAATTCCTAAGGCTGGATTTTGAACACTCCAAGGGGATTTTACTGGACTGGCATATAGAGTTTAACAAAATTTTCAGGATAAAATTAATTCAAACTCATTCGTAGCACTTTTTGTACAAAATTCATTTGTAATAGTCATTTCTACCATCTATATATCAGGGATTTGGAGGAGAGGTATTAATGGTGTCTAAAAACTAATGACAATAGAAGGACACCAAATCTCTATTGAAGGTCCCGGTTTCCTTGTCTGTAAACTAGCAGAACAGAATGCTTGATCTCTAAGTTCTTCTTCAGTCTCAGACTCTATGATCCGAGAAATGTTTATCTCAGAACTGTTTGTGCACCCTAAAATTGTCACATAAATTTCCTTTAAATTGAACTAAAATACCTCTCTCCATACAGAATTGCTTTGTAACATCTGCTTCTCTAAAGACAAGAAGGATATGTATAATCCCCTTTCCAATGAGAGCTGAGAGAAGATGTTTCTCAGACTAGTATCAATCAATCAGAAGTCATTTCCAGAATGCCTTTGTGGACAGTGCACTGCTGGGTTCCTGGGCACACAGGAATCATCCTTACGGTGTTCTTCCAGACGCCCTCCCCCTCACAGATGAGAATTCAGCTGATAGAGGCCCCCCAGCCAAGATACTCACTGCTGCTTGCCCAGCTGAGAACCGTCCTCCAAAGCAGCAAACTGAACCAAAGGGCTTCCTTGTCCATTCCTTCCCTCCACCCTCCAATCTTTACTTCACAGGACTAACCCAGGCTTGTTCAATGAAGTGGGTTCATGCTAACAAAACCCCAGATGTTTTCCAGTGAGGTTCCGAGCAGCCCCTCTCTTGGTGAGGTTCGGAATTAAAACTGAACTGGATCCAAAGACTGGGGAGCTTAGGTTCTCCTAGGGCAACTCAAAAAGGGGAGGCTCCTTCCAGGTTTTGAGCCCTGAGTGGAGAGAACATGTGTGGTTGGTCTGCTCTTAAATACCACAAAAGGATGACCCAGTGGGCTAGGGTTTTTCCAAATTGTCTTGGAATCCAAAAATAATACGAATCTCCTTCTGACTTTACAGCACAAAACAGCCCTTCAAAGTAGAAGTTTCACAGAAATTTTCTTCGGCACTCAGCAGAATGAACAAATGTTGTTTTTACTAGATTTACTCGCTTGCTTTGTATCTCCAGCAAAGTTATTATGCAAGCAGAACATCCCGTTTATAACACAGAAATCCACCCATCCGTTGATCTCACATTACAACTGAGATCCTTAAAGAACAGGGAAGGTAAGGCCTGGGGGCAGGTCATGCCTTTTCATCCGAGACGGGAAACTCATTCGTGGACTCACCACTTTGTTATGGGCCATCAGCTGAAGGATGCTGGGTGTCACCCTGCTCCAGAACTCTAGTGCGGTCAGTATCGCCGTGAAGCTGAATTCGGTCTGACTTTGGACATTTGTCGCTACGGCACTTTGTTCGCAATACACAGTCCAGAGCTGAGCAAAGATAAACGCGTGGAAGAGGGAGCACATGTGCAGCACAGAGGTCTGAAAAAGAGGAGACAGGAGCCATTACCTCTCCGTGGGCTGCAGGGCTCCCTGGGGCCCACCCCGCACAGCCTCGGCCTCCTGCAAAGCATGATCAAAGCCCAGTGACCACCGGTGATTCGAGCCTGTTGCGCGCTTGTGATCCACCACCTTAAGACAATCTGCCTTGGGGCGCCTGGGGGGCTCAGTCGGTGAAGCGTCTGCCTTCAGCTCAGGTCATGATCCCAGGGTCCTGAGATCAAACCCCAAGTTGGGCTCCTTGCTCAGTGGGGAGTCTGCTTCTCCCTCTCCCTCTGCCTGCCGCTCCCCTGCTTATGCTCTCTCTTTCTTTCTGTCAAATAAATAAAATCTTAAAAAAAAAAAAAAAAAGACAATCTGTTTTCACTCAGTCAGTGGGAGTGCGTGGAGAGAATGGAGCGTCTTTTCAAAGAGAAGGCTCCTTGGTTTGCAGAACACGTCTACCCACCCCTTTGCCCATTAATGACACTGACATTCTCCTCTCTACACTAGATTGGGAAGAATAACCATTCCACCACCTTCAGGGGTGTCCTCGTCTGTAATGTGGGGATAATAGGACTCTCCTACCTCCAAGAGCTGCATTTAGGAGGAATAAGGTGGTGCATCTGATCCCGCAGCCCAGCACTTACCTATGACGTGACCGCCAGTAGGCGAGATGGCAGCAGCAAAGACAGTATTCCTACCGGGGGTAGGCACTGACCGGCTGAGCACCTACAGTGTCCCAGACGCCGTGCTAAAGACTTTTCAAAGATCACCTCTGTAATTCTCAAACCATCCCCTCATCTATTTTACCCATGAAAAACTGGAGCTCAGCGAGGCTAAATAACTTTTTCGAGGTCACAAATTACAAAGTACTGTCGTTAGAAATCAAACACAGATCTGGCTCGAAATACTAGGAACTGACTGCCTGATTCTTTCTGTAAACATCACTTGGGCCATTTGGACGGTGCTCTATTTTATTACAGCGCCGGCTTGCCCTGGCCGATGTTCCAGTAGCTCCCAAACCCACCGTGACTTCCTGGAACTTGCCTAAGCTTGAGAAGGGCCCTTGGCTTCTCTTAGCTGATTAGTACCAGTGTGTCTGGTTTGCTTACACTGGCTCATGACTGATGCCTGCCGTGGGCTTACTTTAGTCCCTTAAGCCCATCATCTGTCTCTACAATTTACAAAGTTCCCCCTGTGTAGGTGATTCCGGCATGCACTCTCGTGAGTTCCCCATTGGCCTTCCTATTTTCATTTTGTATCTTTATCTATCTCTAGAGATGGGAGTTGAAAAGATAGTGCATGAGAAATTAGAGCCATGACTTTGCCTCCAATTCATATTCGGTTCCAAAAATTGATCATAGGATTTTTATTATGTTGCCAGCCTCTTATTTCTCTTCATTATTTTGAGACAGAAATGCCTAGGATGCTAACTCTTGCTTGCCTCTGTAATTTATCTTCATAAAAGGAAACTGAAAGACAATTTAAGGAGGAAGCAAAGATAGTGTGGGAATTTAAACCACTTTAAATAAGGCGTTAGCACAAAGTCACTTTCCTAACATCCACAGGAGGGCCAGTGATAAGATGCGCTCTCTTCTCAGAAGAAACAGAATCGGCTGATAAGGGTGTCCATTAGCAATTTCGGTGCCTATGGTCTTAAGCTTGCAGAAATCACTTACCTTTGATTGCTCTGGAAATCCAATCAGGATAACAATAAGATGGTCTGCGATATGAGAGCCCGCGTCCAGAGGTATGGGCAGGCACGGAGAGGAGGCGTTTGGACACACTGCATTATGAGTGAGGGAGCCCAGGAGCAGCCAGGACAGCAGACGGATGCGGGAGACACACTCGATGAATTCCTTCGGCCTAGCGGGTAGAAGGAAGTGTTAAAGGCGATTTTATGGTTTCTTTTGTTGGGCGCTCACCAACTGCTTATTGATGGAGGGCATTAAAAGTGTGGTTTTATAGGTAATCACATACAATAAAACACCAAGGGGACAGAGTGCCAACAAAATGATGTATTTGTTTTTCTGGTTTCCTGCTCTGATCCTGGACCTTAGCTGCTTAGAAAAGAGCAGCTTCTGGGGACACGGGATTAAACATAACCTGGCTGCATTTCCAACTAGCTTCTTTTCCTAAACTCTTTCTTCTCATTGGAAGGTTTGACATCCCCACTAGAGGGGAAGGAATCGAGGCAGACACCTAACACACAGCCACCCATTCTCCTGCACTCCTGTCATTTCCTCCTGCTGCCCGCCTGCCCTCCTTACCCCGACTGCTGCCTTTCCTCCGGCCAGGAAGTTGACCGTGCAAAATGGCAGCCTCAAACCAGCCCACGCGCCCCTCTGCCTTCTGTGCCTCCTTGCGCTCCGTCTCCTCTCTGCTATGGATTTTGTTCTAGCTGCAATCCAACATGCTCCTTGAAGGCAGAAGCTATGTAAGTGCTCAATAAATACCTATCGATTTATTTAACTAGTTCGAATTGAGAGTTAAAAATTGCACTTCTAAGCTCCAAGTTTTCATCATCCATCAGGATATGGCTGAGGTTTTTGTTTGAGGGCAAGTTCCTTTTACTGGCAGCATATCAGGAAGTGCTCATGTTCAAAAATGCTGCCAGGTCAGCAACTATGGAGATGAGGCTCGGTTCCCATCTTCCCAACCAATCACATCCCACTCGCATAAATCTTCGAGGCATCCCTCAGCCCTCGCCGCTGAACTAATGAGGGCCTTACCCTTGTTGCATTGCAGAAGGGGGGTGATAGAGCCAAGGCAGGTAGCGAATCACAGCTTTGTTATCTCTGTGGTTGCCACGTGAGATTTCCATGGCTGCGATCTGAGCCAGCCCAACTTTGAGATGTCCACCAAAGGTATCTTCATGCAGAGGCTGGGAACATGTCTTCATGTGGCTCTGCCAAAGCAAATAGTGTTTCATGACTTGGGCAGAGTACCTGGAAACCTTCCAGGTCACTTGTTAAAAAGATCAGGTTGTCATTCCCTCACCCTCTGAACCACCGCTCCCAAGCATACAACCCATTTAAACTTCTTCAATGGCTTCCCACTGTTCTTAGG
Source organism: Ursus americanus (assembly GCF_024610735.1). Classification (NCBI taxonomy): domain Eukaryota; kingdom Metazoa; phylum Chordata; class Mammalia; order Carnivora; family Ursidae; genus Ursus; species Ursus americanus. Next base: position 35,515,382 of record NC_142152.1, on the reverse strand, counting down.
ATAAAGGGGGAGGGGGGGAATTCCTTAGCATGGACTAAAAAGCCTGGGATGATCTAGCTACTGCAGACCTCTGCATCTTACCCCTTCGTCCCAGCTACACTGGCTCCCTCCCATTCCTGGCCTTTGCTCATGCTGGTCTCTCTGCCCAAAATACTGTTCCTGCCCCCTTCACCTAATTAACTGCTATTCATTGTTCAGATTTTAGCTCAAGTGTCACTTCCTCTGGGAAGTCTTCCTTGACTTCCCTGGCTAGGTCATAGCATCCTATGAGAAGTTCCTACACCACTATTTTACCCTCCTGCATAGCAGTTGTGCAAGTCACACTTTGACTTTATCTTGTATGAAATTTTCATTAACACTGGCCCCCACCACCAGACTACAAATTAAACGAGCATGGCTACGGTGTCTTTTTACTCACTGTCGCATCCCTACATGCCTAGAACAATGCCATGGCAGGGAAGGTGGCTTGTATCAGCCACTCACCCCACCCGGCAAAGCACTCAGTCAAGAAGCCCGACAACTTCACTGGGATTTTGTCCATATGCAAATCAGATTTTGTTCTATCCCTTGTCTTTAATTATTTCCTTGAAGAAGAGAGCTTTGATACAGATAACCATGAGAGGCTTACGTTTGCATAATGTGTTATGGTTCGTAGAAGTCTCTTCACACGCACAACGCCAGGTCAAGCCTCGTAACCGTCGGCCAAGGCAGATGTCAGGCTTGTCTTGCAAGTGACGGAAGGGAGGCTCAAGGTAGTCAAGTGACACGACACGGCGTAGTGAAGAGAATGACCAGGAGCCACTAGAGTCTTAGGGCAACCCTGTCTCCACCGCTTAGCGGCGGTGCCACCTTGAGCAATTACTCTATCACCCTGGGCCTCAGTCTCTACATCTGTAAAGTGGGGACCACGCTTCACCAGGGGCATCGTGAGACTCAAATGGGCAAATGAAAGCTGTGCACATCTCTCCTGCCATGGAAACAGCCTTTTCTTTCTCCTTCCCCTCTTTGCACAGGCTGAAAACCCAGTGCTTCAGACCACCAGGAGTCTGGGTTTGTTAGGGCTGCCGCTGCCAGTGGAAGCCTCTTACCTTGAGTTTGGTGAGTGTGTGCATGTCGGCCATGAAGTCCAGCACCTCACTGATGTACTGTCGCACGCACTCCATCGCCGCCGTCCCGCACTGAAACACAAGGACAGTGCTGGGGGCGCCCTCCGAGTCACGGCCTTCACCGTGGCCCTGACTGCAGTCACTGTCTTGTTCTGACTTCACGCTGTTTGCTAATGAGTTGTTTCAGTTTCTGGAGCTCTGACTCACTCCATTACTCTCCACAGTCTGTGACTATCTGCCCACAGCTCGGACAAAAACTGATAAAAGGTTGGTGGTGAAGCGTTAAGAAGCAGGGACAGCCCAGGGGAGACAGGGATTAACCTGCTTTTTTTCCACTGGGGGATCAAACAGGTTTTTGTGTGCTTGTTTTTAAACTGGCCTGGATACACAGATTCAGCCTATGTGAAAGCCATTAGGATCAGAGTCTTTATGACATGAATCACCCTGAAACTACACTAACCCTTATCACTCTGGGGAGTCTTAGATACGCATCAAATACATGCCCCCGAATTCTAACACCAGAAGCTCGAATCTTTTCCTAGAAATGAAAGAAAGAAAGAAAGAAAGAAAGAAAGAAAGAAAGAAAGAAAGAAAGAAAGAAAGAAAAAGAAAAGGATGGAAACAAACATCATGTGTGCTGAAAGCGTCCAAAATTCTTATATTCAAGTCACTCGCAACTTAATGCCTATATGCACAGTAGGCGTACTATGAAATGGATATTTATGCTAGCCGTGTTCTTGCTAGGGGTAAAGAGAGAGAGAAGGGAAATGATCATCTTCCCCACACACCAGCAGCCTGTTTGGGAAGTTTTCAAGGAAAAGAAATCATACTTGTGTCCCCCGTTATTAAATGGCATAAACCTGCCCTGGGCAATGCAGTGAATTTAGGATTATAAGCAAAGAAAAGGCAAATGAACAGACAAGCTGCTCCGCCAAAGCTCTATGAGCGAGCCCACACATCGGGCCGGGTATAATGTGGGTCAAAGGCAGACCGTCTTTGAAGCCATCTGAATACTACGCTAAGGCCTTTCTTAGCTTCCTTTTGGAAAATCTGGAACATTAGAGACTTAACTAGCTCCCCCAGTGGCGCTCATTTTCCCATATGCATGTAAATCTGCACAGCCCTGAACTATATCACCTTCTATCTCTTCTAGAATGTTACGCCTGTCAGTTCCTCTGACACGATAACAAACAGTAAAATAAGGTCATTGGCAGCGCTGTCAGAGTGTTTTCCAAGCATTTCATACGTTCTAAGGTTTTCTTCTTTTAATTTAAATCAAGGGAAGGGATTATAAAAGGTTATTGTGTTCCTGCTTTTGGAATATTAATCCTGCAGTGCAAGAAAGGATTTCCCCCCGATTTATTCCATTTTCTCTGACCTTTCACATGTCATGCAAGTAGGAGCATATACTCTGTTCTTTAATTTCTTGAAAGGGATTTGTTTCTTTCATAGGCAATATTTTATACCATTTCAACGAGGCAAATGTCAAAGAAAATAATTATGAGGAGCATTATTCAATATTTGTCTTCTCACTCTGAATTTCAAAAAATGAGAGCGAAGAATTTACTAATATCCAGTTACTTTTGCTCCAGAGACAGCACCTACATCTAACAAAAGCCTTAAAATACAGGATCGTCTTAGCCATCTACACTTATAAAACAAAGCATTATCATTTCCAATCCCCCACCCACTTTTTTTTAAATTACTTTGCAAAACACAAGCATAACCTTATATGTGTTGTTTTTTTTTTTAAAAAAGTGAAAACCATACAGCATCAAGCTCCACTTAATTCAAAGGCCCGGATTTATTTCAATAGGGAAACTGACGATAAGGTGCTAAAAAAAGCAGTCTAAACTCAAAAACATGAATGAAAGTGAATCATACCCAATTCTTCCTTGAAACTCATACCTCATTTCAAAGCTATGTTTCTTAGATTATACAAGTAACACATGTTCAATGTGGAAAACTTGGAAAATAGAAATTAACAAAGAGAAGAATCACACACACAGTCCTAATTCCTGTCCCCCACTCGTGAGACAGTCACTATCGACATTTCCTTCCGACGTTTTTCGAACACGTTTAACATACACATATACATACAATCTTTATAAGGCTGAGATCGTTTTTTTCTAGCCCGCTTTTAAATTAAATCCATTATAAGCATTTTCCAGTTAATTATTCTTTGAAAACGTGATTTGGTAGCTACATAATAGTCTGTTCTATAGAGGCACCTTACTTTATTTAAACAAGACACTAACGTTGGTCAACACCAAAAAAACACACTCTGATTAAAAAATGAGCAGAAGACATAAATAGACATTTCTCCAAAGAAGACATCCAGTTGGCCAACAGACACATGAAAAGATGCTCAACATCACCAATCATCAGGGAAATGCAAATCAAAACCACAATGAGATATCACCTCACATGGTGGTGCATTCACATGAGGTGATAACTCTGAAGCCATCAAACTTTGGGGATAATGCTTAGGACACAGGAAGCCAAAGCCACATCTCTATCATAATTCCACTAAGTGTAAAAAATATTCATAGAAAAAGTGAAAGAAAATACATCAGTATGTTGGCAATAAAACTATCTCTGGGCTGAGTGATTGTTACTTTTCCTGTCATAAAATTTCTCCACATCAAAAAAAAAATTAAATAACCAGTATTTTAAAAAACTGATGTTTAGCATTGTGGGTAAAACTGGTATACTTATAAATATAAATTAATAAAACCCTTTAAAAAGCAATATGAGAATACATACCATTAAGACATTGCTACTCTCTAAGGAATTTACGCCAAGGATATAATTCAAAATAAACATGAGGGTGGTCTTTATAGGAATATATACATATACGAGCAATGAAAGTGGAAAGTAAATAAATTTCCAAAAATTTGGAAATAAGCAAATTAGCATACTGGATAGAACAAAATATGAAAAAATTTTCTAAAACAACAGAGTTCTAATTGTAAGGCAGAGGGATTATAGGCGATCCTTTCTCTTTAAAGTTTTCTCTACTGAAGATTTAAATAATTTTTTTCAATTAACAATTAATACGCCTGGGTGGCGCAGTCGGTTAGGCGTCTGCCTTGGGCTCAGGTCATGAACCCAGGATTCTGGGATCATGTCCTGCATCGGGCTCCTTGCTTAGCAGGGAGCCTGCTTCTCCCTCTGCCTGCCGCTCCCCCTGCTTGTGCGTTCTCTCCCTCTCTCTCTCCGACAAATAAATAAATAAAATCTCAAAAACAAAACCACACCAATATCTCTAAAGTTTCTGGGTTTCATTGCAATGTGCTGTTAGTGTTACTGTGGCTTCTCATCTTCAGCACTGTCAGTGAGAATCTTAACCTATTTTACCAAATAGTTCACTAGTTGTTAATAATGGGATTTTTAAAAAATTTTTAGAGGAAATATTACAAAAAAAGCCAAAGTATCACAATGTTTATCTCTTTCCGGCAGTAGTTAAATTGAATTGGGTAACAGGAGCCAGTCTAAGAAAACGGATTCTGGAAAAACTGAACTGTAATCAAATGTATTTTATATGTCTGGTAATTACTTTCCTCCCCTTAACTGGCTGCTTCAGTTTTACTCATGTCTCCCGGAATTAAAAGTTTCCAGGGGCTGGGATTAATTTAAATTTTCACTAGTGCTCTCTTTTTTTTTTTTTTTAAATGCTAATATGTTCTCAATTTTATAGTGTTTGTTCTATCAAGAGTGAACCAGGACACGCGTCCCAAATACCTCTTTACTAAATGGGGAAATGAGAAGACATATAAAATGGAGAAAATTAATTCAGTCAGGACTTACTCCAGGTACAGAGGCGATCATCTGCTTGCTCAGGATCGTTGACTCAGCTAGTTTGGTTCCAGCATCTGCACAAATAAACTAATAAGAAATTGAAAGCATAATTACTTTTAAGAGCACTTGGACAGTAATAAGTTATTTATAGTTTTATTAACTCGTCTTAAATTCGTTAGTGTTTACTCTCATGACAATCTGCCCTGGATATATGGGGCTTGCTAGTCATGAATTTGTTCCTATCAGAAATTCAGATGCGTAGTACTGAGATGAACACTCAGATTCCTACTGTACCCGGACAGCTAAGTGGCACTGGCATTCAATCAAGGGAGAAAGGAAAGATGTCAACACTGTGAGATTTAGTCTGAAGTTATTCTATTTATTCTTTAGGACTTCTTGACAGTTCCTTGAATTCACATAGATTTTTCCAGACTTCATCATATTACACATTTAAAATGAAGACAGAAAAACAATCAACCTCCTTGTGAGTATTCTGTTTCTTCCCATCCGAGGCCCTTCAGTTGCTGGTCTTGCCCCTCTCACTTCACCCACACCTATCCTCTGTGCTGATAATGACCCCCACCCCTGTCCTTGTCTCACAGGACTTTTCACACACTTCCACTGTAACAGTCACGACGTTAGACTGCAGTGACTTAGGAGTCTATGTTGCAACCTCCTACAAGCTCTCCGAGGGCACAGACTCCATGCACCTGCCCCCCCCCCCCCAGCACTAGCTTCCTGCCTGACCTCATGGAGGGGCTCAGCAAAACTGTGTGAAATGAACCAATGAATCAATTATGACAAGATCATGATGGGAATGGATTTGCCAGGTTACGATTTATTTTGCTTCATTACAGATATTTATAGGTGTTTCCCACTTAATACAACACTCAACTACGTAATATGGTTTCAGGAAAAAAGTTAAACGTGAAGTCTGCAGAGTTTGCTAGGAGCGATTAGGTCCTGCTTAATTTCTTTTCCGTGGCCTCTGGCCAGTGGCCCCAACAACTTTGGGATCCAAAGCCGCTGTTAAGCATAGTTCAGTGGCTCTGAAAAAAGCTTTGACACTGACAGCTCTTCCTTCTCATTCCACTCTCACACTGGAAGAAAAGTTAGGTAGGTCAAGATGATGGGTCCTGCAAGAGGCAGCTTAGGTCCCTGGCAAACTGCGGAAAGGTGATATGGGTTTGGATCATAGAGAAAAGCTCAAGGGGGCCTGATAAAAAGTAGAAACCAGCATACTGTCAGGCTAATCAAGGTTCAGAATCAGAGCATTATTAATAGGTAGTGGGTTTTGGCCAACAAAGCAGAGATTTCGGCCAAAGACCTTCTGAGGGCGCCCTGAGACTTCTTGTTCAAGGCCTCGTTCAAGAGCTGGTCTTCAAGTGTGGCCCAGAGGAGGAGTACTGCGTCACAGAACTGAGCTGGGGGCCCGAGGACAGCGAGCAGAGCTGTGTCTGAAAGCCATGTAGCAGGAGCAGATGCGTATCTCCACTCCTCAGTCACACACAATCATCTCCATTTGCCTCAAGTATAGTTACAGAAAGCTGAAGAATCCATTCGGCTATGAACTCTGAACCTGGCAAAGAACGTACCAGCTAGCAACATCCAGGGAACACCCAAAATTTTCCATTATTTTATTCAGGAATGCTTACCACTTGGACTTATTCCTAATATAAGAAAAAGGAAATAAATCAGGACTTAAAAAAAAAAAAAAAGGAAAGCCTATACCTTTGGCCAGAACCTGTCAGTAAAAAAGCAAAATGTTGGACGGAAGCACAAGATCAAAGGAAGAAACAGTCCCAACCTCCTGGCAGATACTGTATGTTCTCCCATAAAATGTATTTTCAAAAGCTATCTGACTCTGCAATCTAAGACAAACTACTTAGAACTAAGTTTCAAAACCTCCGTCAGGATACCAACATTTTAATTGATTTCTTCACAGCAGAAATGAGAGCCAAGCGCCAAGGGGAGGACAGAAGTGCATACAAGTGTGAGGGAAGGGAAGCTCAGACAGAGAGCATGCTCTGTGGTGGTTTCAAGCCTACGGCCCCCTAAAGTGTGCTTCCATGGCCTGGCCGTGCCCTTGAGAGCAAGAGAAGATCCGTGGAGAAGCAAAACTTCAATGTCTCTAGCTCCCTTCAGCAGAAGCCCTTCTCGCCTCCCATACTCAGCAAAGCCAAACGAGTAGCATCATGTAAGTAGGTTTTCCGTGACATCACGTCAACGATGGGAGGCCAAACTAAAACGTCTGTTTTGTGGTAACTCTTAGAAGTCAGAATGCATCAAAAACCACCCTAAAATTTATGGATGTACCACAGAGAGCCTGGTGTACCAATGGGTATAAAAGCGGACAAGCCGCTAAAACCATCTACCATGTATTTTGTATCAATGCATCTAAATGCGCTGTAATTTTCGGGGTGGCTGGCTGGCTCAGTCAGTAGAGCATGCAACTCTTGATCTCAGGGTTGTGAGTTTGAGCCCCATGTGTGGTGTGGAGTTTAAAATTAAAAAAAAATTTTTTTTAATAAAAATAAGCAAATCCAGTGTCTTTTTCACATAATATGTACAACTCAAACCTTAATAAACACTTGTCTTTTTACATAGCTGCCAACCATTAACTGCAAAACCCCACAGTTGCTCACAATACAAAGATATAACTAAAACCAGAGAGGGAAAGGGTGTTTGTTGCAGGAGGAAGAATTCCATACTTGGAGGCAGAAATCTGTCTAATGAAACACGCACTCCTGCACGAACACCAAAGAATACAAAAGAAACACGACATCCATTCTGTGTCATTGCTAAGTTCATTATCAAAATGAGACTCAAAATAATATCTCCGCCTCTCCTCCAGAGAGTGATTAGGTGATTAGTGACTCAACTAATAATAACCCCATGTCAATAGTATCTGTGACTGAAAGACAACAGCCATCCCTCTGCCATGTCTTTGTCCTCCAGCCCACCACTAACCTATCTTTAAAAGCGAAGCTTTCACCCACACAGTTGCTCACACTAGACTGCGCACGTACATCCCACACAGTGGGACAGCCTCATGCAAGTGAGCAGAATGTCTACTCTTGACACATAATAGCAGCCGAGGCAACGCTTTTTGATTTGAGCTTATATAGCCTTTACGGAGGCTTTTAATGAGTTATCGCTCTATTGTGAAGACTCTGCTTTAGTCCAGTCCACTTCTCATAACCAAGTACACATCAGCTCTCTACAGCAGACCAGCCGAAGAGAAGAGGTTGCTGGCGAAGGCAAAAATGTCCACGGGTCTGAATGAAAACGAGATAGGGCGTCCGTCTGAAAACAAGGTAGGGCGTCTGTCCACGTGCTGAAGAACTACGCCCTGCTGGTCCACAATCGAGATTCTGAAGAATGCACTATCTTTTTCAACTTGGCAAATTCTTTCTTATCTCCAAGCCTCTCTTGTTGAAAAGGTAAAGAATCCACTTGCACGTCTAAGGCCTCCTGACTTGATACGCAAGTCAAAACCAGTACTCGGGGCCGCAGCCAGATGACCACGGTGAGCAGGTGGGAGATTTCCCGTGATACCAGGCCTCCAGAAGGAATTTCTAAGAATTAAAAAATCAATTGGTACCTATCCTACCTTGAAACATTTAAAACTTGGGTGACCCCACATCCCTTGGGTAAATGTTCCATTGTTGTTTAAGGGCAGAGCATGTGGCAAACAACAAAGGTACCATCTATCTACGAGAAGAATGTAAATGGCTCCATGTCTGTGAACTCATCTACGCAGGCCATGATTCAAGAAGTAGTAAGGGAAATACCCTAGCGGTCCCTGTGGGAGGAAAGAATGAAGGGAAAATCCAAGGCCTGAGCAACTGACTCTCTTGTCACTAATGGAGCCAGGGTCATTCATGATGGATCACTCGGGGAGTTTTTCCTTCCAATGGATGCTTTCCTGTTTCCAAGTTGCATTTTCAGTTAAACAAAGCCACCCCCATCAGATGACAGTCACTGATATCTGTGGAGGAAGTCACTATCGGCCCCAGACAGATTATCTGTCCGTACTGTGAGCCTGACACTCTATCAGTAAGGAGGGAAGCTTCTCTTGGACTCCAGACTAGATCTTCTGGTCTAAGAGAAGCTACCAGACAACAGGTTATCACCTCTGCCATTGTCCAGAGAACACATGCAGAGACCCTGCAGTCAAAGGCAAGAGAAAAAGGAACTGGGAAAACCTACAGAAAGATGTCCTAGTCATGAAGAGAGACCATAGATGGTTCTTCCCAGCCCACGAGGGGGCCCGTGGAGGACCTCTCTCCATGGCTTAGGAGGAACCACTGGGCAGATAAGGAAAGCACCTGTTATTTTTTAAGCATGCTTAACTTTTACTTCTCTCAGTAATGAAACTGGTTTATTCTAAGAGTGTATAGAACAAAAATTTATTACTTCAAATGGCATACTATTAAACATTTCATCAGAAATATTGAAACATTATTCATAAAGTCATCTCTCATGGGCATGACCCCAAATTGTCTCCAAAATACCTCTCCAACCGAAATAATTTTACAACTTGATTCTTAATATTTAATGATTCCATGACAAATACATACTTGTTTTAAAAAGATGAAAATGGTATTTATTTGAAATGCTATATGAGAATCCAAAAAACACATTCAGAACAATCTACTCTTTTGGGGCTTCTTTATTCCTAAAGCTAATTTGTTTTTGTTATTTATTCACCTAGCAGTGATGCAATAATCACTGTTTTCATGGTTTCCTTAAGCACCGGGCAATTTAAACTGTCAGTGTTCTTTTGCTATCTTGTGACAAGTGCCTCTTATGGTTCGCTAACGTACTTCACAGAAAACCAGCCCCCGGCAGCAGTCACGGCATGCGGGGCTAGACCCCAAGAAGATCAACCACACAGATCGGCTCTGCTCAAGACTGAGGGCAATGAAGGGAACGTCCCCCAACAGAAGCAGGAAAGCAGGAGGGCTGGAAACCGAGGCTGCTTGGAGGTGGCAGGTCCCCATCCGGAACACTATCAGAAGCCAGGGACTCCCATTCATTGTCAACCTGGTAGCTTAACCCTCGTGGGCTTTCTCCCTAAGCTCAGTCCACCTGCCCTCTTCTCCAGACTAGCGTGGATCCCATTCACCCTACTGGCCGGTTTGTGTCCAAGCTGCTTGTACTCAAAAGCAGTGAAAGTGCTGCCACAGAAGTAGGAGGGGCTGGCCAATGGCAAATCGCCGGAAGAGCTGCAAAGTCAGCCCCTCTTAGGAGCACCAGTACTTCCTGGCTGTGAATCGTCTTCCGTCTTCCTCTGGGGTTGTCTAGTGTCCTGGTACAACGTGGGCTGTTTCGTTTTGACGACATCATGCCCAACATTCATTGCTGGCATTGGTCAGCGATCACTGCTCTCAGAGGACTTCACGGTGCCCCGGAAAGCCAGATCATGGCTCACTGAGAGCACACCAACTTCTCACTAAAGCTCATGCCTTTGAGAAATGTTTGATACTGGTTCTAAGGATTAGAAGTCTATGGTGGGGGAGGAGGGAGACCAGTAGTGTATATTAAATGCTAAGTGACAGCTGTTGTTCCTTCTTGTCTCCCAGGGAAACTCCTGAACTTCTGCACATATGTCAAGGCCCACATGCTCCCTCTTTCACACCACTTCCTTACTCAATGTGCCCTCTGCTCCTGTACCCATCACCCTGTGTTGGAAATGTCTGCTTCCATGTCAGCTTTGCCCACTGGATAGTAAACTCCCAGGAGTAAGGGGCCACAGCTTATTCATTTCCCCACGCCTGGGCCAGGTCAGGGCTCCGACTGGCTTACGGAGCCTTCCTCCATCTCCCAGCCCGAGCCAGCCACTTCCTCCGCTGTAGTACTTTACATACTGTGCACACTTCTGGTAGAGTGGTTAGTACATTATCGGGATAGGGTTTATGCCTTTTACATTGCCATATCCCCAGAACCTAGCCTGAGACAGGTGGTCAGTAAATATTTGTAGTGGGAGATACTACTGAATAGTCAATGTGGCTATTAGTCAATGGTCAGTGTGGCCAGATGATGGAAGACCTCATAGTTCAGGTCAGTGCAGGTTTTCAGTGCAGGAAGTGATCTGATAAAAAGCAGAGTTTGAGCAAAATGCCTTTCGTCAGCCAGAAGCCAGAAGACTGCATTTGCGTGGGGAGACAGGAAGGCCGTGCCAACAGCTAGGAGCTGTTAAGGTGAGAGGGACAAGTGATGGCAGGAGCCTGACGAGGCTGTGCTCCACACTGAATAGACCCTGGTGGATGCAGACACACTTATGACAGCTGTGTGGTCTTGGGCAAGTCCCTGAACCCCCTGAGCCCCAGTCTCTCACCTGCAACACAGAACTAATACCTCCCATGGTTGTAAGGATCAAGTGAGGGCAGGATTAAAGCACCCAGCATGCTGCCTGGTACACCACAGGTGCTTATGACGTTTCCTTCTCCCTCATCTGTCCCAATGGCACCCCAGGTACCTAAGATTCAAGGACACTTGTCTAGTTCCTTGATATCAAGCTCCCATTGTCCCCTAGTCATTTAACCTCAAACTTTTAAGGCCCAGACTCTGGGACTGGTCTTCGTGCTCATCAGGAAGATATAAAACAGCTGTGACTCATTTCCTGAGCACTTTGCACAAGGGCAATCTGAATGATACCCTGGTCCCAGGCGTAGCACATAGCCATGTCTTTAAGTCTAGTCTTAGAGTGTGAGGCTGGGTCCCAGTCTACCTGATCCCCTGCTAACCTCTCTAGTGTAACCAGCCTGCTTTTCTCAACCTGATCCTCAGGTCATTATCCTTAAATTTATTCTACCTTCCTGTTAAAGCCTCTCCCCATTGCTTGAAGCCAGTCAGTCCCTGGTGCTGAACCCCAATCTCACAGACTTTCATCTGTACCCACCAGTCCTTGGTGGTCTAGCTCAACTGCCACCTCTTTCATGAAGTCTTCTCTGATTTCACATCATATGAAATGGGTTGCCTCCTGCTCTTAACTCACTCCAGGACTTTGTGTATCTCTCTCTCACAGCACTGCTCAGAGACTGTCTTGTGTGATAAAACCCCACACACTTGGGACGCCTGGGTGGCTCAGTCGTTAAGCGTCTGCCTTCGGCTCAGGGCGTGATCCTGGCGTTCTGGGATTGAGCCCCACCGTCAGGCTCTTCCGCTGGGAGCCTGCTTCTTCCCCTCCCACTCCCCCTGCTTGTGTTCCCTCTCTCACTGGCTGTCTCTCTCTCTGTCGAATGAATAAATAAAATCTTAAAAAAAAAAAAAACCCACACACTTGTCTAAGATGCTGAGCTAAGGATGTCAGGGATGGAGGGCTTCAGCCCCTCATCAGCAACCCTATAGCCAACAGCATCAACTCAGTAAGTTCTCCAGAACCTTCCTTGTATGCATTCAAGCCCCTCTGCCTCAAAGCTCCCATGGGTGCTGGTGCTTTTCACATTCACCTGCCACACCGGATGGACTCCGTATGTCCTGCCACTTGACTATATGTGGCCCAGCCCACCCTCACCTTCATTTCTGCTTCACGGAGATGTGGAGACCCACCCATATGCACATGACTCTGCAACCAGACCTCAGCCTGGTCCCTCATTTGTGGCTTCATCAGTCCCCTGCCAGCTCCAGTAGTTATTCATGAGCTTGCCCTCCAACCAACCCAGCTGTAAATTTCTTGAGGACAGAAATTCTTCTTTTGGTCCCTCACAGTATTAGTTCCACTACTGGAACAAAATAAATGTTCCCTTTCTGTCCTGCTTACCTACTGGAAGTGCCAAGGGCATAACACTACTTCGGTCCTGGCTCATATGAGATAGATCAGTTCCCATTTCTGCTCGAAGTTATTTCATTTGTGCATATGCCCCACACCTTCCTTAATTTTTCCAAACATAGTGGATCTTGTGGAAAGTATTACAAACAATGCATCAGCCCACCTGGACAAGCAGGAGGAGGTTTGTATCTGGTAAAGGGGATTTGAGCTTCAGGGCCTGCAGGAGTTCCAGAACAACACTACGAGACAAGTAGAATTTATCCCGCTCCTAAACAGAACAAAAGAGAAGAAGGTAAGCTATGTCTAAAAACTCGGTTAGAACAGATCAATGTCAAAAGAGCTTCCAAAAGATTCACAGGTTGGAAATGAAAAACCGTATTTGAAAATGCATAATGAACTGTCCTTAAGAAATAAAATTAAAACGAGAAAGAAAAAGTTTAAAGGGCATTTTTGTGTGCATAATGAGTTTACTGAAGCGCCGAGAACACATAATTCAATGGATAAGAAAAAGATAGGCTATCTCTTAAACACTGAAACCACTGGGTTGGACTCTTGTTCACAGGAAATGATAAGGTCCAAGAAATGCAGAAATTAAACAAATTGAAAAGCATTATTTCCAAAAGAAAATGCTTTATTTAGAGAGAAATATACACAGATATTTTCAGGGTCATATCCTCTCTAAAGAACCTACTTTTCAAATGGGCTGCTTAAGCATGCAGAAAAATAGAGAGATGGAATATGCTAGATACTACCACCCGTCTTCGTCAAATCTAAACATTTTGCTTTATTTAACATTTTTGCACAGTAAATAAAACATCCCAGAGGGGTGCCTAGGTGGCTCAGTCAGTTAAGCAAGTGTCTGACTCTTGGTTTCCACTCAGTTCATGATCTCAGGGTCTTGAAATGGAGACCCACATGAGGCTCCATGCTGGGCGTGGAACCTGCTTAAGATTCTCTCTCCCTTGCCCTCTGCCCCCCCCCACTCATGCACACGTTCTCTCAAAAAAAAAAAAAATCACAGAAACAGTTGAAACTACCTATACGGTGCTCTCTGTTCTTTCTCCCTTCTTTGAAGTAGCCACTATTTTGAACCTGGCGCTTATGATTTCATGAATGTTTCTATTACATATGCATGCCCTCGTTACAAGGTATAATATTATTTTTGCACGTCTTTGTAACTTTCTATAATGGTTATCATACTCTGCATCTCTTTATGCAACTTATAATTTCTCACTACATTGCATTTTTGAAATTAGTCCCTCTTGATACATGCAGCTCTAGTCCTTTCAACTAAACGGCTTAAATTATATTTTATTATACGAATATACCAAAAAATTCACTGGTCTGTTCTATTAATGGAACACAAGATCATTTTCAATTTTGTACATTTTTTTTTATTGCCAACTACAACACACATGCGGAAAAGTACACAAGACACAAATGTGCAGATAAAATGGATTTGTATAGACTGAACGCCAAGGTCAAAGAGCAAGCACATCGCAAGCATCTCAGAAGCCCATTGTGTGTCCTAATCATGACCAAGTAACCAGAGACCCGACAGGTCTTTCTTTTCTTCCTCCTCATTTTTACTCATGGTATACTGCCTCCTTGTATGTCCAATGATCTCTGCATGCTGAATGCTTTATTACAAAATTATTTCTAGAAATCATTGGAGGCCTGGAATGTTCTCTTCATCCCAAGAGCTCTCTGTTTGCCTTTTTGCCAGGTCCCTGGGGGCACTAGCCTGGTCCAGGGTTACCTTAATAAACACACAAGTCTTGTAATTTTTATCTTGGGCCACCAGAGGGTGTGACACTGAGCTCGAGCCATGTGAGGATGATATCACCTCTGGGTTATCTTTACTTTGTGGTCCTGACCAAACTGCGGAGGGAGGGGGGCGGCTGGCAGGGGTGCAGAATCAGACCGAGTCCCTGCTCTTGGAAGGTCCTGGATTCTGACTCTTGTTCCCCTCCTGGATCTTCCAGAATTGTAGCTCAGCCTCTCAGTCGCATCTCTGCAGCTGTGTGTTCCCCCAGACCTTAGCCTGGTGATTCTTCATCTACATCTGGTTAGCGTTTTGATGCGCTTAAGTTTTCAGAAAATATTCTGTCCATTTCTTTTTAACTTTTTAAGTGGGAAGATAGGTTCAAATGATCTAGTCCATTATTATCAGGAGAGGGGTTTAAAATTTTTATTGAAATTATACTACATTTTAGGTTATTTTGTGGGAATTAACTGTCTTTATTATGCTGGGTCCTCATCCACAAACATGAGAGCTGTCTCCATTTATTTAACGTTGTCAAATAAAACCTTCTGGTTATCTCCATAAAGTTCTTGCACATTTTTGTTAGATTTATTCTCTGTTGACACAATAAATGACATTTTTAAAGTACATTTTGTAATCATTTATAGCTGAATATTAAAGGTAGATGACTCCTGGGTATTCATTTGTAACCAGCATCCTTGCTGAGCTTTCTCACAAAAGTTACAAAAGGGTGTCTACAAGTAGATTTTCTTTGGTTCATTTGTAATCACATCATCTATGGAAAGTGTAAGTTTTATTTTTCCTTTCCAACCCTTTACCTTTGATTTCTTCTTCTTATCTTACTGAATTGAGTAGGACCTCCTAGACCATAATGAACAGAAGCAGTGATAACGGGCATTCTTGTCTTACTATTTTGAAGGGACCACATTCGCA